>NC_090752.1:12517272-12542272 GCF_036898095.1 Palaemon carinicauda
TCAGAGATAAAGAAATTTAACGTTTTGAAAAGTACAGGTTTAATAAAAAGTATTTGAATTTCTATTTATAATATTTTTTTATCTGGAAATTCATCTCTTATCAATTAGGTCGAATTCGACTTACTGTGCTTGTTAATCTCCCCCTTTTGATAATGATAATCTTCCCACTAGAGTTCCAACGTATTTTTGAGAGAGAGAGAGAGAGAGAGAGAGAGAGAGAGAGAGAGAGAGAGAGAGAGAGAGAGAGAGAGAATGGGTTAGGAGGGGGAAGGTAAGTACAAAATGAATGGGATCGCTACAATTTACCGTCTAAAAAATTCAGTAGGAATATTTCAAAACTACCATAATGGAGCTCTTTTAAGAGAAGGACACTCCAAAATCAAACCATTGTTCACTAGTCTTGGGTAGTGCCATAGCCTCTGTACCATGGTCTTTCACTGTCTTGGGTTAGAGTTTTCTTGCTTGAGAGTACACCCGGGCACACTATTCTCTCTTATTTTTCTTCCTCTTGTTTTTTTTTAATTTATAGTTTATTTGGGAAATATTTATTTCAATGTTGTTACTGTTCTTAATATATTTTATTTTTCCTTGTTTCCTTTCCACCGTGCTATTTTCCCTGTTGGAGCCCCTCGGTTTATAGCAGCCTGCTTTTCCAACTAGGGTTGTAGCTTAGCAAATATTAGTAATAATAATAATAATAATAATAGTAATAATAATAATCAGCAGTAAATCTATCAGAACTTCACATTATAGACCCCGTTAAGGATTATATAATAACTAAATGGCAAAATATATTGAATAATGAATCAAAAAATCATAAACTGAAGCAATTCAAATCAATTATTTTCCTGTGAAAATCACTACCGCCGAAAGACAAACAAAATGAAGTAATTTTAACAAGACTGCCTATTGACTGTACGGGGCAGACCCATTGGTTTTCAAATGTGTACACTACACGAGGTAGCATTGCGTGACATATGTAAGTTTATCCCTGATTTAACAGCTGCATCTACTCTCTCATTACTTTCAACTCCAACATGGGCAGGAATCTAATATATTTTGATATTTACCCCGAGTGAATAGAATTTGCTAATGAATTCTTTAACTTATAATCTGGGTTTAAACGTGAGCATGTTGCCATTAACTTAGATGCTGCTGCTTTTTAACTCATATTACCTTAAAAGTTTTCAAATTTCCTTAAATTTAAAGCTAGTAAAACCGAAATCACCTTAAAAATATCATTACCTTTAAAAAATTACTTTGAAACCATGCAAATTACCCCAGACTAAGGTAATTACCTTAAAATTTTAAACCTTACTTGTAATACCAGAGGTACGAGAAAAGTAATGAAAACTGAACGTCCATAGTAAGGAAAACAGAAAAGCAAAGAACAAATTATGAAGAAGGCTTAAAAAAATGAGATTAACAGCAATGCTGAATAAGTTGAATAAAAACCATGAAACGAAACTTGTTAGCCTCGTTAACAAAAAAAAAAAAAAACTTTGTACAACTTGAGAAGTCCCTCCGATTCAACTATCTGATCAGGAAAATCATTTCAAAATTTTGTCAAAGTATATTATACAGTATTGATCCTTTTGAAAGATTAGACAAGACTATTAGAATTAACTACATACACAATATTGCGTAGTGTAAAGTATAGTGTGGTAATATCTGAATGTAAATGATGTTCAGTATTATGAAAATCCGTATACATCATGCACAATGAGCTAATTGAACGATGATGTAAGAATTGATTTAATAGACTCTTGTCCAACAATTAAAGATGAAATTCAGCTGGTAGAGAATACTTCTGAAAATACGACAGAATGAAAGATTTGAATTATTTCATCAAAGTATGTAACTTCCCTGAATATTCTGGGTTTTATATGTTTTTGCAATTAACGAAGAGACAACAGTCATGTAATCAAGAATCACACCTAAAACTTTAAATGAACTGTATGCTTGAGGGTACACTCGGGCACACTATTATATCTCATTTTTCTTCCTCTTGTTTTGTTAGTTTTTATAGTTTATATAGGGAATATTTGATTTGGTGTTGTTGTTATTCTTAAGATATTTTATTTTTCCTTGTTTCCTTACCTCACTGGGCTATTTTCCCTGTTTGGGCCCCTGGGCTTTTAGCATCCTGCTTTTCCAACTAGGGTTGTAGCTTAGCAAGTAATAATAATAATAATAATAATAATAATAATAATAATAATAATAATAATAATAATGTAATTGAAGAAAAAATATCAATGAAAAGACCAGGGAGAGTCGGTCTTATTTCCTAAATCTAACGCAATGGGGCTTTGAGTTTTTTTAGGGTTCAACTTTATCTCTCATAATTTGCAACATGCTCTTATTTTAGATAGATTCGGTAGACCCAAGATAGCACTTACGATACGGGATCAATAGGAAGAGATTAGCATCCTGTGTGTAAGCAAGAGCATATCTTCATGGCTAACCACATATCGTATTTATTTGATAAAAAATATTAAAGGGCCAAAAACTTATCCTGCGGAACACCAGAGATTGAATTCCTTTTAGTCATTAACTGCTCAAGAATTCGTTAATAATAATAGGAAATTATTTACCAACTTCCCTGGCTGTGCAAGTTTGAAAGCAAGGATCTCATGATTAACGTAGTCTCAAGCCACACTGAAGACCAGTCTTGTAAACTTCAAAAGCTCCACTAAAGACCAACCATGTTGACTTTGCGATCGGAATTGAGATTTCTGTATAATCCTGGAAATTGTAAAAAGAACAACACACGCGTTAATGCTCTCTCGAACGTCTAAATGTTGACTTGGGAACAGATAATTGATTTCAACAGATAAAGATACTTTCAATAATGTATATTATATTACTGAAAAATGTCATTTATTCACTGTTTGATCATATTTTGAGGCCCAAAATAGCCCTTTCTGTAATGCCCGTGAAAACCCCAGCCTCGGTAAGAGTCGAAACACGTTGCCAAGTTATCTCATCTCTGGCTCTCGACAAATCTTGTCGGGACGAGGAATTTTTAAGGACCCATCTCCCAGTTGGTTTATTACAAATCTCCTTTCAATGTCAAATATTAAGATTTATGCCAGTCCTCAAAAGAGAGAGAGAGAGAGAGAGAGAGAGAGAGAGAGAGAGAGAGAAGGGTGTATAAAGAGGGAAAGCGTATAAGTAGAGGAAAATTTTATATTAGAAAGTTTTGAGGCAAAAATTGAAAATATGGACCTAATTTTTGTAATATCTAATCCCTGGGTTTGGTCGAAGAAAAAATCTAATCAAAAAGATTTGCGGTAATTAAAAAGACAAGAGGGAAAAATAATGGAATTTTTGTGGTATATTTGATTCTATGACCTAAATCATATTTCATGAAAATGAAAATTCAAGTTACAAATCTCTCTCTCTCTCTCTCTCTCTCTCTCTCTCTCTCTCAGGAGTATTTTTGATTCTATGACCTAAATCATATTTCATGAAAATGAAAATTCAAGTTACAAATCTCTCTCTCTCTCTCTCTCTCTCTCTCTCTCTCAGGAGTATTTTTGATTCTATGACCTAAATCATATTTCATGAAAATGAAAAATTCAAGTTACAAATCTCTCTCTCTCTCTCTCTCTCTCTCTCTCTCTCTCAGGAGTATTTTTGATTCTATGACCTAAATCATATTTCATGAAAATGAAAATTCAAGTTACAAATCTCTCTCTCTCTCTCTCTCTCTCTCTCTCTCTCTCTCTCAGGAGTATTTTGATTCTATGACCTAAATCATATTTCATGAAAATGAAAATTCAAGTTACAAATCTCTCTCTCTCTCTCTCTCTCTCTCTCTCTCTCTCTCTCTCAGGAGTATTTTTGATTCTATGACCTAAATCATATTTCATGAAAATGAAAATTCAAGTTACAAATCTCTCTCTCTCTCTCTCTCTCTCTCTCTCTCTCTCAGAGGCATTTTCCGAGAAATTTTTAGTTGTTCCCGACAGAATCATCTGTCATTCCCTCACTGTCTGCAATGGCACCTCAAGGCACACATTGTCACTTACTGTAGAGACAGAGATAACCGGAGCACCAGTAAGAGACAGGACACGTTGCCAAATTATCTCTTATCTCTCGCCCCCTCGACAAATCTCGTTAGTTCGTGGGAATTTTTAAGGACCCATCTCCCAGTTAGTTTATTACAGATTTCTTTTTGGTGTCCAATTTTACGATTTATGGAAGGCCTTAAGAGGATGCGAGAGAGAGAGAGAGAGAGAGAGAGAGAGAGAGAGAGAGAGAGAGACCTTGATTGATGCTCTGGATGAGAAAAGAAAAGCAAAACATTAATTTGAGGGTATTAAATAAAGAGATATTTTATGGTACTTGAAAAGAAAACATTACTGTCGTGTAATTTCGTTAGGGTATTGTTATGTTCTTAGCTGACCAACTTCACGCTACAAATAACGTGGGATTTAACGCTGTAAATAACGTGGGATTTAACGCTACAAATAACATGGGATTTAACGCTGTAAATAACATGGGATTTAACGCTGTATATAGCATGGGATTTAACGCTGTAAATAACATGGGATTGAACGCTGCAAATGACATGGGATTGAACGCTGCAAATAACATGGGATTGAACGCAGCAAATAACATGGGATTTAACGCTACAAATAACATGGGATGTAACGCTGTAAATAACATGGGATTGAACGCAGCAAATAACATGGGATTTAACGCTACAAATAACATGGGATGTAACGCTGTAAATAACATGGGATTTAACGCTGTATATAACATGGGATTTAACGCTGTATATAAGATGGGATTTAAAGCTGTAAATAACATGGGATTTAACACTGTATATAACATGCAATTTAACGCTATAAATAACATGGGATTTAACGCTGTACAGTATATAACATGGGATTTAACACTGTACAGTATATAACATGGGATTTAACGCTGTACAGTATATAACATGGGATTTAACGCTGTATATAACATGGGATTTAACGCTGTAAATAACATGGGATTTAATGTTGTACAGTATATAACATGGGATTTAACGCTGTATATAACATGGGATTTAACGCTACAAATAACATGGGATTTAACGCTGTAAATAACATGGGATTTATCGCTACAAATAAAATGGGATTTAACGTTGTAAATAACATGGGATTTAACTTTGTATATAACATGGGATTTAATGCTGTAAATAACATGGGATTTAACACTGTAAATAACATGGGATTTAACGCTATATATAACATGGGATTTAATGCTGTAAATAACATGGGATTTAACGCTGTAAATAACATGGGATTTAACACTGTAAGTAAC
The DNA here is from genome assembly GCF_036898095.1 of Palaemon carinicauda. Classification (NCBI taxonomy): domain Eukaryota; kingdom Metazoa; phylum Arthropoda; class Malacostraca; order Decapoda; family Palaemonidae; genus Palaemon; species Palaemon carinicauda. The sequence continues at coordinate 12,522,589 of NC_090752.1, forward strand.
ATGGGATTTAACGCTGTAAATAACGTGGGATTTAACGCTGTATATAACATGGGATTTAACGCTGTAAATAACGTGGGATTTAACGCTGTATATAACATGGGATTTAACGCTGTAAATAACGTGGGATTTAACGCTGTATATAACATGGGATTTAACGCTGTAAATAACATGGGGTTTAACGCTGTAAATAACATGGGTTTTAACGCTGTAAATAACATGGGATTTAACGCTGCAAATTACATGGGATTTGACGCTGCAAATAACATGGGATTTAACGCTGTAAATAACATTTGATTTAACGCTGTAAATAACATGGGTTTTAACGCTGTAAATAACATGGGATTTAACGCTGCAAATAACATGGGATTTAACGCTGTAAATAACATGGGATAAAAGAGCTAAAGATGAGACGATTTAAAGGTTAAAGGTGTCAGGTTTCAGTTCCAATTTCATCAGAATATATACACACCAGAACGTCAGTCGGGCAAGCCCAACCCCCCACCGTGGCGCCTAAACACAGTAGGGGCCTCCACAGTAAACAGCTTAAACTCGCAGTCCCGGGCTGGGATCGATCTGCCGCTTAGCGAATGCTAGGCAAACACGTTGCCACTGTATTAAGGTAAACACAAATTGAAAGATTTTAAATCTACGTCTTACAAGAAAGTTAAGTCGGATTATTATTATTATTATTATTATTATTATTACTTGAAAAAGCAGGATGCTATACGCCCGAGGGCTGTAATAGGGAAAAATAACCCAGTGAGGAAAGGGAATAAGGAAATAGATAAACTATGAGAGAAGTAATAAACAATTAGAATTAAAGGTTTTAAGAACAGTAACAACATTAAGATAAATTGGTCATATATAAACTATAAAAAAAAATTAACAAAAAACCTGAGGAAGAGAAATAAGATAGAATAGTGTGCCCCAGTGTACCCTCAAACAAGAGAACTTATTAAAAGAATATTTCACTCTCTTTCTCTCTCTCTCTCTCTCTCTCTCTCTCTCTCTCTCTCTCTCTCACGCACATCTTCCTTTAATTGGGTACCCTGAAATCGCTCAGTCGAGAGAAAATATGCAATCAAGTTTTATAAAGTAGAGCATTTGAAAGCGAGAAAGATATATATATATATATATATACACATATATATATATTTTTTTACAGAGAGAGAGAGAGAGAGAGAGAGAGAGAGAGAAAGAGCAATATTCTTTTAACAAGTTCTCTTGCTTGAGGGTACACTCGGGTACACTATTATTCTCTTCATCTTGATTTTTTATATCTTTTATAGTTTGTATATGAAAAGAAAAATATTTCAATGTTTTTACTGTGCTTAAAATATTTCATTTTAATTGTTTATTACTTCTCTTATAGTTTATCTATTTCCTCATTGCCTTTTCAAGTGAAAATATATTTCAAGTGAAAATTTAAATATTGCTTGAACCTAAAAAGAGGGCAAAAGAACAACGCGATTAAGGTTGGACACGTTTTCATACACGTTAGCTATACACGTAACGGACCGGAGAAGAATTTCATTATTTGTGATGGATGTAGCACAGGAGATAAGCAATGCATTTTAAGGAAATGAGAAAATGTATTAAAAAAGAGCCACATGCTGGAGCTGGCGATGTCCCAAGGGAAGCCTGGTCAGGTAAATTATATTTGCATGTTAGTGTAGACTACGTCAGCTGACCATTAGTCATGATAAAATGTTATGGTCTCGGTTGCAACATTTTTAGGAGAATAAATTTTGATGTGGAACTAAGTTTGTATCAGAAGATTAATCTAGAATGAATGTATTCATTTATGTAACTGGTTTGACATTAGTCATGCCAGAGAGCAGCAGCAGCTCTATGCTAAGCTAGAAGATGCAAAGGAATTGTCCTTATTTTACCCTCGAACTATCCTTTAGGCGATTAATCAAGAATAAATGGATTCATTTATGTAACTGGTTTGACATTACTAATGCCAGAGAGAAGCCTCTCTATGCCAAGTTAGTAAAATGCAAAGGAATTCTTCTTATTTTAACCCCTAGCTTTCCTTTAGGATATCATCAAGAACCCTTCTTGAAATCCTTTATAAAACTGCGTAAAATATTAAGCAAACTTTTTGTATTCTGTATCATCAGAACGAGCAGAATTTGTGAGAATTCCTGTCGTAGACTTCCCTAGAAATTCTGTACGACAAACCATTCATAGAGGTCTACGAATTATCCCCTATCCTAAAAAATTACGTTACTTAACCCCTAAAGCTTTGACCAAGGTACTCCAGTCAGCGCACTTGTTTACGGGCTGCAAGCTTGCTAGAGCCTATGTTTGGCCGGAAGGGCCAGGCAATCTATAACAACAACAAGAATTACAACAACGCACTTGTGTAGTGGCCAGTGCCTAAAAAGGATGGCCATTGGGTAATCTAAACGTGGAGTTTATTATCAGTAGACTATCATCTTTACACTATACACATAGACGTAGATATATGGAAACACGTTGCTTTCTATTATATATGAATTATATTCAATAATCCCAGCCCTCTACACCTGCAACCATCTTACCAAATTGATATAAAAAATGGATTTGATCTTATTAATTTATCTATATTTATTGTGTAAAGCCAGTGAAACCCAAGATTTAACGAAGTGAGAATTGTTTAAAGAAACCAGTACGCAAATAGTTATCCTTGAAATTTTTATAACGATGACCATAATTATTGTAATACTAGTGAACGCGACCTGTCAAATATCACGGCGAAATATTTAGATATGCACGCACACGCACCCTGTATCACAAAGGTATGACTACTCTCTCTTCCCCTGTATGTATGTATATATATATATATATATATATATATTTATATATATATAAACACACTGGCTCTTTATTTTATATAGGGGAGATAGCGCCAGCTGATAAGATAAGGTCTATGAAAGAATAATAGTAAACACATAAATTAATTAATAAATTTGACAAGGAAAATATTCCCAAATCAACGATGCTTTGCTATTCTTTCGAACAGCATCTCATTCCATGTCACTTAAGACATCAAAGTTCCCATGAAACGAACGGAGTGATTCTTCCATTCTTCCTTGTTCTAATAATTCTTCCATTTCATTATCCTCGTGTGACTGTAGATTTATCTTCCGAGGAGCGAATTTATCTCGGCCAGTCTCTTGCGAAGAGCTGACTCTTCTTATTTTATTACCGAGATGATCTATTAATCCTTCGCCAGTGTGTTTTATTTCCTTTCTTGTGGAGGAGGATTTTCTTGTTTTTTTTTTTTCCTGAAGTATTTCTTTGTTAGTGGTCCGCTTTTTATTTTTTTTTTGGGGGGGGGTTTAGTTTTCTTCGGTTAAAAGTAGAAAAGATATTAGATGTGTTTTGGTGTGGAACGATGAATGTTTTATATAAAATTGTGTTAAATCGTTCTCTCTCTCTCTCTCTCTCTCTCTCTCTCTAAATATATATATATATATATATGTGTGTGTGTGTGTGTGTCTATTATAGATATATATATATATATGTGTGTGTGTGTATGTATATATATAATATACATATATATATATATATATATGTGTGTGTGTGTGTGTATGTATATATATAATATACATATATATATATAATATGTTGTGTGTGTGTGTGTGTGTGTATGTATGGTTTATGGCCCTATTACTTTGCATTTACAATTAATATATAAAGTCTTTGTGGCGTCTAGAAGTCAAAGACAACACCTCTCTGATCCAACTGACGTCCAGTAAGGCTTTGGGATAAGACGGAAACTGCATTTACATTTTCCCATTCTATAATTTGTGTCAACACGTATCGAGTCACTTTTTTACGTTATGAATGAAAATTTCAAGATTAATTTTGAAGCAGATGAATGGATTTTCACAAGACTTCACAGAATTTGGGACTGATCTCACAAGCTTTCCCGTTTTTAACAAAGCTTACAGCTCCAATCTTGCAACGGGATTGACGTCGGTCCTATACAGGCTAATCTCTAAGGCTTAGGCTTACTCGCCCCCTCACAAAATTTATTTTTTGTAAATTTTATTGATATTCTATTTGATTCCCGTTAGAAAGACCCTTTTCCTTATGACAAGCTTTGGTGTCGCTGCTGCAGCATTTTCCCTGCAATGAAGTTACTTCTGTGCTCCCATCCAACCAGGCCATACAAGCCGTTTCACCTCTTTTTCTGATTATGTTCACGATTCCACTGTTGCAAAAGGGGTGCATGTGGTGTTTTCAAAGCTGGTATCGTTTGTAAAACGCGTAAGACATACGCATACACACACACACACACAATATATATATATATATCGATGATGTGTGTGGATACTTTAAGGTGGTGAAAAGTGTTTGCGTATCACCATGATCAGCAAAGCTGTACTTGTCAGGGCCACCCAAACTAGGCTGGTTTGCTGTAAGCGGACCAAACGAAAACCTACCACCATCACCAATCCGCTTTGGCTAGCGTGGTGATGAAAACTGGCAAACCACAGACAGAAATACACACGCACACGCATACAGACAATAACAACAGCAAATGCAGGGCGTTTCTAGGTTTTCGTTTGGTCACTCACAGCAAACCAGCCTAGTAGGGGTGACCCTGAATAGTACAGCTTTGCTGATCATGATGATACGCAAACACTTTCACCACGTTAAAATACCTCCACTCAGAAACGGTATATACTATATATATATATATATATATCATCAGCCGTTACTAGTCCACTGCACTAGTCTACGCCCGCAAACTTCCTAAGTTCATTGATACATCGTCTTCTCGTTCTTCCCCTGCTTCTTTTACAATCTCATGGGACCCATTCTGTAATTCTTAATCTCCATTGCCTGTCATTCTCATTATATGTCCTACCCATGTACATTTCTTTTTCATACATGTTAGAATATCCTCTACTTTAGTTTGGTCTCGTTTTCATGTTGCAGTTTTTCTGTCTCTTAGTGTTATTTCCGTCATTATTCTTTCCATAGCTCTTTGAGTTGTAACTAGTTAATGTTCTAAGGCTTTGGTAAGGCTCCAAGTTTCTGATGCATAAGTTAATACTACTAGGACCATCTCATTAAATAGTTTTTTTTTTTTTTTTTTAGAGAAAGTGGCATTTTAATTTTCATAATCTCATTTTGTTTACCAAATACTCTTCATTTTGGTCCCGTGTTCTGGGGAAACACTTACTGTCTGTCCTAAGTACGTATATTCATTAGCATTCTCTAGAGGTACTCGTTCATAACTCCTATTTGTTGCCTCTCTGCATTTTCATTGAACATTATCTTAGTTTTACTCCTATTCACTTTCAGTCCTGCATTTCTGCTTTATTCAAATTCAAATATATATATATATATATATATATATATACATATATATATATAATATATATATATATATGTATGTATATATACATATAGTTTGATTGCACTAATCTCTGGTATCCCTTATATTTTTAGCAAACTGTATGAATAGAGCTAGAGAAAAACCTTTTATAGTGTCCAGTTAGAGAAAAAGAAGCATCATCATGAATGTTTTTTTCAGATGCCATACTCCTTTTTGGAAAAAAAAATAACTATAACGGTAGTATTCGAATATAGTTGCACATTAAAATCAAGTCGATTAAGAATAGCTCTTGATATGACAGAATGTATCTTGTTTGTATGTTAGCAAACATCTAAAGGTATTTCCCTCAGTAAAAAAATATTATATAATGGCAGTCTCTATAGCTTTGGCTGCTCACTACTTAATCTAAAGAGAAACCTTCTTTAGGGTTGTGGTGGTTGATGTGGTAACGTCCCTGACTGGGGAATGCCGGACTGGGGTTCGAGTCCCATTCACACTCGTTAGTTTCTTTGGTCGCAGGAATCTCACCATCCTTTAGAGCTAAGGATGGGGTGTTTGGGGGAGTCTATAGGTCTATCTGCTGGTTCATTAGCAGCCATTGCCTGGCCCTTTTTGGTCCTAGTTTGGGTGGAGAGGGGTCTTGGGTGCTAATCATATGTATATATGGTCAGTCTGTAGGGCATTGTCCTGCTTGATAGGGGAATGTCACTGTCCCTTGCCTCTACCATACATGAGCAGCCTTTAAGCCTTTAAACTTTTAATTGCCTATAATCAAGGTCACAATTGAAAACTAAACCCTGGTCTGTTTTCCATTAATCCTGTATTATCCTCTTTTCTAAAATCTGACTTATTTTTGTAAATCGTCAAGAGGGTGATAGGTTAGGGATCCCATTCGCATGTATAAACATATCATTCTATATTTATTCTCATTGGAGCCAGTTGATATCGCTGTAAAGGCGAAAGTACTAACTCCAATCAAATCTTTTCACTTTTCTTTCCGAGACCATAATATATATTTTATGTTCATTATTTATCAGCTTTTGTGAATTCTACACACAAATAGATATATATATATATATATATATGTGTGTGTGTGTGTGTGTGTGTGTGTATGTGTGCGCACGTGTATGTATGTGCGTGCGGATATATATATATATATATATGTATATGTATATATATGCATATATATATATATGCATATATATATATATATATATATATATATATATATATATCATAAGCTCCAAGGTGGAACTCTATACACAATGTATGTGTTTTTCCATGCCCTCTAGCATAAGGACATCAGCATTCTATTATGCTTGCTCATGATATTTAGTGTTTTCATAAGCCATTTCGTAAACAATATACCTGAGAGAGAGAGAGAGAGAGAGAGAGAGAGAGAGAGAGAGAGAGAGAGCGTACAAGGACATGAATCAAAGACATTTTTCTTTTTTATTTATGTTAATCCAAGAACTACGAGACTGGAGTTTCTCCGGTTATCCTTTTTTTTTTTTTTTTTTTTTTTTTTTTTTTTTTTTTTTTAATGGGGTTACCTTAACGTGGTTAAAGGGTTTAAGTATCGCTATGATCAGCAAAATTGCACTAGTTACGGGCACCCATACTAGGTTGGTTAGCTGTTAGCGATTAGACGAAAATCTCTTACCATCACCAATCCAAACTGGCCAGCGTGGTGATGAAAACTGGCCAAACCTCGGACATGAATTGTTATGTCTGAGGCCTTTGTCTTGCAGTGGACTAGAAACTGCTGCATTTATTGCTGTTGTATAGATAAGTTATTTTTTTATCATCGTCTGGTTAGTTTTTCTCAGAAGGTAAATAGTAAACACCGTCTTAACTTATTCCCTTTTTTGCCCTTTTTTAATTCTTGTAAAACTATGTCCTTGCACTTTGCCTCTTATCCTATAGCATTCTCACATCTCTTCCTTAAAAGGTATAAACCACTCCCGGACCTATCGTCCCTTGTATCATATTTCGTAGAATATCCTCTCATACTAAATTCTTCTCATGTCGCTATTATTAATAGGCCATAGAATACCACGTTCAGATCCTCCCATTATTTTTCTTTTCCTTCGTTTGCGCCCTTGAAAAGATGAAAGAAAATCGCGGAGTCGTTTATATCCCAATCCTGACTCAACATTCTGTGACGCTTTGAAAGGAACATTAAATAGAGCTATTTTTTTACAATCTCGGGATATCAAAACGTCCTTTGGAGACATAAAATGTGGGTGATAAAGTTGTTGCTGGTGTCTTGGAGGAAGTTTTACTCTCTTCTTGAAGGACAGTAGAAGATGAAGGGGTTGGGGGAAAGAGAAAGGGTGGTAGCAAGGTGTAAGGATGTGGTTATTTTACTAATATACTCATTCAGATATGGAGTGACATAGGGGGGCGGGGAAAGAGAGGGGTCAAGGTTTAAAGGCCGCTCATGAATGGCAGAGGCAAGGGACAGTGACATTGCCCTATTAAGTAGGACAATGCCCTATACAGTATACCTATGATCAGCGCTCAACCCCCCTCTTTATCCAAGTTAGGACGAAGGAGGGCCAGGTAATGGCTACTGAGGATTCAGCAGATAGACCTGTAGACTCCCGCAAACACCCCATCCTTAGCTCACAAGGATGGTGAGGTTACAGCGACCAAAGAAACTATCGAGTTTGGTCGGGACTCGAACCCCAGTCAGGCGTTCACCAGTCAGGGACGTTACCACATTATTATTGTTATTATTATTACTTGCTAAGCTACAACCCTATTTGGAAAAGCAGGATGCTATGAGCCCAGGGGCTCGAACAGGGAAAATAGCCCAGTGAGGAAAGGAAACAAGGAAAAATACTTTAAGAACAGTAACAACATTAAGATAAATATTTCATATATAAACTATAAACACTAACAAAACAAGAGGAAGAGAAATTAGTTAGAACAGTGTGCCCGATGCCCGAGTGTACCCTCAAGCAAGAGCCCTCTAACCCAAGACAGTGGAAGGCCATGGTACAGAGGCTATGGCATTACCCAAGACCAGAGAACAGTGGTTTGATTTTGGAGTATCCTTCTCCTAGAAGAGCAGCTTACTATATAATAGCTAAAGAGTCTCTTCTACCCTTACCAAGAAGAAAGTAGCCACTGAACAATTACAGTGTAGTAGTTAACCCCCTTGGGGAAGAATTGTTTGTCAATCTCAGTGTTGTCAGGTGTATGAGGACAGAGGAGAATGTGTAAAGAATAGGCCAGACTATTCGGTGTATTGTAGGCAAAGGGAAAGTGAACCGTAACCAGAGAGAAGGGTCCAATGATATAGACATAGAGTGACAAAGTAGGCCGGGAAAAGGGTGAGGTCAAGGTGTAAGGATGTGATTATTTTACTAATATACACATTCATATTTAGTGACATTATTTCTAAATTTGTGATTTTTTTGCATTTTCAATGACCCTTAAGTGATTTACTGTGACTTCTGACTCATATATGCATCGCTTTGTATACATCAGACATCCATGATCATTAAAATCTATTTTTTTTTCTAATTATATAAAGACTTCTCCATGGAAGTGCAAAAATTTACGGGTTCTTATTCTTATTTTAACATGGTTTTACAGGTTTAACGTTGTTATTCTCTTTCCTCACTGGGCTATTTTTCCTGTTGGAGCGCTTGGGCTTATAGCATCCTGCTTATCCAACTAAGGTTGTAGCTCTGCTAATAATAATAATAATAATAATAATAATAATAATAAGTGTGTTTGTGTAAAGGGAGTTTTCAAAAGAATGAAAAGAAATTTATTAATTTTTCAGAAATTTTCAAAGGGAACAGAAATGATTTTTCCAACATTTAAGGATGTTTTAAATAAAGCGGAAGGAAGTTTTTCCAGGATATTAGGAGATTTAAAAGGAACAGAAGTTTTAAATTTTTCCATAATTTAAAAAAAAAATAGTTTAAATTTGTCCGTACTTTAAGGACACCTAAATGAGGAGAAGAATAACTTTATATCGCATTTAAAGAGGGTTAAAAAGAGCGATAGAAAAAAATTTACCCTCCATTTGAGGATATTTAATAAATTTTCAAATAATTTGTTCGGTATTTAAAGAACCTTGAAATTGAAATAAACTTCTCCAATCTATAAGACCATTTAAAACGAGCATAACAATAAACTTTTCCATCAATTTAAGTATTTTAGAATAAGAAGAAATGTACCTAGAATTTAAGAATTGAGGACCAATGGAAAATTTAGGCTCTAGAAAGTGACGAGGGAGGAACTGGACGGCCAAGAAGAGAAGTCTGCGGTTTCTCCAGTCCCGGCTTCCTCACACCAGATTCATAGGTAATATCTCCCTGTCGTCCTCTGGCGTCCTACACCTGACATGAACATGTTCTCACCAACTCAACGAAATTTCCATTTGTCCCAAGTCGTATCTGTTTGTTCGCCAGGAGACTCTGGTGGACAATAATACTATAACACCAATAAATCTAGTCATATATAGGCATATATGTATGTATGTGTATATATATATATATATATATATAGGCCTATATATGACTAGATTTATTGTTGTTATATATATATATATATATATATACATACATACATACATATAGGCCTATATATGATTAGATTTATTCTTGTTATAGTATTATTGTCTTTGGATAGATTGACAAAGGTACTTTAATCTTTTTTATTTCATTGAATTTACTCCGTCCATTAATTTTTTATATGATTATTTCATCAGTGTCATTCATTTACTGCAGTGCAAAATAGCCTTTTCTTTCATCTTTAAGAGTATTTGAATAACTAATTCGTGTAAGTATACAACTGTAGATACTTTACACAAAAATGTTTTTATGAAAATAGTTTCCATTTTAAAGTTACCAGAAAACTGACCAGTGTGTTAGCCATCTGTCATGGACAGTTTATAGAAACATAATTTCTTCTGTTGTTATGTCTATCTCACCCACTGATTCTGCACACCCGCGCTCGCGCACATTCCCATATACACTCCCATATATATATATATATATATGTATATATATATATATATATATATATTTATACACATGTCTCCAAGGGAACGTGTTGTCACCTATGTTGTTTATCCTCCTCTTGGATGTTGTAATGCGTAAAACAGCCAGAATATATATATATATATATATATATATATAGCCTTATTTCATATTTTCAAAGAACAATTCAACGGCAACAATAGGAAAGGGATACGTACGGGCTTTCCAAAATATTGTCTTGAAGAATGTTATTTTAGATTATTACTTTTTTTTCCTTTTGGGATGAGCGTACAGTTGGCTTCATAAAATCCGGTACACTTCACAGGAAGCTGAGGAGACTTCAGATCGCTATACATTGTAGCAGTTAACGCTGTGTTTAGCAAAAGAGAATCTGTTAGTAACGCTCCCTGTAAAACAAAGTGACTGAACTTGTAAACACGAGATGAAAAGTATGTTTATTAATTTTAAGAAGTTATGTTAAACAAATAACAATATTTTTTCTATACAGCTTCTCGTAAAATGTACCGGAATTAATGAAGCCAACTGTACTAAGGTTTAAGGTTTAAAGTCCGCTCATGTATGCCAGAGGCAAGGGACAGTGACATTGCCCTATCAAGCAGGACAATGCCCTAGAGACTGACCATATGTACATATGATCAGAGCCCAAGCCCCCTTTCCACCCAAGCTAGGACCAAGGATGGCCAGGCAATGGCTGCTGATGACTCAGCAGATAGACCTATAGGCTCCCTCAAACCCACCATTCTTAGCTCACAAGGATGGTAAGGTTGCAGCGACCAAAGGAATTAACGAGGTTGCGCGGGACTCGAACCCCAGTTTTGCGATCACCAGTCAGGAACGTTAACACATCGGCCACCACAACCCGGGAAACGTAAATGACCTCAATTCTCCACAGCATTTGTACAGTTGGCTCCATTAATTCTGGTACACTTCATGGGAAGCTAGCCACACGTCAGTGTACCGGAATTAATGAAGGCAACTGTATCACGAAACACTAGCCAGAATTTAATCCCAGGTCGACGCTCCCGTTGTTTCAGGGAGGTTTCAGAATAGTAACTGAAATCTAAAATGTCATGTCTTGAGCCGGAAGTACAAAACATATGTTCTGGTTCAGTCAGCAAGGTTGAACAATTGTCATTTTCGTATATTCTTGGTATCACGCTCTTGAGATGGGGCGGGAATGTGTTTGAAACCCTCGTGGGGAAGCCAGTGCTATCAGTACACCTCTTGGAGTGCAATGTTAGCATTATTTAATGGTCATTGTAAGAATTATTCAATGGTCATTGTGATGTCTCTTCGACACCCAGGTACAGTTGTCTCCAAGAATTCCGATACAGTATTATTATTATTATTATTATTATTATTATTACTTGCTAAGCTACAACCCTAGTTGGTAAAGCAAGATGCTATAAGCCCAGGGGCTCCAACAGGTAAGATAGCCCAGTGAGGAAAGGAAAGAAGGAAAAATAAAATATTTTAAGGAGAGTAACAACATTAAAATATCTCCTATATAAACTCTAAAAACTTTAACAAAACAAGAGAAAGAGAAATATGATAGAATAGTACCCTCAAGCAAGAGAACTCTAACCCAAGACAGTGGAAGACCATAGATCAGGCATGGGCAACCTGCGGCCTCGATACGTTGTTGTGCAGCCCACAAGACTTTCTAGGTTACTAAATCTATATTTATTCATACCAGTAATCATCATGATAAAATAATGAAAGATGACAGTTTTATGTAAACTTTCATATCAAGATAGATACAATATGGAATAATTGCAAGAAAATTCAGTAGACATTGGGCAAGCAATATATTTTGCACATGTGTATTATCATTGGGCCCCTCTCTCACTTGGATATAGTTGAATGTGGCCCCCAGCTGACGAACAGTTGCCTATGCATGCCTTAGATAGTCTGTAGTATTGCGTACCGGAATTCTTGAAGCTAACTGTACATCCACAATACATCCCTTGTCTGCTTCCCTTCTTCCATCTTGCTTTTCATTTTCTCAACTTTTTACTTCCTATTGCAACTGCTTGGCATCTCCCTAGTTGTTTTTGGGTGCTGAATGACCTCCCAGGCCCTGTCACCGGGTCACGTGGTCCAAACTTATAAATGCAGTCCATTCTGTACATTTGAAATGAGGCTGCTTTCAAAAACAGTGCCAGCAGACTTCCCTGTGTGACTGTGACGTCATCCCATGTGGTAGTAAAATCTAACTACTTTTAAACTGCAAAAGAAGCTTAAGAACAGTAGCATTAAAATAAATCTTCCATATATAAACTATAAAAATAACAAAAATAAGAGAAATAATATAGCATAGTGTGACATAACAGAAGGAAGCAGTTGTTTGTTTCAGTTGCTATTAACGACTGGAATTTTATGAACTCCAAAAACACGAATAACTCTACGTCTTCATTGATTATTTATCAAAGCAATTCCAATGGGATGGTTTTTATCATCACAAACATACGGATGGAAAAGCAAGGTACGAGCTGAATTAATACTCTCTCTCTCTCTCTCTCTCTCTCTCTCTCTCTCTCTCTCTCTCTCTCTCGTATTCGTAAGATACATGAAACCCAAATTTTGGCTTAGTTGTTCAATTTTATTCCCTGTATAGTTCTCTGTTAAAATTGAAAAGGTCAACTCGTGTCCAAATGTGGTTGTTACTTCAGTGTTATTGACTGCTAAGTACCTATTTGTCCAACTTGCTTTTAAAGGTTTAAGGTCATGAATGGCAGAGGCAAGGGACAGTGACATTGCCCCATCAAGTAGGACAACGCCCTAGAGACTGCCCTCTCCACCCAAGCTAGGACCAAGGAAGGCCAGTCAGTGGCTGCTGATGACTCAGCAGATAGACCTCTAGGCTCCCCAAACATCTCATCCGTAGCTCACAAGGATGGTGAGGCTGCAGCAACCGAAGGAACTAAGGAGTTTGAGTGGGACTCGAACCCGAGTCTAGTAATAACCAGGCAAGGACGCTACCCCCAGGCCACCACAATCCTTCCACAGAAGAAAACTTATATTCTGAAGTAGGAGGTCTGCACGATCTTTTGGTTCCTTGTGGAAATTGCTCAATTTGAGTTCTTCTCGGAGCCTTTGTAGTTTGTTGGGACAGAGTGAAAAACCACATTTTACAGACACAAGAACATCACCTAACCTAACCTTACCTAACATAACCTTACCTTACCTTACCTTACCCTACCCTACCTTACCTAACTTAACCTAACCTAAGGTTCTCCACCTAACCTAACCTAGGAGACGTATCCTCAGACTGCTCTACTCTCATCTTACCCTGTCCCAACGAACTACATTCACCCCTTCTCTTGTATTCTTGAAAAGTGTTGACATCTTGGTTTTTTTTTTTGGGGGGGGGGGAGGGGGGGAAGCCGGGCCTGGTGTGGTATGGCTTTTGAGGGCCTGAAATTTATCAGCTTTCCTATGTAAAGATACTTAACTGATTTCTTTAATGATATCAAATATATATATTAAGTAAAAACAGAATTATTATTATTATTATTATTATTATTATTATTATTATTATGTAAGCTACAACCTTAGTTGGGAAATCAAGATGCTATAAGCCCAAGGGCTCCAGCAAGGAAAAATACCCCAGTGAGGAAAGGAAATTAGAATATAGATAAACGATATGAGAAATAATGAATAATTAGAATATATTGTTAAAACAGTAACAACATCAAAACAGATATTTCATATATAAACTATGAAAGGACTTATGTCAGCCTGCTCAATATAAATGTAGAAACATGTGCTGCAAGTTTGAAATTTTGAAGTTCTACCGCTTCAACTACCCGATTAGGAAGATCATTCCACAACTTGGTCACAGCTGGAATAAAACTTCGAGAATACTGTGTAGTATGACTATTAGAATTGACCATTTACAACCTCAAATGTTATAAGACTATTTATTTCCTTTTTAGAAGCTTTCCCTGTATTCAAATCTCTTTTTCTAACTAACGGAAATTTGAATATTTTCATCCTTTAAATATTTTCATCCTTAGAATTTCTACCTTGTAGGGTGAGAGTTTTAATTAAATCAGATATTGTATCTTGGTGTTTGTGATGGTATTCATTTGCTCCAAATATTCTTCCCTTTAAATATAAAGTCGAATAGCAAAAATATTCACATGTATAGATTAGAACCAAGAAAATACTTTTCATTCTTTTGAGATGAGTTCCTAAAGAACACCATTTTAATCGACTTCCCAGCCACCATTTATATTGGCGAAATTTCCCATAGAATTTAGCTCACCCCCTTTCTCCTATCGCCTATCAAGACAGGTGAAGGCTGCTGTCTGCTCTCGCAATGAAAGGTGACAGACAGCGCTTTCACTCATCAATAGTAAATTCTATATGTGGCAAGATTGAATGTGCATCATTTGAAGAGGGAGGAAATATTGGCAAGAAATAAGAACGAATATTATTATAAAGATTGTTATTAATATTATTATAGATGGTAGTATTAGCCGCTGTTAAATTTTCTTTTTAATATTATAGTTAAAAGGTTTAAAGGCCGCTCATGAATGACAGGGGTTAGGAACAGATCGCTGAATGAATGGCCTTTAATTCCCCAGTGTTTGGCTTGAGGCCTAGATTATAATCCAATCCAATCACGATAGAAATAAGGTGAAATGATTTTGAAAGTTTTGTGGAGTTCTTGATAAGTACAATGAGATTATATGAAAATTATTCGAATAGAACAATGCCCTAGTGACTGACCATATATACATATGATCAGCGCTCAAGTCCCCTCTCCACCCAAGCTAGGATCAAGGGGGGCCAGTCAATGGCTACTGATGACTCGACAGATAGACCTATAGGCTCCGTTATTACAATTATCATTATCGTTGTACCGTATTTTTGTGGGGTTATCCATCTGTTTCACAGTACTTCAGGTACCGTGAATAATGTTCTTATTAGGAAGAGTAATCTTCGTGAGACAACCATGACCAGATATTTTGGGATGAAGTTGCCAGTCCCTTGACCTTCTCCACCTTAACCGTGACCTACCACAGTTGACTATTATCATCATTAGTATTACTACACTTGAAAATTTGCCGTAAAAAAAAAAAAAGGTAAAATTCTTGGAAGATTTGTTACCAGGCATTTACCGTTTATAAAAAAGATATAGGCTATTGACGTTAAGGAGTGGTATTACGGTCACCCACCCGTAAAAGATAATAACAAAATAGGGTAAAAATTATGGTCGCCTGTATTTTACTGAAATACGGGTGAGAACAGTATATTTTTACGCAGAATTTCCGAATAAAATTACGTTTATTTCTAATGTAGCCAAACTACTACCACGGTTGGACAAGCAGAATGCTACAAGCCCAAGGACTCCAGCAGGGAAAGTAGCCCAGTGAGGAAAGGAAATAAGGGAATGTTAAATAAACTATAAGTAGTGAATAAAAATTTTTAAATATTTTAAGACCAGTAACAACGTTAAGGTAGACCAGTCATTTATAAACTATAAATCATTATGATTTGATGTTGGGACCATGGAGAGTTATTTATCTCATGTCATATCTTACTGTAATGTAATGTAATTTCAGACGTAACTCCTTATTATGATAATATCCCTGAAACTACAAATTAATTCTAATGATGCATGTTGTTGTGGCCTATTGGTAACGTCTCTAACTGGTGATCGCCAGACTGGGTTCGAGTCCCGCTCAAGCTCGTTAGTTCCTTTAGTGTATGCAACCTCACCATCCGTGTGAGCTAAGGATAGGGTGTTTTGGGAGAACCTATAAATCTACCTGCTGAGTCATCATCAGTCATTGCCTTGCCTTCCCTGGTCCTAGCTAGGGTGGAGAGGGGCTTGAGCGTTGATCATATGTTTATATGGTTAGTCTCTAGGGCATTGTCCTGCTTGCTAGGATAATGTCGCTGTCCCTTGCCTCTTCCATTTATGAGCGATATTTAAAACCTTTAAGAACATGTAAGTGAATTAACAATCTCTCTCTCTCTCTCTCTCTCTCTCTCTCTCTCTCTCTCTCTCACCGAGCAATCCAAGACAACAGGCTAATGTATCTTCTAAGTTCACCTCTCCAAACACCTTTCCACACCCCTCCTCCCTTCTGCACCCAGCACCTACTGACCCTCAACTAAAAGACTCCCCCGAAAAAGTAAGAAGAAAGGGAAAAGTAAGTCCTATACTACATTGAAAGCATTTTTGGAAAACAATCGGAGGAAAGACATTAAAAAGTTTGACGACAGTAAAAGCGTTCTGCCCAACAGGATTCCTCGAGAGGGGAGCCGTTGAAAAGAAAGAGATGTGTTTTACTTGAAGATCTCTCTCTCTCTCTCTCTCTCTCTCTCTCTCTCTCTCTCTCTCTCTCTCTGTGGCAACTTTCCCTATGAAAATATGTTATTTGTAAAGCAATATCTCTTAAATAAGTCTTCATTTTTGACTCGTTCTTTGAAGACTTTACGAATAATTTTCTAATATTTGTGCACAAATATTCGTTTTACTGAACTGTGAATTTGCATTTCTTAAATATTTAATCTAATTCCTTCGTTATTCGGATTTTTTTTTTTTTTTTACATTTAAATGCCTTTTTTCTTCCTTTCCTTTCAACACATGTATTTGATTGTCGTTTATGTGCACTTTCGTATGTGTTGTCTTTATTTCAACTCTCTCTCTCTCTCTCTCTCTCTCTCTCTCTCTCTCTCTCTCTCTCATAGTAACATTATCGCCAGAAAATCTTCCTCCAAGTCTACTTTCAAACTCTCCATCCCACTCCCTCTCCTCAACATTCAACCCCCCCCCCCCCCTCCCCTTTCAGGACTGTCCAATAGTTACGGCCCACAGCTGGAGAATTTACCAAACAAAAGATAAAGTTTTTGCATCTGGCGCCGAGATAGAATTTGCATTTCTTTTCGTTCTAATTTCCATTGTATTTCGTTCTTTGTTTCGTTAAAGAAATATAAGTTAATTTTTTTAGATTACCAAATACAATGATTTAAGAGTACCATACTATAATACTTCTTTGACTACATGCCTTTATTATAAACCATTGCCGTTTGCACTATAGTCAATTCTTGTTAGTGAGGCAGATTTGCACCGACTCGCAGGGGTGCCCTTTTAGCTCTGAAAAGTTTTCTGATCGCTGATTGGTTGGACAAGATAATTCTAGCCAATCAAATAACAGATAACTTTTCCGAGCTAAAAGGGCACCGCTGCGAGTCTGTGCAAATGCGCCTCATTGAAAAAAAAAAAAGTATAGTTTTATAAGATTCGGTGTAAGTTTTGCGTGGGGTAGGACATTCATGAGTCGAACTCTGGAGGAATATCTTCAAGCCAACCAGTTAATGGGTATGTGTTCTTTGAATTTATTTGCATTTAATGAAACAGCTTAAACATGGATTCATACGAGTATATTGTTTGTAAAGGTATGTATGCAAAAGGACATGCATTTCTGTGCCCATGTCAATTTTTGATAATAAATCAGCTAAAGAGTAAATTATCTTGCAAAGCAAGCTTGCACACGAGTGTGTGTGTGTGTGCGTGTATATATATATATATATATATATATATATATATATATATATATATATATATCATAAGCCATTATGTATATATATATATGTATATATATATATATATATATATATATATATATATATATATGCTCATAAGCCGTATCAGTCCACTGCAGAAGAAAGGCCTCAGACATGTCCTTCCACTTGGGTCTGCTTATGGTCTTTCTGTACCAGTCCACACCCGCGAACTTTCTTAGTTCGTCAATCCATCGTTTTCTCTTCCTTCCGCTGCTTCTTTTATATATATGTATGTATATGTATATATATATATATATATATATGTGTGTGTGTGTGTGTGTGTGTATGAAAAGAGAGAGAGAGATGAAGAAAGATACGGGGAGAGATGAAATAAAGCGATATGATATAAGGGGGAGAAGCACAATTTAAAATATAAATTTGAGAAAGAAAAGATTTATATTGAAAGACATATGCTTAAAGACAGAAAGAATAGACACGTATATTTAATGAGAGATATGTGGAGACACAGACAGACCAACAAAAATTAAATGAAAAAGGAATCATCCAGGACAAAACCAAGAAAAAGAAATAATCTCGAAAAAAAAAGTTCATCTTTTTTTCTATCGGAAAATGAAATCGTTGAATAGATTGTATCCGTGTTCAGTCACGCATATCCCTTTTCACACTTCTGGGGCCTTCCGCCATCGAGTGGTTAAATGAATGACGAGACGCAAGTAGAAAACAAAAGAATGTGAATAAGAACAGAAATGGAAGTATGTTTTCCCTCTTGTGAATTTACAAAGGGAAGTGAAGAGTATTTCATCCTGACCTTCCTGTTGTTTTGAATGCTGTGTTATAGGTGTTTATTGTTCTTTAGAAATAAGTTTAGATTAGACCTTTGTTTAAGAATTACGTAAATGTTTCCTTTTATTATTTTTGACTATCCAAGCGTCATGTTCTGTTGAACTGGATTGAATGTTGTTGTGGATAAGAATTCTATAGGTTTAGTATAAAAGCCACGAAGGCAATACCTACATACATACATACATACATACATACATGCATGCCTATAAAAAGCAAGACTACAAGGCAGCAGCTGTCCTTTTAGTCGCTTTCTACGACACGCAGGACGTACTATGGTAGTATTATTACACCCCTACCACAGGGCACAGCAAACAGTTCCATTATCTTGATTAAAAGAAGCATATTTGAAAAAAAGTAAAGTGCAATTTCTCTCAAATTTTCAAAATCGATACTTGAAAATCAACTTACGAAAATTATATATCAATTATCTGAGTCTTTCTAGTAAAAGCTAAAGACTTATTCTTCTCACCTTTGGTATTGACTGGTTCTCCGCTTATGGTATATTTATTCATTTATTCGCCTTCCTTTTATGGAAGCCATAGCCAGTGTGGCGACCAGGTGTTGTGTGGATCAGAAAGCGGCAATGGGAAATCTTATAAAAGTCAGCTATTCCATTTTAGTAAATGTTATGTTATGGGAGGTGTATAAAACCTGTTGTTGTTGATTGTTGATAGATTTTTCTTTTCTTGACTTGGGTGTTCTCTTTTAGAATTACTTATACATTATATTATAGTACGTATAGGGTACATTCGGGCACACTATTCTATCTATTCATCTTCCTCTTATTTTGTTAAAGTTTTTATTATTTAGATATGAAATATTTATTTTAATGTTATTACTGTTCTTAAAATGTTTCATTTTAATTACTTCTCTTATTTCCTGGTTTCCTTTCATCATTGGGCTGTTTTCCCTGTTGGAGCCCCCTGGGGTT
>NC_090752.1:12547272-12549772 GCF_036898095.1 Palaemon carinicauda
CTTCCCCCGTCGAAGTCTTTTATCCTGATTTGTGTCATTTTGTGCAACACAGGATATAGGACAAAAAAAAAGTAGAAAAGAACACGAGAAGTCATTTTCCGGGTTAAAGCATTTTTCTCTCTCTGCTTGCTCCAACACAAAGTCTTTTCACCGGTTTGTATTTTCTTATTTTTTTTTAGTGTTTCTGCCCGGGATAATGTAGCCACTTTCAGGTTCCTAATCAGTAATTCTAAAGAACGCCGTCTTTTCTTTATTAAAGAAATAAAAATTTTCTGATTTAGGGAATGCATGAAAAAGGGCAGGTGACTATTCCCATATATAATTGAGAACAAGAGGCTCTCTCTCTCTCTCTCTCTCTCTCTCTCATCTCTCTCTCTCACTCTCTCTCTCTCTCTCTCTCTATATATATATATATATATATATATATACTATATATATTATATATATATATATATAATATATATATATATTTCCAGTAACGCTTAGCTCTTCCCGTCCTGCGGGAAGGGGAGAGAGGAAGTAGTCCTACCCTGGTGAGAAGGGTATGCGTGTTTGTGCATATTTATCTGAATAATTAGCCGTCATTTATTTTGGGTCGCGTACACTAGTATTCCATATAGAACCAGTAAGATAATTTTTAACCCTTAAGAATAGATATAATTAATATCCCTCAAAAGGAGATGGGAAAATGTAATCTACCAAAAAGTAGACTCTGTCATCCTTCATTAAGATTCGAACTATTCGCCTTTTCAATGAAGGGAGATTCAGTCTTTCCAAAATAAACTTTGTTCAAATGTGATTGGCATCATTTATAGGATTTACAATGACAGTATTTGGTGTACACTTTATTTAGATTGCTTGTGTATTTCTTTTTCATCTTTTGGAGAGAGAGAGAGAGAGAGAGAGAGAGAGGAGAGAGGAGAGAGAGAGAGAGAGAGAGAGAGAGAGAGAGAGAGAGAGAGAGAGAGCTGAGAGAGAGGAGAGAGAGAGAGAGAGAGAGAGAAGTTTTTCCTATTAAAACTGTTTTAGGATTTAATTTTGTCTGTTTTGAAAATCTCTAAGCAAATATTTTTATATCTTATGTTTTCTGACAACTATCTTATACAATATACTTGTATGAGCAAATGCCCTTTTTAACTGAAACGAAGCTTAATGTATAAAATGTAATATGAATATATATATATATATATATATATATATATATATATATATATATATATATATATATATAAATATAGGTAGAATACTGTTCACGAGGTTAGAAGGTTAGGTTAGGATGTCTTTTGTTATTGGTAATATTATATTTATTTTATTAATGGCATAATCAGAGCTTAGATTTTTCTCTAGACTAGGCATTTGACATAACAAATTGAACACTTCACCGATGATGGCAGAAAATAGTCCCCTAAATGATGTGCGTACATGAGATTTTGATATTGCCTCTTTGTAGAAGTCGACTACACAAGTTCATGACTCTCTTTTGCATGTTATTAAGATTTAAATATGGTCTCTCATGAATAGCAGAGGCAGGGGACAGTGACAATGCCCGAGAAACAGGACAATGCCTCAGAGACTGACCATATACAGTAGGCCTATACAGTACATATAATTAACGGCCAAGATCCCCTCTCCTTCCAAACTAGGACCAGTAAGGGCCAGGCAATGGCTGCTGATGACTCAGGAGGTGGAATAATGGGCTCCCCCAAAATCCTCCATTCTTAGCTCACAAAGGTGGTGAGGTTGCACACGATACAAGAAACTATCGAGCCTGAGCGTGATTCGAACCCCAAACAGGGACGTTTTCAATAGGCGATTTCCTTGATTTCCTTTGTGGTGGTGGTGCAGAAATCTCTCATCGTCTTGTCCTGTCGGCTTCTATTTGCTGCATTCTTTCTGTGGTGTCTTTGATGCGTTGTCAGAGAATCTTCTCTGTCTCCTTCCAACGTTTTTGTGCCCGGCAACTATTCTTTATGCTTTTGGGACACAGCTTCTCTCTAATGCAATTGTCATTGAAGGCGATTGCCTTAGTGGCGTCATTGTGTTTCTTACAGGAATCCTCGTCTTCTCTCAATATCTTTAGATTCTCTGGCGTAAGCATTGTTGAAGAAACTATGACTATTTTCTTTTTCTTTTTCATTTAATCTGTTCACTACAGCACTGTTTCGACAAAACTGTCTTTGTCAAGTTTTTACTGATTAACATATTTTTACAATTCCTTTTATATATGAGGTTCAGCAAAAATTACGATTAAGTATTTTTAAACTATATTCTACGGCATACTCATTATACCCCAAGCTGTAAGCATCGCCCTCCAAAACGTAGTTGAAAAGGGGTACGAATTGATGGAGCGGGACCTCCTTCCCCCCCCACCCCCCCCCCCCCCCCCCCCCCCCCCCCCCCCCCCCCCTTCCTCACTATGTGAAATCGTAAGCTCTTCCACAGGAACATTGCATCCAAGCTTTAGCCAACGAGTAGCGGTACGGTATTATTATTATTATTA
>NC_090752.1:12554772-12559772 GCF_036898095.1 Palaemon carinicauda
ATAGGCTAAGAGTCGAGGATTCCTCCTCATAACCCTTTGGAGCTAGAAACTGCCTAAGGATTGTCCTTTCTCCAGTTCTAATTGACCCTCGTCTCGTAGGGCCTATTTTCTCAATTGCGACAGAATTAGCCGTCTTTTGATATTATTATTATTATTATTATTATTATTATTATTATTATTATTATTATTATTACTACTACTACTTGCTAAGCCAAACCCTTAGTTGGAAAAGCAGGATGCTTTAACCCCAGCTGCCCCAACAGGGAAAATAGTCCAGTGAGGAAAGGAGAGAAGGAAAAATTAAATATTTTAAGAACAGTAACAACATTAAAATAAATATTTTCTACATAAACTAAAAACTTTTAAAAATAAAAGAGGAAGAAAAATTAAAATAGCGTGCCCAAGTGTACCCTCAAGCAAGAGGATTCTAACCCAAGACAGTGGAAGACGATGGTCCAGAGGCTATGGCACTACCCAAGACTAGAGAACGAAGGTTTGATTTTGGAGTGTTCGAGAAGAGCTGCAGAGCTGCTTACCATAGTTAAAGAGTCTCTTCTACCCTTACCAAGAAGAAAGTAGCCACTGAGCAATTACATTGCAGTAGTTAACCTTTTGGATGAAGAATTGTTTAGTAATTTCATTGTTATCACTGTATGAGGACAGAGGAGAATCTGTAAAGAATAGGCCAGGCTATTCGATGTATGTATAGGTAAAGGGAAAGAACCGTAACCAGAGAGAAGGATCCAATGTAGTCCCTGTCTGGCCAGTCAAAGGACCCCATAACTCTCTAGAGGTAGTATCTCAACTGGCGGCTGGTACCCCTGGCCAACCTACTACCTATTATGATTACCTTAAACAATTTGTGTAATTGTCTTTGGAAGAATGACAAATACAATATTATAAATCTATCCAATCAAAATACTTACTGGAACAATCCTCTTCCTTAGTTCACTTTCTTGAAGCAAAACTGAAGTTAAGCTGGATTAAACACCTGGGAGGAAGATTATCAGTTATCCTAGATTTGAGAAGGGTATATGGGGATTTAGACCCTTGGACAATTTACGGCGAAGGCTTTAAATTTGCCAGCCAGGATTTAAATCTCCATATACCCTTCACAGCAGGATAACGATTTTGCCCATACAAGCTTTACCCTAGAACATTATAATTGTCGAGCATACGACATTATGCCAGAGTTGTCGCCCTTATAACATAACTGCGCAAAATCCTACTGCGCAGGGTATATGATATTTAGACCCCTGGTATTAGACCCTGCATGGACTTGGCTTAGGGCTGAAGCAAGGAAATATCGACATTTGGACAGTTCTAGCTATCCAGTGAGAATTGAGTATCCCAGGTGATGTAGGGACAAATGGGACATTAGTTTTTACGACCTTGTGAGTCCCGGGGAATAGGTTGCCTTCTTATAAGTAGCTTACAACTGTTTACTTATTTATTTATTTTCTCTCCCAATTCTATTTATTCCTTTCAATCTTCAGCTGATAACCCCCCACGGAAAAAGTCAAGAGATCATACGCACCAAAAGGAGAATCAGTCAGCTAAGAGAAATTACATAGACAAAAATAAATAAGATTAATATATAAAATTTTCCTGTGATAGTAGCCTAATTCCAAACTATACTTCCATACCAAAAATATTAGTTTTTTAAAATAAAATAAATATACACTATTGGCGTGATACAATTGTTTTTTTTTAGTTTATCATTGCAACTCTGTTACCACATACGAAGGGAAAAAAGCACGCTAATAGACAAAAACTGTTAATATGAAATCCCCTTTGATGCTTGAGGTTATAGTCTCTTTCTTAAATAGGTACAGTACATTTACTATAGTTTAATTGGGGCATAAACATGATTTGATTTTTTGAAAAACAAGAAAAAGTAAAAATTTTTACCAGTTTCAAATGAAATAATATTCTTTGCACAAACACCTGATCTTACTAGGCATTTTCTTTATCTGAATTATGTCCCAGTATTTTTTTTTCCATTGAATTTTCTCCTTTTAAACTTTGCTCCTAAGCTTATTTTCATAGGATCTTTTTTTTGTTGAGCAGTTATAGTTTCGAAGGATAATGTAGCGAATTAAAAAAAAACAAACATACAAAATCGTGGCGTCTTTCTTTGGAACTATATGACCAAAACATTTCGACTTTTAACTTGCTACATTGTTTTTGGACTGTCTCTTGATTCTGGTTCTACTATACTAGTCACAAGCAAGGTCCTTTCAATATACTCCGAGTATATTTAAAGGACCTTGGTCACAGGTGTAATGAAACTGCTATAATAGTATATTATTGTGCCTTGTGATAGAGAAGGCAAGACTTAAATTGAAGTCTTACATATTGGACCATAACAAGTCCCTTTCTTCCTATTCCCTGGGGGGCAAAGAACTGATGGGTAACACAAATAGGCAAGAATGATCAAGGAAAAGTAAGAAATAAATATATCTTAAGGATAGGTAGTAGGTTGGCCAAGGCACCAGCCACCTGTTGAGATACTATTGCTAGAGAGTTAGCCTATTGGGAACTTTGACTGGCCAAACAGTACTACTCTACACTGAATCCCTCTCTGGTTACGGCTCATTTCATCTTTGCCAACACATACTCAGAATAGGTCTGGTCTATTCTTTGCGCATTCTCCTCTTCCCTCGTACACTTGACAACTGAAATTACCAAACAATTCTTCTTCTCTCAAGAGATTAACTACTGCACTGTAATTGTTCAGTGGCTACTTTCCTCTTGGTAAGGGTAGGAGAAACTCTTTAGCTATGGTCAGCAGCTCTTCTAGGAGAAGGACATTCCAAAATCAAACCATTGTTCTCTAGTCTTCGGTAGTCCCATAACGTTTGTACCGTGGTCTTCCACTGTCTTGGGTTAGAGATTTCATGCTTGTGGGTACACATGTTATTTTGAAGAATATGTATCCCCTTGTTATTTTCAAGTTTTTATAGTTTAAACATGAAAGATTCTTTTTTATGTTATCATTGTTCTTAAACTTCTCGTAGTTTTCCCTTATTTTCTGTCCTCACTCGGGTATTTTCCCTGTTGGAGACCTTGGGCTTAATAGCCTCCTGCTTTTCCAACTGTGTGTTTTCCAATGTGCGTTTGTGTGTGGATCAAACTTAAAAAATCTTCAGTCCAAGACATTTCCTAAAGTAAAATCTAAAACTATGAAGTAACCGAACCAACTGTTCTTTAAAACTATACTCTGACAAAAGTATAGCAAAGGACGCAAATAATACAGCAAAGCTGTATATTTTTTTTTTAATAGTACAGCTTTGCTGATCATGGTAATAAACAAACACTTTCACCCCGTTAAGGTATCCCTACTCATATATATATATATATATATATATATATATATATATATATATATATATATATATATATATATATATATATGTGTGTGTGTGTGTGTGTGTGTGTGTGTGTGTGTGTGTACCTTTGGAATGGTAATACTTGAGGGGTAGATTACAGCTGTTTGGTTTCTCAGTAAGTAAAAAGAGGAAAAAAAATGAGTAGAATGTGTAAACTTGTACAGAGTATGCCAGACTACTCGGCATACGTGTCTTTTGTTAATTGTATTTCCCCAGTTACAGAATAGCCGAGTCCTCTCAACATATTCAAGATTCATTCTCCATATTAGGAAAAACCACATTCTAAAACTTTTCATTCTTAATGTGCATTAATTTCCATATATCAGTCTTATATTCATTTGGTGATAATATCAAATGGTCTTATAAGTAATAGCTTTAGAATATGCTAATCTTAGTCTAACATCGAATATGATAGGTTGTTTGTTATTCACCAGTAAACCATTATGCGCAAGCTATGGAAATTGTTTAGTTTATGATAAAATATCAGGGTATCGTTTTCTATAATTGTATAACGTTTTCTGTTATAGTTCTACTATGTTTACGCATCATCATTTCTCTTTTGTTCAAGACAAATTTCCGTTTCGCAATTTACTTTGACTATTCAATTGGTATTCGCGCACTTGCCATTAAAAGTTTGTCTTTTTCGCACTATGTTTTAAACAAAAACTGTCGAATTTAACTTTGACTGCTGGATACTCCGGGTGGCTTTGGCTCGACACATTTAAAATCCTTATCTTATCGATCAAGTGTTCGTTGTCATTTGCATATCTATGGCATGAACTATCTTGGACCCTTTTACTCAGAATAGTCTGCTCTATTCTTTATACATTCTCTTCTTTCCTCATATACTTGACAACACTGAAATTACCAAACAATTCTTCTTCTCTCAAGAGGTTAACTACAGCAATGTAGTTGTTCTATGGCTACTCTCCTCTTGGTAATGGTAGAAGAGTCTTTTAAGCTATGGTAAGAGGTCTTCTCGGAGAAGGACACTCCAAAATCAAATCACCGTTCTCTGTTTTTGGGCAGTGCCATAGCCTCTGTACATGGTCTTTCATTGTCTTTGGGTGGACTTCTCTTGCTTGAGGGTACACTCGGACACACTATTCTATCTTGCTTCTCTTCCTCTTGTTATTTTGAAGTTTTTATCCTCTTGTTATTTTCAAGTTTTTTTTTTTTTTATAATTATATGTGAAAGATTTATTTTGATGTTATTATTGTTCTTAAACTTCTCATGTAGTTTTCCTTATTTCCTTTCCTCACAGGGTAATTTTCCTTGTTGGAGACCCTGGACTTATACCATCCTGCTTTTCCAATTAGGGTCGTACCTTAGCAAGTAATATATATATATATATATATATATATATATATATTATATATATATATATATATATATATATATATATATATATGTATGTGTGTGTGTGTGTGTGTGTGTATATATATATGTGTGTGTGTGTATACTGTATATACATATATACACACACACCTTTGGCATGGGAATATTTGAAGGGTAGGTTACAGCTTTTTGGTTTCTCAGTAAGCAATTAATGGCGACATTGGTAGCCCCACAATAAAAAGAGGAGAATGTGTAAACTTGTACAAAAT
>NC_090752.1:12562272-12629772 GCF_036898095.1 Palaemon carinicauda
TATTTTGTTATTTTTTATGTTATGTCCTAAAGCTCTTTTATGATAATCAACCGTTTTAACTTTACTTTTCTTGTCATGTTATTCGTTACAGTTTACTACGAAGTTAGGAGCTTAGAGCTTCATTTGTTTCTTTAACACACACACTCGCTCTCTCTCTCTCTCTCTCTCTCTCTCTCTCTCTCTCTCTCTCTCTCTCTCTCTCTCTCTCTCTCTCTCTCTCTATCATTTTCATTCACGCTTATTTGTAAATGGTATTCATGTAAGTTTGTATAAGAATTTCTTTCAAATGACGTTTAAATTTAACCACATCGTTCTCCTCATTATAAATATTGGATATCATTTTTTTTTTCAGTTTCCCCATTTCTGTTGCTAACGTTTTTATGTTGAAATCTGACACACGTCTCATTTTATAGTTTATAGAAGATATATATTTATGTTATTATTCTTAAGATATGTTATTTGAGTTGTTCATTACTGCTCTTGTTATTTGTTTATTTCATTATTTTCTTTCTTCACTAGGCTATCTTTCCCTATTGGAGCCCTTGGGTTTATAGCATCCTGCTTTTCTAGTTAGGGTTGTAGCTTAGCTAGTAATAATAATAATTGTACCATGGCATTCTAGACGATGGCTGCTGGTATATTTCGACTGATTCCATTATATTATTATTATTATTATTATTATTATTATTATTATTATTATTATTATGATTATTATTATTATTTAAGCTATAACCCTAGTTGGATAAGCAGGATGCTTTAAGCACAAAGGCTCCAACCTGGAAAATAGCCCAGTGAGGAAATGAAATAAGGAAAACTAGGAGAAAATTTTAAGAACAATAGTAACATTAAAATAAATCTTTCATTATCAAACTATAAAAACTTGAAAATATCAAGAGGATAAAAACAAACAAAACAAGAGGAAAAAAAACAAGATGGAGTAGTGTGCCCGAGTCTACCTTCAAGCATTGCTTTTAGACGCAGACCTTGTATCAGCAATTGCAATATCGTTAAGGGCATTGACAACTAGACTTTCCTACTCAACCATTTTAATTATAGCTTACCAAGACTTAATCACCAGTAGATTGCTTTCCTTAACTCTTTGCCTATTATTATTATTATTATTATTATTATTATTATTATTATTATTATTATTATTATTATTATTATTATTATTATTTTTATTATTATTAATGATAAAAATAATAATAATAATCTTATTTAAGCATGTTAACGAGCTTTGCTTTTCATAAAAATTTGCACAGCATTGTAGTCCATCACATGATGAAAAAACCCTGAAAATTTCATGCAAATACTACTACTACTACTACTACTACTACTACTACTACTACTACCACCACCACCACCACCACCACCACTACTACTACTACTACTACTACTACTACTACTACTAATAATAATAATAATAATAATAATAATAATAATAATAATGATGATAATAATAATAAAGTTACTTTCTCTATTTTAGATTGAGACGCCTTCAGCACAATTACATACCAAGTCTCTCTCTCTCTCTCTCTCTCTCTCTCTCTCTCTCTCTCTCTCTCTCTCTCTCTCTCATATATATATATATATATATATATATATATATATATATATATATATATATATATATATATATATATATATATATATATATATATATATATATATATACATTCTTTCCTGTCACGCTGAACGGCAACCACTCTGAAAACAACAATCCCCTCAAATTGCCCTAACTAGAGCGTGGTAGTTAAGAAAGGGTTGAATATATACTGTATGTGTGCAATCTGATTACATCCCCGTTATTTCTGACGGGCCCCGTACACCAGCAGTTCAATATTTTCCACGAAGCAGTTAACTCTAGAATCAACTTCTAGTGATTCATCTATTTTGTTTATGTAGATTCATCAAATTTGAAGGTCAACGACTCCGGGGAAGTTAGCTGAATCTCCTGCCGGCTCGTCCTGTAAGTGGTTTAATACAGCCACGCTTAACGGGTGGTGATGTTACTAACTTTGATGGCTGTTTTTCCGGTCCCATACAGCAGGGGAACCCCACTCTCCACAGGACCTCCACTGTCGTTTTACCTTGTTTGTTCAGAGTAATTAATGTTTCATATCGCGTATTGCTCATTTACTGTCAAAAGACTCATGAAATAAGGAAAGTCTTCAGTTTCCTCTTAAAAGCCTTAATGTCTTCAATCATTCGAATGTTTCGTGGGAGCTTATTATATAGTCTCGGGGCCGCATAGTTAAAGGCTCTGGAGCCTAAAGTACACATACATCTAGGTTCCAACAGTTTAAAGCCATCTGTAACTATTCTCGTGTCGACACGATTTGTTGGCTGCGCAATATGTAGCAATTCTCTTAAGTATTTTGGACGCCCGGTTCTGATAACTTGGTGGGTTATTGTACATATTTTAAATTCAATTCTCGCTTTAATCGGCAGCCAGTGTAAATCGATTAGTATAGGGGTGATCCTTTCTCTAGGTGGGACACCTTTTATGAGTCTTGCTCCTCTGTTTATTATGTTTTGTAATTTCTTAAGTTGCACTTTTGGTAAATTGTAGTAGATAGAGTTGCAGTAGTCAATCCTGGCAATAACAGTTTATCACAAGTTTCTTTACAGAATTTTCGTCCAGGTACTTTTTTTATAAACGCAATATTTCTTAGATGATAACAAGCAGTTTTTATTACATTATTTTTTTGGGCATTTAGAGACAGGTTACAGTCAAGAATTACATCTAGATCTCGAACTTTACTAAATATCGGCACAGAGTCATTATTTATGTTCATTTCTCTTGCCCACCACCATGAATTCAGTTTTGTTCTCATTTAATTTTAGTTGTTTAAATGTCACCCATTCTCTAACACTATCAAGGATTCGGTTTAGAGTTTCAGTAGTGTCATGTATATCATTTATGGAGGAGTAAAATTTTGTGTCATCTGCAAATAGTTTAAACTTCACGCCATGCCTTTGTAGCATTTTCGATAGACCAATAGTATAGATGCAGAATAAGATTGGGCCAAGTACACTCCCCTGGGGTACCCCTCTGTTGGTCTAAGGAATATCTTCAGAGTTTATTATTATTATTATTATTATTATTATTATTATTATTATTGCTCAACCACGTTGCTTAGTGACATGCCTTATTTTACTCACCATCATCTACATTTTTATCATATTCTTTTGCTTTCAAAAGTGCTTCATTGTCACATCTAGGACAGAACCACTTCACATATGACTTATCGAATAAGCTTTTTTTTTATACTGATTTTGATATATTTTATATTTTACTTGTTATGTCTCATTATAGTTTATTCGTTACTTCTCTATTTCCTTTTTGTACTGTACTGATTTTCCTGTTGGAGCCCTTGGGCTTATAGCATTTTACTTTTTTAATTAGAGTTGTAGCTTACTTTACTTACTTTGATGGCTGCTTTTCCGGTCCCATACAGCAGGGAAACCCCACTCTCTACAGGACCTCCACTGTCGTTTTACCTTGTTCGTTCAGAGTATTCAACATTTCATATCATATATTGTTCATTTACTGTTAAATCGTCACTGCCAAGAGACGCATGAAATAAGGAAAGTCTTCAGTTTTCTCTCGAAAGCCTTAATGTCTTCAATCATTCGAATGGTTCGTGGGAGCTAATTATACAGTCCCGGGGCCGCATAGTTAAAGGCTCTGGAGCCTAAAGTAGACATATATCTAGGTTCCAACAGTTTAAAGCCATCTGTAACTATTCTCGTGTCGACACGATTTGTTGGCTGCGCAATGTAGCAATTCTCTTAAGTATTTTGGACCCCCGGTTCTGATAACTTGGTGGGTTATTGTACATATTTTAATTTCAATTTTCGTTTTAATCGGCAGCCAGTGTAAATCGATTAGTATAGGGGTGATCCTTTCTCTAAGTGGGACACCTTTTATCAGTCTTGCTCCTCTGTTTATTATGTTTTGTAATTTCTCAAGTTGCTCTTTTGGTAAATTGTAGTAGATAGAGTTGCAGTAGTCAATCCTGGTAATAACACAGTTTATCACAAGTTTCTTTACAGAATTTTTGTCCAGGTACTTTTTTATAAACGCAATATTTCTTAGATGATAACCAGCAGTTTTTATTACATTATTTATTTGGGCATTTAGAGACAGGTTACAGTCAAGAAATACACGAACTTTACTTGATATCGGCACCAAATCATTATTTATGTTCATTTCTCTTGCCCACCACCATGAATTCAGTTTTGTTCTCATTTAATTTTAGTTGTTTAAATGTCATCCATTCTCTAACACTATCAAGGATTCGGTTTAGAGTTTCAGTAGTGTCATGTATATCATTTATGGAGAAGTGAAATTGTGTGTCATCTGCAAATAGTTTAAACTTCACGCCATGCCTTTGTAGCATTTTCGATAGACCAATAGTATAGATGCAGAATAAGATTGGGCCAAGTACACTCCCCTGGGGTACCCCTCTGTTGGTCTAAGGGATATCTTCAGGGTTTATTATTATTATTATTATTATTATTATTATTATTATTATTATTATTATTATTATTATTATTACAACTCAACCTCGTTGCTTAGTGGCATGCCTTATTTTACTCACCATCATCTACATTTTTGTCATATTCTTTTGCTTTCATATGTGCTTCATTGTCACATCTAGGACAGAACCACTTCACATATGACTTATCGAATAATTTTTTTTTTATACTGATTTTGATATATTTTATTCTTATGTCTCATCATAGTTTATTAGTTCCTTCTTTATTTCCTTTTTGTACTGTACTGATTTTCCTGTTGGAGCCCTTGGGCTTATAGCATTTCACTTTTCTTATTAGAGTTGTAGCTTACTTTACTTACTTTGATGGCTGCTTTTCCGGTCCCATACAGCAGGGAAACCCCACTCTCTACAGGACCTCCACTGTCGTTTTACCTTGTTCGTTCAGAGTATTTAACATTTCATATCATATATTGTTCATTTACTGTTAAATCGTCACTGTCAAAATACTCATGCAATAAGAAAGTCTTCAGTTTCCTCTCGAAAGCCTTAATGTCTTCAATCATTCGAATGTTTCGTGGGAGCTTATTATATAGTCTCAGGCCACATATTTAAAGGCTCTGGAGCCTAAAGTAGACATATATCTAGGTTCCAACAGTTTGAAGCCATCTGTAACGATTCTCGTGTCGACACGATTTGTTGGCTGCGCAATATGTAGCAATTCTCTTAAGTATTTTGGACCCCCGGTTCTGATATCTTGGTGGGTTATTGTACATATCTTAAATTCAATTCTCGTTTTAATTGGCAGCCAGTGTAAATCGATTAGTATAGGGGTGATCCTTTCTCTAGGTGGGACACCTTTTATCAGTCTTGCTCCTCTGTTTATTATGTTTTGTAATTTCTTAAGTTGCACTTTTGGTAAATTGTAGTAGATAGAGTTGCAGTAGTCAATCCTGGTAATAACACAGTTTATCACAAGTTTCTTTACAGAATTTTCGTCCAGGTACTTTTTTATAAACGCAATATTTCTTAGATGATAACCAGCAGTTTTTGTTACATTATTTATTTGGACATTTAGAGACAGGTTACAGTCAAGAAATAATTAAAACAACAACGATAATGATGATAGTAATGATAATAATGATGATGTCAACAATAATAATAATAATAATAATAATAATAATAATAATAATAATCCTGGTGTTATCAAGAAAGATGCACTTTTATTATGCTGCGCATCACAGTCACATTTTGTAAAGCTTTTATTTGTTTTATTTTACAAAATAACACGTTTCATTTCTCCAGCCTTGATACAGGTTCATTGCATTAACTATTCTTTTTTTTTATATTGACGGTTTCATTTCTGTTTACAAGCACAATAATTTTACAATTAAAATAGGTTTGATCTCAAAATGTTTATTTTTTATTTTTATTTTTTGTAATTCGATTTTAATTCATACACTGAAAACAAATCGTATCGGTCTAGAGTTAAAAAGATTTTGTTTATATCTTATTAGATTTTAAGATCAGCAAATTTTTTATCAGTTCTTGACATGTCTGTCTTCTTATCTTGTGGGGTAAAAATTTTCAGGATTAAATGTCTACTGATATATCTAACGAATGGTAAAAAAAAAAAAAAAAATTAATCCTTTGAGTATTTTATGCTGTTAGAATTATGTCCTTT
Source organism: Palaemon carinicauda (assembly GCF_036898095.1). Lineage (NCBI taxonomy): Eukaryota > Metazoa > Arthropoda > Malacostraca > Decapoda > Palaemonidae > Palaemon > Palaemon carinicauda. The sequence continues at coordinate 12,568,459 of NC_090752.1, forward strand.
AAACACATTTGATTCTTTTCAGTTACTAATATATATTTTTATTGATTACTCAGTATAATCAATTAATCATTTATGCTTGTATAGACATGTATTTTAAGTAATTTAGCTTATTTCATGATTCCAGTTCAAAACTAAAGATATTTTAGTGGATGTTCCTTAATGCAAATTAAACACAGTAATATATTTAATTTTTCCTTGCTTGCTTTCCTCACTGGGTTATTTTCCGTGTTTGGAGCCCCTGCTTTTCCAACTAGGATTGTAGCTTAGTAAGTAATAATAATAATAATAATAATAATAATAATAATAATAATAATAATAATAATAATGATTAAACCCACAGGCAATATATTCAGTGACGGTCATCCATGTTTAAGATATGACTGATAATTAATACCTGATCAAAAGGAAGGTACATGAATTCTTGCTTCGTTTTCAGAGAAATCGCAGCCCGGTTAAGAGTATATAGTGACTCTCAGTTCCTTTGTAGAAGTCAGGGCTTGCATCAAGGTTTATTCTATAGACCTTGGCTTGTATAATATACCTCGTGGATATGACTCTCTCTCTCTCTCTCTCTCTCTCTCTCTCTCTCTCTCTCTCTCTCTCTCTCTCTCTCTCTCTCTCTCTTATCTGACGTTAATAAGTTAGCTTGTAAACTTGTCATTTCGTTTCACGACCCCACAACCATCCAGCATGATATGTTTATGTTCATGCGACTAATACAAATAATTACGTAGTGATGTTGCAAATATTTGCTTTACTCTCAGGGAACCAGTTACATACTCTGGACCACGTTCAAGTATGATTTACATTATAATTATGTTAAATGTAGCATAATGTTTAAAAAAATACCGTAAATAGGTCTACATTTGATTTGTAATTGTCATTCTGAATAGAAACGTGATGATGTGAATAGACATAAGTATTCATGAGAGAGAGAGAGAGAGAGAGAGAGAGAGAGAGAGAGAGAGAGAGAGAGAGAGAGAGAGAGAGAGCGTAGTTAAAGAGCGCCATCTTGAAGGTCTAATATCAACATAGCAACTTGCAAAATCTTCAAAGATTCCTTAAGTGGCAACATACAGTATATGATTAAAGAAATTTTTTGTGGGCTCAGCATCGTATAACAGACAGAAAGATGATGAAAGCTTAGACTTATTAATAACCACTGTTAACATTATATTAACAGGAAAAAATTATATATTATAGTACGATGTTGTGCAGGCGTTATTTTCCTCGCGAGTTTTAGCGGGAAAATGCTCCCTAAACTGCTGACCTTGGGGAGGGGCTCATTTGATTACAATCTATTTTTATTTTCCATTGATTGTATAACTATCACGATACATGCATGGATATTCTTAAAAGCAAATAAAAATATAAAAACATATTTCTGATATTAAGCAATGGATGGTTCATAACTGTTTATGTTTGAAAAACAAAACCCTATTCTTTGCGTCATCTTTGTCCCAATCCCCAGTGTTCCCACCATCACCGAAGAATAATTGAATTTCAGCCAAACAACTGAACTGTGGTAGTTCTTTAAATTCGAGAGAGAAAATTTTGATCCCATCAGCCTATGTTCTGTCCTGATTTGTCTAAATACAATAAACATTGTATTATTTCCCTATTTCCCGCCTTCTAGAATAGACCAAACAGAACAGAAAGGAGTCTAGCGCAGCGTTGCCAGTTTGGCCTTTTTTCAGGCCAAAAAAACCCCTCAAAATTGGCCTTTTTTTAAAACAGGTTGGCCTTTAGTAATATGAAAAAAGGCGGGCCTTAAATACTATATATTTAGCCTTTTTCTATTCACGGGTTGGCCTTTTAAAGCTTCTGTTGATTAGATGTTGGCCTTTTCACATTTAGAAAACCTGGCAACCCTGGTCTAGCGCACGCGCACTGTCCTCCTACCTGGGCCGGCCCCACCATTACCCAGTCAGTCAGTCCGTAAACAAATTCTGCTAGACACTTATCCTGAACGCACGTATATTGCAAATCTTAGTGCTCATAATACGTTGATATTCGTCTCCCCGTCAAGCTAAGGGAGCGTACATTGCTGCCTGCCCATTAATTGAAGGAGGTAAGTCTTGATATTGTTTTATTTACGGCTTAAAGTTTGTTGAATTTATAGCTTGGCTGCCCCCGCCGAGATGCGTACCATCGCCACACGAGGTATTACCCCCAAAGCGGTTCGGGGCGGATGTTGTTTACGTTTATTATTATTATTATTATTATTACTATCCAAGCTACAACCCTAGTTGGAAAAGCAAGATGCTATAAGCCCAGGGGCTCCAACAGGGAATAATAGCCCAGTGAGGAAAGGAAATAAGGAAATAAATAAATGAAGAGAACAAATTAACAATAAATCATTCTAAAAACAGTAACAACGTCAAAACAGACATGTCATATATAAACTATTAACAGCATCAAAAACATATGTCATAAATAAACTATAAAAAGACTCATGTCCGCCTGGTCAACAAAAAAGCATTTGCTCCAACTTTGAACTTTTGAAGTTCTACTGATTCAACCACCCGATTAGGAAGATCATTCCACAACTTGGTAACCTCTCCTTAGAAATCTGAGTCAACTGTTGTAATTGTCCGCTGAAATTTCATACGCAGATCATAATCATCTTTCGAACGTTCACTATTAGGGACTTAAAGCCTCCCTCCCCCTTTCGCTTATGCTATTTTGCTTACGTAACCATACTCTGTCGTACCCATACCCGATGCCAAGTCCTGCTGGGGCGGAGAGAGAGACGAAGCCAAGGTTGAAGATTGTTTAAACTGAAACCCTTATTAACGCGAAGGAAGGGTTGGTTTGGGATGACTTGGCTGTGGGCCGCTTTATTTTCCGAGACCCCTTTTATTTTGATTCAAGCAACCTCTACGATTGTTATTGTTTTTCTTAATAGTTAAAGGTAGCTATTGTTACGCTTTCGAAGTTATTTTATTTTAGTTTCTCATTGCTTAACTCAAACTCATAGATTATTTGTTTCCTTATTTCCTTTCCTCTAAAATGTCCCCTTATTTCCTTTCCTCTAAAATGTCCCCTTATTTCCTTTCCTCTAAAATGTCCCCTTATTTCCTTTCCTCTAAAATGTCCTTATTTCCTTTCCTGATATGCCCTTTTTTTTCTTTAAAATGTCCTTATTTCCTTTCCTCTAAAATGTCCTTATTTCCTTTCCTCTAAAATGTCCTTATTTCCTTTCCTCTAAAATGTCCTTATTTCCTTTCCTCACTGGCATATTTTTCCTTGTTGAGCCCTTAGGCTTATAGCATCCTGCTTTTCCAACTAGGATTGTAGCATTGCTAGCAACAATAATACTAGACTGCACTCCTCTGAAATGTCCTTATTTCCTTTCCTCTGAAATGTCCTTATTTCCTTTCCTCTGAAATGTCCTTATTTCCTTTCCTCTGAAATGTCCTCATTTCCTTTCCTCTGAAATGTCCTCATTTCCTTTCCTCTGAAATGTCCTCATTTCCTTTCCTCTGAAATGTCCTCATTTCCTTTCCTCTGAAATGTCCTCATTTCCTTTCCTCTGAAATGTCCTCATTTCCTTTCCTTTAAAATGCCCTTATTTCCTTTCCTTTAAAATGTCCTTATTTCCTTTCCTCACTAGCATAATTTTCCTTGTTGAGCCCTTAGGCTTATAGCATGCTGCTTTTCCAACTAGGATTGTAGCATTGCTAGCAATAATACTAAACTGCACTCCTCTAAAATGTCCTCATTTCCTTTCCTCTGAAATGTCCTCATTTCCTTTCCTCTAAAATGTCCTTATTTCCTTTCCTCACTGGCATAATTTTCCTTGTTGAGCCCTTAGGCTTATAGCATCCCGCTTTTCCAACTAGGATTGTAGCATTGCTAGCAATAATGATACTAGACTGCTCTCCTACCTTACTAACTCACTGCCGTTTGTATTCCGTACTCTCATCAAGTTGGAATGCTGCAAATCCCTGGAATAGGTTTAAAAGTAGTTCAAAATGGCTGAGTTAGTAAGGGTGTATGTCAAAAGAATGGAGCCTTTGTAGTTTGTTGGGACAGGCCTGGTACCACCAGAAAATTAGTAAAAAAAAATGTCCGAAATCGGCTCGTTTTATATATGTATTTTATATATATGTGTGTGTATAAAGGGAATGATCACAGAGTGAAATATTAAATTCACTAGTTTTGTAAATGCTTGTCCCACCAAACTACATACTAGGACAGGGTCACGATCGCCAGAAAATAGTGAAAATCATCACCCGTCGAATATTTCACGGGAAGTTTAACTGTTAGAGTGAATTGACTAAATTTATAAATAATGGAGCCTTTGTAGATCAGCGGCCAGGTCCTCCCACGGGCATAGCAAACGGGAATTTCTTCCCGTTTTCTAACCGTTCGAAAGACGTGGGCGTTGTTCTACAAAAGGATGTTCTGCCAAAACTCTAGAATAGAACACTGCCTAACTTGAATGGGCCCACCTAACCTTACCTACAAGACGTGCCTATCCTTAACGTGGAGGCTAACGCCCTCTGCGACCCCCCGTACATAGCTGTATAATTAATCTTAAACCTAAACGGGAAGGCTACGCCCCCCTTGCGACCCCCCTTATACTTGCCTATTCTTAATCGGAAGTCATACATACATGTGGCCGCTATCACTCATACACACAAGCATATTCTTAATCGGCCGACATCATGCATACATGTGGCCGCGATCACACAAACCAGAAACGGAGAGGGCTGTACTTACATTATTTCCGGTTCAGCTTGCGGGTTTATTCGTAACCTCTACAACGGCCCCCTACTTATTCGGAGTCACTGAAGTCCGAGTCTTCAACTGGTATTGCCTTTCTGCCAAGAGACAACTACTACTTCTTTTGGGGGGGCCACTTTGGGAGATGTAGGGTGATGGGGCACCTTTTTTTGTGGATGGTTTGTTACACTACGTTGTGGAGGGGACGGGTGTTGGGACGGACCAGGACTTTCAGAATCAGAATTGTGGGTATTGAGCGAATAAACACGTCGCGACAGAAGTTGTACCAATCAACTAGTGTGTGAGAGGCAAACTTTTTGTACAAAGGGAGGATCTGGTTATGAGAAAAACCGTAAATAAAACTGGCTAATATAACAAATACATCTTCGTACAGTAGCTTTGATCGTGAAAAAAAACCTACCGTGGTTAGGGGCGATCTTCTTTCGGCAATAACTATATGAACGCCAAAAAAACTTAGCTTTTCCACTATTCACCGATTTTCCATCATACTTATAGTGTATATCACCGATACGACATTTTGCACAAATGCCTGAAAATCACCTAAAAGTCCCATTTTATATAAATATTTTGTAAACTCAGCACTTCTTGTAAAATTCATAATCCTAATCATACTAGGATTGACTGAATTGAAAAAAGATTCACACGTATCTACACTGATTAGTTGCCATCGCGCCGCGTGGTTAAAGAATGAGCATTTCCGACCCTCGATGGGTGCTCCTGTTTCTGTATTTGAATTTTTGGAAAAAATGAGTTTTGATTGGGTGAAAAAGTTAATCCAAGTTATCCCCAGGTCAAGTGGGGTACCATTGGGTCGTTTCAAATTGCCGCGGCCGATTACTAATTCAGTATTCAGCTGCTATGGCGCTGTTGATTCGATCAGAACGTCATCTATAGGGAATTCTAGGAACTGTGGAAGCGAGAAACTGCGTGGCAAGGTACAGAGCTCATTCAACTTATAAATTTCACGTCAAATTAGATGGTTTTCAAAATCTTTGTATATCGGTATAGTAAGTACTTGCCCTGGGTATTTATAACATTCTGAACAGTTAATATTCTATAAAATTTTCCGATAAAGTTGAAAATAAGGCGGCCGCTATTATACATACAGGTGGCCGCCATCCTACACACATCCCAAAATTCTTGTCCCAACAATCAACATACTAGAATCACTCTGCGCATGATTGTCGGAAACGTGCGAGAAAAGTGGACAACACCTAACCCAAACTTCCCCCCTAACTTGACCTGCAAGCTATGTCCTTACCTTCCTAATGCCTAAGGGGTGGCTAACGCCCCTGCGACCCCCCCCCCCCCCAACACTGTCGCTATCATACAAACACCACAAACCTACCTAACATAACCTAGTAGTTTCCAGGTCACAACACTTAGTCGAGGGCTAGCCCTTGGACCCCCTTCGTAAGTCTCTCTCCTACACCAAAAAGCTATGGGCAGCACTCTAAAATAAATTTATATCTTAACCCCATTGTAATAATGATAAAGTTACTCAGGATTACCTTAATATTCGTTGTCGCTGAAGTCTAAATTAAGGCTTGTAGGTTAGGTTAGGTAGTATTCTACACGTGTTCCTGTTAGTCGATATGGGTCGTAAGTTATTACTTTGATTCCTGTTGGGAATTTAATGTACTTTGTACTGAAGCATAGTTGAATGTTGATAGGTTAGAGCAAGAGGGAGTTTTTAAGAAAAAATAAGTTTGTTAGCAGTACTTTTAATATAGAATATGCAGTTCAAAATAGGTCTGAAAATACTGTATTTGTTTGATTGTCTTGCAATGTCGTAATAAATATTGTACTAAACTGTAACAAAATAAAAGTTCGTCTCAATACCAGTAACAGTAGAAAACATGGGATGTAAAATATGCCAAGTGGCTTTCAGTGTTGAAGGGTAGTTGGTATGGTAATTAGGATTTACAGTATAGTCTGACAATTTTAAAATTAGGGTAAGGGGTATTCAAGGTTGGGTTATAACCCAAGTAGTCTACACATTTGCCTTGGATTTCTAAACAAGGAAGGTGCCAGGGCTCTGATTTAGTTAAAGGACATTGCAGGTACGTATACACCCCGTTAGGGTATATCCGTAAATATTTTACCATATTGAAGGAGAATAAACTTTGAAAACAACAAAGAAATTTGACATACATCTTTTACAATGTTGCCATTTTAATGTTAAGATTGCATTTGATCGGCGTTGTTATACATATGGGATGTGTGAAAGAATGGGTTATTTCGATGAGCTATTAAGTTGCACGGGTAGAGAGAGAGATAACCTGCAGCGGTTTTTTAAACTTTTCCGTACTGGTGACAGGCTACTAGTTGACTCTAGTGATAACTTTGTTGACATAGACACAACACAATGATAGCTTAGCACTCACTCACATCTTCAAAGCCATTCCCCCAAAAAATGCCTTCAATGCATAAAGTGTTTTCTGTATTGGAAACAGTATCCAGGAATTTTTTTATATTTCAAAGGCAATTAATTGAAAAGCAACAAGGAGATGATATCAATGTCTATGCTATAATTCAGTGCCTCACTCACTTTATGTATTCTTTAATTTGTGATGTTCACACACGTTTCATGTCAGATGACATAAAAATTTTGCGCCTCGACGCATCTGTGAAGTAGCGACATGGTGAGGGTATTTTCTTGGCTTGACTATCCCCAAACCTTGGGTTTAGATTGGTGGTACCACAGTAAAATGGAATTTTGTGGCAATATACTACGAATGATGAGAAATTGGACTCTTCAAGTGAGGAGTGTGTAATATCCAACTTCAAGGTGGTACTTACTTGAAGAGAAAGAACTTCCACTCACTTGAGCAAATTAGCATAACTGAAGGGTTCTCCACTGATGTTTTCTGTTCAGGGCCTAAAAACTGGCATTAACCTCAACTAAATCTCAAGAAAGAAATGACTAGCATGATTCGGGCATCAGTAGATAACCTGAATCATATGTTTATAAAATTTGAATTTTTGTTCTGAATTAATTGAAAAGCATACTGTACAGGTAACAAGACACCGACATCCTTTCTGTACTGTACAGTAGCCATTTTACTGACGTATGACTTTCACTTTCTTCCCGTCTTCCTACTGTCATCTTTCTACCGACCTCTTCCCATATTTTTACTTGCATCTTTCCGTCTTATACAGGACCCGCATATTCATGTCTTCTTTCTACCCGCATGTTCAAGTCTTCTTTCTAACCCACATCTTACGTCTTTATACCTACAGCGTCCCGTCCTTCGACCCATGTCTTCCTGTCTTATACCCATGTCTTTCAGTCTTCTCTCTACCCATGTCTTCCTGTCTTATACCCATGTCTTTCAGTCTTCTCTCTACCCATGTCTTCCTGTCTTATACCCATGTCTTTCAGTCTTCTCTCTACCCATGTCTTCCTGTCTTATACCCATGTCTTTCAGTCTTCTCTCTACCCATGTCTTCCTGTCTTATACCCATGTCTTTCAGTCTTCTCTCTACCCATGTCTTCCTGTCTTATACCCATGTCTTTCAGTCTTCTCTCTACCCATGTCTTCCTGTCTTATACCCATGTCTTTCAGTCTTCTCTCTACCCATGTCTTCCTGTCTTATACCCACGTCTTCCCGTTTTGCTCAGAGTTTGTTTCAACTGAAAAGAATACAATTTAACCATAAAAGAAACCCTTTCTGATGCCGCCCAGGAGCATCAGTGGTGGACTACCCTTAAATATGCACCCTTTGGTGTAGATGTAACAGTTCCTCCTTTACTTAAACCAGGTGGCTCTGTCACTCACTGTCTAAAGGAAAAAGCAACCCTTTTTGGCAGATGTGTTTGACAGCAAGCAGAGTAATGAGAAACTCTAACTTCTTCGTTCCTGTTTTCATGAGGCTAAACTAACAAGTTTAGCTTTTCGATCTCATGAAATTAAAGCTCTGTTGATGGACCTTGATGCTTATGGGCGTGTAGCCCCAATGGTATTTTTCCTTTGTCTTTATTTTTATTTATATATATATATATATATATATATATCTCTGAGGACTGCAGATTTCTTAGCTCCAAAGATATGTTATTTTGTGCAAGTTAGCTAGAAGAGGCGCTTTCAGCACTTGTTGGTGAATTGGTGATGTTACTCCACTATGTAAATGTGTTTGTGATAACTCAAGTCCAACTGATTATCATTGTATTTCCACAACTCCCATATTATATAAAGTTTTTGAACGTCTTGGAGCATGTGATGCCCTTCTTACAATCTCCAATGCTGTACAGAAATCCCTTGATTGTGGTCAGGAAGCTCATATGATTGGCCTTGATTTTAGTACTGCGATTGACCGTGTTAATCATGATGTCCTAGTTTTCAAACTCTCAGTCGGGAGTAGGTGGGTCGTTTCTTAGCCTCTACATTGAATTGTTAAGTAATAGATTGTAAAGAGTAGTTGATGATGGGCTCCATGGGGAGTATAGGAATGTGATATCTGATGTTCCTTATGGTAGTATTCTTGGCCCTTTACTCTTCATACTGTATACACATGACGTGGTTTGGTCTAGAAAACAAGCTTGTTGCATATGCAGATAGTCATTCTCTTTGCATCGATTCCATCTCCTGATTGTAAGTAGGTTGAGGACCATGGCTCCTCAACATCTGGATCTCGGCAGTGATAATGTTTCTTTAACTTTGTATGACTTAAATTTTAGGTGTGATTCTCGACAGCATTTAATTTTGAGAAAGACATTAGGTCTGTGTCATCTTCATTGCACAGAAATTTGCATTGTTGAGATAGTCTTTCAAGATTTTTGGTGATCAATTTATTCTGAAGTGTTTTAATTCTTTCATTTTACCTTGTTTCGGGTATTGTTCTCCTGTCTGGTCTTCAGCTGCTGATTCTCGTCTTAATTTGTTGGACAGGAACTTTGTCTATTAAATTTCTTATTCCTGATCTAGATATTAATCTTTGGCACCGGTGTTCAATTAGTTCATTATGCATGTTGCATACGGTTTTTTATAATTCTGATCATCCTTTACTTTCAGATCTTCCGGACAGTTCCATTCTGTTCGTGATACTAGGCAGGCAGTTAATTCTAACAGCCAGGCCTTCTCCATCATGAGGCTCAATACTACACAGTACTCTAGAAGTTTTATTTTAGCTATGACCAGTTGTGGCATGATCTTCCTAATAGAGTACTTGAATCAGTAGGTAGTAGGTTGGCCAGGGCACCAGCCACGCATTGAGATACTACCACTAGAGAGTAATTGGGTCCTTTGACTGGCCAGACTGTACTACATTGGATCCTTCTCTCTGGTTACGGTTCCTTTTCGTTTTGCCTACACATACACCGAATAGTCTGGCCTATTCTCTTCTATCCTCATACACCTGACAACACTGACATTACCAAACAATTTTTCTCTTCTCAAGAGGTTAAGTACTGCACTGTAATTGTTCAGTGGCTACTTTACTCTTGATAAGGGTAGAAGCTACTCTTTAGCTATGGTCAGCAGCTCTTCTAGGAGAAGGACACTCCAAAATCAAACCATTGTGCTCTAGTCTTAGGTAGTGCCATGGTCTCCACTATCTTGGGTTAGAGTTCTCTTGCTTGAGGGTACACTCAGGCACACTATTCTATCATTTCTCTTCCTCTTGAATTGTTAAACGTTTTTATAGTTTATATTGGAGATATTTATTTTAATGTTGTTACTGTTCTTAGAATATTTTTTTTCTTGTTTCCTTCCTCACTGTGTTGTTCTCCCCGTTGGAGCCCCTGGGCTTATAGCATCCTGCTTTTCCAACTAGGGTTGCAGTTTAGCAAGTAATAATAATAACTTCAAAAGTTCAAACTCTCAGCAAATGTTTTTATGTGAACGGTGTTACATAAGTCCTATTATAGTTTATACATCAAATATCTGTTTTAAAGTTTTTAATGATTTTTAAATATTTTATTTTTTCATTACTTATCAGTTAATTTCCTTATTTCTTTTCCTCACTGGGCTATTTTTTCCTGTTGGAGCCCTTGGTCTTATAGCATCTTGCTTTTCCAACTAGAGTTGTAGCTTCACTGGTAATGATAATTTTTCCCGTCTTTTTTTTACCCACATCTTTGTCTTTTTGCCTTGTTTTCCCTTCTTTGTGCTGTCGTATTCCCATATTATTTTTGCCTGTGTCTTCCTGCCTTCTTTTTGCCATTGTGAGATGTGTTTTTGTCTTTCTTTATATGCATTCATGATGCTATCTTTTCCATAATCTCTCACTTGATTCATAGTTATTCTACTGGCATCAACTTTCTACTAACATATGTTCTAATTGTTAGAAGATAATTATCAGGACTTTTTGTCTGTCATGTGGTCTAGTAGGATATTTTTTAAGTTGCTTTGTATATATTTTATATGATTTAAAATCCTATTTGACGACATTTTGTTGTAGATGTCACACGTGGCCCCTCTAAACATCTAGTTCATTCTAAACAGCTGTGGTCTGTTCTCCAATAGCATGGAAATCCCATTTGACCACGTTTCATTGTTGACGTCACATTCGTGGCTCCTAGAAACATCTGTTTCAGGCTTAACATCTGTGGTCTGTTCTGAACAGCTGTGTTTCATTCAGAAAAGTCGTGTAATTCGCCAGTTGAAAGGGGGTTAATGTTTTGGTGATATGATAGGGGTAATTGTATATAATTATTGGCAATTTGCACTACCATATAAATTGTTGAGACTGTCAGGAAACCAAAAGCTCATATTTTTATGATGTGCTTGAATTTACCAAAAATATAGATGGATAATTTCAGTTAAATTAATTTTTTGCAAGTTATATTCATTAAATATATAGTGTTTTTCCTCAGAATTTCTAATCCATTATACATTATTCAAAATCAGGACTTCGATGATTGCAAAAATAGTTTCGATGATTGCAAAAATAGTGTCCTGAGTTTAGAATAAACTATTTCTAAAAATAAAATATGACCAAATTAAACTAAGAATTAATCATAAAAACCTGTTTTATTGAAGAGGGAAGCTGGTAAACTTTGACCGCTAGCATTTTTAGAGGAATAAACAAATTAACACTGGATCAAGGAAAGTTAAAAACTGAATAATCAGAGCAATGTCCTGAACGTTGACGCTAACAATGACAGACGAACACGTGTGGGTCATAGACCCTGGGTTCACACGAACAGATCAAGCTGGCTTGTGGGTTTTCAATTTGTAGATAATTCCATGCATGGTTGGATGTGGAGGATCATTTTTTTTGTTTTAGGTTGAACTACCCATTATGAATGTAAGACCATATAAAGATATAGTACTTGAATCATAAAAAAAAAAAAAAAAAAAAAAATAGTGTTCCCATGAGCAATGAACCTTGATGAAATTTGTATAATCTATGTTTTAGGTGATGCGATTATTACCCATAAAAAATAAAATTAATATAAACGAATATTTTGGGATAGTGTTAAATACATATTCCAGAAAGATATGTCCTAGTTACTTTTCTTATTATCTATGCCAAGGAAGTAAGTTTTCACTTCTTTCATGTTTGTTTGTCATCAGACTAACTCAAAATGTTAGATGAATTTTGATGAAAATTTCGGAAAAAGTCAGAAATCGGCTACCTTAGAAGTCGTTAGACCTTCACTATTGATCCAAAAATGGTATCAGAAATGTGGTAACTGAGAAGTGATTAGATTTTCTCAGTGGTTTGGATCAGTATCCAGATCTTGGATTATTTTAAGAGATGCTTCACCATGGCAAGATTAAACCAATTTAGAAATTTTTACTTATAACTAGACAATTAAGACTTGGATTATTTGATAGAAATGTTAGGTATAAAGCCATCGTAAGGTTTATTAATCACCACATTAGGATCTTTAGCTGATAGTAGTCTTCACAAACAAACAAATGTGATCTAGTGAAGGTTGAGCTTAGCTGCTTTAGCGGAGGTCTGCGATCTGAGAGCTTTATTTATAGTATATGTAAAGATTGATATGTGATCTAAGAAATCTAGGTATGGACAGTTTTACAACAATACATAAATCTACATATCTTGAATACATAAATAAATGATAAAGCTCAACATGTCTTGGTACTGTCTGTATCAAAAGGCCTAGTCAGTACTGCATATCAATTAAGATGCTGTTTTATGTATGCTTTTTATATTGGTTTTACATTTAAATAGAGGCAATTTCTTGATTTGATTAAGGCTATTTAATAACAATTTTGTGGTAGTACTTGTAATGTTATAACAACAGTTGTTGCCCTTTGCTTACAGTATAATGATGAAATGTTGGTGGAGGTTTGGAGGGGATACAGTTAGATTATCTGGCAAGCCAAGCCACACTATAACTGTCAGCCATGATTACAAAGATACCTGTTTGAGCCAACCATAATCATTATGGAGATTAGTGACAGGAGCTTACACAAAATTTGATTAAAGTCAAATAAAGGAGTTTTGGAGTTTATGAGATGTGCAGGTACTTATTTTCTGTATGAATCTTTCTTGGAATAGAGTTTTGGCAGTGTCTGTAGCGTATAAAATGAGTGAGTTACTGACCATGGGGCTATTAAGTTGAAGGTTTTACTGTACAGGATATTGATCCATATTTTTACAATGTGGTTGAGGGTTATGTTGAGAAGCTTGGTTATGGATAGTACTGTATTGTAAAATGTTGTTTTAAAGTTGGTGTTGAAGGTTTAAGAAGAATTCTTATATTCTAAATTCCTATATATTATGAGTTTTACCCCTGTTCAAGTATTTACCATTAAATTTGGCAATCATCATGTGAGTGATTAAATTAATTTGTTTATATGGCGCTACATCTTGACTAGTATAAAGTTAAAGTGAGTATTTGATTATAAGGTACTTGTACATATTTAAACTAGAATGTAGGTTTCCTTTGTTTACTTCACTATCACACCTGCATGAAACTGGGCATTAATTATAGTTATTTCTATACTTGTTTGATATTTATACACATTCCCCTATGCTTCCCCACTGGTTATCTTAAAAAAAATATAAAGCCTAATATTTTTCTTATTTTTGAAATTGGAATATAGGTGCAAGACTAATCTGCTATGATAGTTGTTGATTAGTCTTTTTGTTCAGTATACTATTCCCCAAAATGCCTCGTGTGACCTGTGCCACCCACCTCCCCCCCTCTTCCATTGCCATTTACATTAATACAGTATTACTAACTGGTTGACCTTTCAGATCAAGTATGGCATTTTAGGTAATAAGTTACTGAACAGAAGACTCAACCTCTATCATAGCAGATTAGTCTTGCATCTGTCTGATTTTAAAAATGAGCAAAATATTAAGCTTTAATATTTGTTATGGATAAAATTCTTTTCATCAGGCACCCGTTAGCAGCAATGCCACTCTAGCAAGTACCTCCCCCCCTTTTTTTTATGACCCCACATATGTTTCCACTTTCAGATGTTGGTACATATGTCCATGTAACCAAACTACTCTGGGTTGCTAGTTTATATTTCCATATACTGTCATGTAATCTCATACTCCACTAGAAGGCCACGAATCTCATTACTCTACCAGAGGGTCAGGGCACGGTTATTTTTAGTGTTCACGTCGACATTTCTATAATTAATTCATGAAAATTGTTTATCCATAGTCAGCCACTGCTTATTATTGCGGGTCTTTTGCTAATCTATTTATTTTTCCATTGCAGGTTAAGATGAGTCAGTCCCCTCGGCGAAGCCTCAATGGGGTGTCTCCCTCCCGAGACAGATCTAGGGACCGGGATCCTTCATTTTCAAGGTCAAGGTATGTCGTACAGTAGTGATACATAGCTACGTAATTTAAATATATACAGTATATATATGTATGTGTAACACAACCTCACTTGAATTTCCTTATTTGCTGTCTTTAAATTCAGAGCATCCCTATGGTTGGAGAATTCCGCCTATATTAGGCAATGTAAATTATAAATGTTTGTATTTTTTAACTTCTAAATATTCACTCAAGAAATACATATACATACTCACTACTGACTCCAGGCCCATGTGGTCCTTAGCCGCCTCTACAAGACTCCTCCACTCTTCTCTATCTAGTGTGATATGTCAGCAGGCAGGTGCGCCAGGTCTCGGGTTAACCATTTCATACGTGGTCTCCCTACGGGTCGTCTTCCTTCTGGTCTACCAAGCATCAGTCCCTTGGCAATCCTGCTCTCCTCCATTCTGACTACATGTCCAGCCCACTGCAGCCTTTGTGTCTGTGTGTGTGTGTTGTAATTTTTGACTGTCTTTAAAAGGAATTTTAGGTTTTCATATAGAATTTTGTAAACATGCACATGTAGAATCACTATTAAAACATTGTTCCATGATTAAATAGTTCATGCAAAAGAATTTATCCTAGTCAGTTGGCCTGAACATCAAAGCCAACAAGCTTATTAGAGTGCTTAATGGTCCTTGTATGACAAGTCAGCAAAACCACACATGGCTGGTTAGGCCAGAAGTCAGAAATGGTGAAATGTTGACATCCAGGTTAAAGGTTATACCGTCAAAACTATTCCAACCATAGTAATATAAGTTATCTAAAGCACATTTGTCAATATTATAGTAAGAGTTTTATAAATGTGGTGTTTTCAGGTCGCGTTCATCGGACCGCCGCGACAGCTACAAGTACTCTTCACGAAGGTCAACCTCTCCAAGGTATCGTGAAGACCGTTACAGAGATGACAAATATTCTACA
The DNA here is from genome assembly GCF_036898095.1 of Palaemon carinicauda. Classification (NCBI taxonomy): domain Eukaryota; kingdom Metazoa; phylum Arthropoda; class Malacostraca; order Decapoda; family Palaemonidae; genus Palaemon; species Palaemon carinicauda. The sequence continues at coordinate 12,583,885 of NC_090752.1, forward strand.
TCATCAAGGCGACGCTATTCTCGATCACCATCTTACTCCAGAAGCCGTCGCGGCAACAGGTGAAGGAAGATTTCTATTTCAAGACGTACAGTATATTGTTTTTATGTTTCTTATTATTGAGCACCAATCATTTGTTATTAAACAAAAATAACATGTCTTCACAAGGAAATAATGGCTGATATACAGTATTATAGTAAGCCAATCATGTAAACTTGCGTAAATTATTCAAATTACAGCTGGGTTTATGGGAGGGATGTAAGGGGATTTAAAATTTTCACCTTTCCTCGGATGAATATCAAAACGTTTGGTATCATCTCGATAAGAGTATCCATATCCAGTCAAGTTCCTTTCAAGACATTTTATTGGCTGGTGTAATTATGTATTTTTAAAAATTATAGATCTCGCACTAGATCCCCGATGTCCACTCGCCGCCGTCATCATGGAAGCAGAGAAGATCCCAGTCCCAGCAATTGTCTTGGTGTGTTTGGATTAAGCATCTACACTAGTGAGAGACAGGTAACAATAATTTGCTTCTGCTGTGTTAAAGTAATTTTTAAGATATGTGATATTGAAGATTCTATTTCACAAATTGGGACTAATTATGCAAGTGATTTATGCATTCTTTTTAACTAAAGTATGGCACCTCTAGCAAGAGGCTTCTGTATCGTTAGCTTGGCCCAACTCTTGCTTCACTTATTAGTTATAACGACAATGACTCGTTAAACATTGTGGTATTTTTCATTACAGCTTCATCATCTGTTTGGGAAATATGGACCATTAGCCAAAGTACAAGTTGTTCTTGATGCTAAAGTGAGTATAATATACTATTTGGTAATGTACTTTAATCTAAGAATTGCCTTATCAGTTTTGCAAAATAATGGTTATCTTTTTTAGTGTAAACTTTTTGTTCCCATACTAACAAACCTTCTGCTATTTACTCTATATCGGTGGAGTTGCGGGGTAGCAACCCTACCTAACCACCAATAGTGGGTGGGGGCTACCCAGCCACCTATATTAACTCACGGTTCAATGAATCACGTCACTCTTTACTTTTAGCTGGTAAAGAGCGGATGTCTCCTCTTCCCTTTAAGGCTTAGCCATTTACCACTATTCCTTTACGCTCCTTTTCTTTACGGATATTACTTGTGTTTTTACGCGACACTCCATTCCAGACTACTGTGGCGGGTTCAGATGTCAGCGTTTGTTTTGTGAGTTACCTGAAGGATTCCTCAGCCCTGACGATTCCTAGAAGGGTTTTTTTTCTTGACCCTCGGAGGGGAGAAATTTTTAATTCTCCAATTATTCCTTGCCGCTTCGTGGCATCGGGTTGCGAAGTCGACTAGGCTACTTTCCGTTCGCCCTTCCTTTGTCTTCTGGTGATGACGAGTATTCTTGCCTTCTGCCGATCTCGTCTTCCAACATTCTGCAATTTTTTCTCTCACCCTACAGGCAATGTTTCAGCTCACGTATGCAGCTCTGTCGGTTGAGGATTGCGAGATCGAGGAAGATCGTCAACCCACGGATTTCTCGTCAATCGCCAGGTCGGCGGACTTTCGATCTGTTTAATCATCGCAGGGGCGAGACTCATCATCGTGTCTTCTTGTCAGTCAGGATAGTGTTCGCGACAATCCAATGATGAGTTCAGAATTTATTCTGTTCAATGATTACAAGGGCAAGACTCGTCACCTTGTCTTTTTGGTCGGTTAGATTGTTGTTCGCAACGGTCGGATGTTAAGACACGCATTAGGGTGTCTTGTGACGATCAGTGATCGCCACGGTGTGCGCTACAATCACAGGATCGTAGATTATCGCGATCTCAAAGTTGTTGTTCTTGAAGACGAAGTCCCTCTCCATTTCCTCTTCTGGGGGATTACAGTACTTCGGCAGGATTCCCATTAGGGAAATCCCTTTGGGGACAGCTGAGAATCAAGCCTCTGCTTTTTCTCTAGCAACACTTTGTTAGCCTTCATTCGAGATAAAACTCGGACAACAGACTGCTGCTAGGAGGTTCGCCTCCAGGTGGAAGATATTCCCTTTCTGAGGGAGAGTCTTTACACAACCTTTATGCACGTTTGCGCACACGCTCAAGATCGTGAGTTATACACTCACTGTCACGAGCTAACGACGATTGTGGTCTCTCACGTTAGCACCCACGATCGCGAGTGAGACGCTCGCGACCACTATTACGACACTGGTCTTTCCTCAGCCCTCAAGGACGCAGGCGATCATGAGCTAAACACTCGTGATCGTGAGTTACACTCGGGTCTCGCTCGTGACAACAATTGTGACATTAGTCTCCCCTTCTCAATTTTTGAGGACGGTTGCAATCACAAACAAGATGCTTGCACTTATGATTGTGAGTTGCACTGTCACGGGCGAGACTCGTAACCATGATTATGACGCTAGTCTCTACATCTCTTGAGAACGTTCAAGTGATCACGAGCAAGACACTCAAGATCTCGCTCACGAGCGTGATTTACACACGATCGCGGGCGAGACGCTCGTGACCATGATTGTGACGCTAATCTCTACAACCCTTGACCATTCAAGCAATTGCACTCGTGCTCACGAGCATGAATTACACGGTCGCGAGCGAGACTCTTGTAACTGTGATTGTGATGCCAGTCTCTCCAACCCTTGATAATGTTCACGTGATCGCGGGCGAGATGCTCTCGATCGCGTTCACGCTCACAAGCAAGGACGACGCTCGTGACCCCGGTGGCGTGGTCGCAATCAACAGCTAAACACTCGTGATCACTACCTGGACTCTAGTGATTGTGATCACGAGCGTCTTGTGGCCTTGAACATGATCTAGATATTCGTGAATGCGTCAGAAGCTCGTGATCTGAGTTACATGCTCGCAGTCACGAGCTAGACGCTTGTGACTGTGATTGCGGTCACTCTGCTCCCGATCGTGAGTGTAACTCACGGGCACGAGCCAGTCTCATGATCGCGAGCTACATACTTTCAGTCCATATCCCAGGCTAGTTGCTCTCGATCAAGAACTAATAGCTCATGTCAAGTGGTATAAGCTCACAATCACAAGATTGGCTCATGAACTAGATGCTCTTGATCATTCATTCTAATGCTTATGATCACGATCTAGTCACGCACAAGCTCTCGACGCTTACGATTGCGTACGACACAATCATGAACTACATGCTCACGCTCGTGCATCTTGGATTTTCCAGATCTCAGATTTGTCAGCTACCAATCACCGTTTTTCAATGGCTGGACGATCCCCATTTGCAGTTTTTTTGTTTAACAACTAGTCATTCGTTGTCTTACACGACGGTAGCTCGTCATTTTCACTTGCTGCCCATTTTCACTAGTCAGAGAATAGTGTCCACCATAAGCCTTCTCCCTTCTAGGCCTCTAGTTCGACAGCCACTTCATGATAGGGAACTGCTCAAGAGAGCACTTTCCTAGATAGCATAGATCGTCTCTCCTCACTCTTAAGCTTACTCTACTGTGTCAGACCCTGCAGATTTGATGGAAGTACGGTATTTTCCCCTATGGGAACTCGAGAATACACCCTTCTGCGATGGGGATAATACGTTAGTTCAAGGCTCATTGCCCCTTGATCTTTGGATTCTTGTTTTTGTGTCACATACAGGGCATCTTGGGTTCCTAAAGTTTTCTTGCCGTTGGCGGAATCAGTAGGATCCGCTTCAAAGTGGCCAGGTTTATTTATGTATTGAATCGGCACACACAGGAATTCATCTCCCATGAACGTACATGCTTTTCTCATACACTTCGTTCATACTACAGGAAGGCTTGCTAACAAATGCCTCAAACCAGGTTGCTGCTTTGGTTGCTACCTTCACCCGTGTTTTCCTGTTTATTATGGGGCTACTCACAAGCGGCATTGCTTGAATAGGAACTATGCCAGTTAGACAGTCTCCTGAAGCAAATCGGATCTCTGATGTGATAAGGGAGGCAGATTCTTTGAATCTATTTCTCCCCCCCCCTCCCCCCCGTCTAGCGAGAGACAATCTCTAGGTTACCGCCATTCTCTTCCTCTTAGGTAAAGAAATTCAGTGCTGTCTAATCGATAGCCACGGCAATTTACTTGCTATGGTTCGGGTCAGCCCTAGACGGGTGACTGACACGAATAACAGAGTATTGAAATTCAACCTCCATCTGCTATTGTTCTGAGGAAACATCCATTATCTATACCTCATGAAACTTTGGGTTGTTCATAAAGTTGGACGATGACTTTCTCCCATAACTGGAGCTCCTCCTTAGGCCGGCCCGAGTGGTTGGGAATAAATATATTCCTTTCTCATAAGAGAACCCCTCTCATGAGCTCAAAATAATTGGCTCATGTCTTTTTTTTTTTTTTTTGCCAAGGAAAGGGAGTCCAGGCTGAGCTAAGAATACTATCTTGTATCTTCCTCTAGGAAATGGTAAGCAGTCTCTATTGTCATCTTCATGATTGGAACATCCGATCTCATAGGAAGATGGGGGGGGGATGACGAAATATAGCCATACTTCGTCGGTTCAAAGTCTACTTTGTCTCTTTTCGTGAGACAAGCTTTACCTTCAAACTTTGTCATGTGTGGGAAGGTTTTGCGATCAACCAGTTACTGTAGCCTCCTATATAGGATCAGCCCTCGTTTGGATGACCTCGGCCTACTGACTGATTTTAAAGTCGCGAACTCCTGAGAGTCATCTTCTGTTTACCTTGATCTATAATTCGAGTAATCGAGGGAATGACACGAAGGTCATAGCCTATACGGATATCCGTGGACTGTGTCATTACCCTGTAGAAACTTCCGCAGGTCCGTCAAGACCACATTAATTCCCGTTAAGTGCGACCACTGAGGAACTATCCGGGTCCCAGGTCCTTCGGCACTAGAGATCATCCTTCTCTTGGTCCTCCTCGTTTTTATTGATTTGACTCTTCCTATAGAGACATCAAAGAAAAGCTGGGGAAGACCATATACTGAACCATATGTTCTTTGGACCATGATCAGAGCACAAGTGATACCGTCTCCTAATCCCCTAGTAGGCACCTTCTTTCTTGGGGAAAGTGCTGAGGAGAACGACAGTGATTCGTCGGTTTCCCATTCACAATAGAACACTTCCTGGTCCTACGTGGTTTCCTCTTCAGGATATCCTGTCCACGGGCTTGGATTTTATAGACTCCTGCAGGAGTATGCCTCCTACAGCCTCTGTTTTGGAGGTCTTCCTTTGGGAATCGGAATGAATATCAATGACAAGCTGTGATCTTTTTGCAGAAGGACTGCTGTCTCCTGTTCGGTTCCCTTTTGTGAGCAATTTTCTTTGAGAAAGGAATAGACGGCTTCTCCCCACTTACATGTACACTTCTAGTCGGACTTGTCTCATTAAGGGACTCGACTAGAGCTTCAGTCTAGCCTTGTCGTGTTGCCGAAAAGACAGGTCACATACAGTGGCACATCTATGAATTTGGAGAACCCATTAGTCTTCCTTTGCGACTAGATACTCCGTAATTAGTTGAATGAAGTCTTTTTCAAGTGCTATTCTTGTCTTGCACTCAAAACTTGCCAATGAAGGGAATCATGCTCTTAGGCATAGGCAACGGAAGACCATTGCTCGACCATCGAGCATCTCCAATTGTTGCTCTGCATAGAGTTGAACCGATTACCTGTAGTGTGGTAATGCAGCCTTCTACGGGATGGGTGGCTCTAAACTGCAGATCTTCCCCTGATCCCGAAGGCTGGTCTTTCCCAGTGTGACACTCGACTAAAAGAGAGATGTACCCTTTCTGTCTCCCTCAAAGTCTCACTCACGGCAAGAAACCAAGTAACATCCTATTTTTTTCCGGGCAGCTTCAACCTCAGGTTCAAGCCCTCCAACTGGGAACCTGCCGCTTTGTAATCAAGGCTGTGTCACAGGTCATACCTCAAGGAGGGTGATTATTTAGCCCCAAGGGTATAACACACTGGGTCAGATATTAGTCATTGTTTTTCTTTTTTATGCCATTGATTATGTTAAGGCCATACCTCGCTTCTTAGGTTCAGCACGCCTCGCTAACCCTAGGAAAGTCAAAGGAGGTTGTAAGGATCTCGTCCGTGACGGGGACACAGGTCCTACACCAGTCACAGAATCCGTCCATAACGTTTTCAAGCAACTCCTTTGTGACACAAACCATGCCATTGGTGGGATGGAAAGGTGTCTGATCTTCACCTCACCCTGGTCCATAACGCTTTCAAGCAGCTCCCTTGTGACGAACCGTGCCTTGGTACGGTGGATACGTGTCTAATCTTCACCTCGCCCTACCTACAAGACGTGATCCACGGAAGACCAGATACATTTTCTCTATCACTCCTGTGGTGATGACACAATAAGTGGTTCAATAATACTTTGGGCTCCATGTTGGATAAGTAGCAGAATGTTGAAGGCATTGGCTACCCGGGGTAAGACTGGGATGAGGGCTCCTATTTTAACTAGTAGTACCTTCTTACCGAAACTTTGATGATATCTCTCACAACTACAGTTGGTGAGGTTGCTATTATACTCACTTCTATTATATGCGAGGTGAAAGGTATCCCTTGATTAGTCTAATCCTGTACTAGAAAACGCAGGTCAATGACTAAACCAGTAGTTGGACTTAACCACTCTCCTAAGAGTGAGTCATAATATAGATAGGGGAAGGTTTGTAAGTATGGGAACAAATAACAAATTCGGATATATATATATATATATATATATATATATATATATATATATATATATATATACAGTATATATATATGCTTTTTTTCATGTTTTTTTTTTTTTTCTTCCTTGGAACACTTTACATGACCTTATCTGACTGGTTATATCAAGTTGCACAGTTAAAAATTTTACCCAGTTTTGCTTCCAGTACAGTTGCTACAGTAATGTGGACCTAAATTTTTATATGTAAAATAGTATCAATAGTTCAACAGCATATTGTCAAATAAACGTTTGGGAATTCAACAAATGAATTTTTTCCGTGTTAAATATGGAAAGATTGTGAATTTTTTTTTAAAACCTTTGTATTTTACTTATATTTTATTTCAGACTGGACGGTCACGTGGTTTTGCCTTTATATATTTTGAGCATATGGAAGATGCGACAGAAGCTAAAGAACAATGTACAGGAATGGAGATAGATGGCCGCAGAATTAGGGTGGACTATTCAATCACAGAACGGGCTCACACACCAACGCCTGGTATCTACATGGGAAGACCTACAAAGTGAGCATGTTAAAATATATTTAGGGACTAGCACTTTGTTCTAATTTTTTATTAGTATGTTTTCATAGTCTACTAAAACTAAAATTTCCTTGTTTACCTACTTGATAAATTTTTATTCATAATTTTTTAAAGGCAGGTAAACTGAAAATTTTTATTTATGCCAAATATTCTTAATTTCTTTTAATTTATTGTTTTTCTTAGGCTTAAGTTCTTTTCTTCATTTATTTTTTTACCTTATATGAACATTTAATTTTCCAGTAGATCCAGTGGATATGGAGGAGGTGGTGGAGGAGGAGGAGGAGGAGGAAGAAGAACTGGTGGTGGCAGTGGTGGTGGTGGAGGAGGAGGAGGAGGTCGTTACGGTGGTGGTTATGGAAGCGGTGGCGGCGGTGGAGGAGGCGGTGGCAGTCGTCGACGATCCCCATCACCTTATCGTAGTAGAGGCCGTTCGGGAAGAAATTCTTACAGATCGAGATCTCGCTCCTATTCTCCACGTAAGTACCATATATTTATTTGAAGCCAAGTGAGCTGTAAAGATGTTGAAAGATGTTTAAATGGAAATATTTGAGGAGTTACCCAAGTTCTCTTTGCTAGTACTTCTTTTCCCCCACTGAGCCAACTACTAGTCTGTGTTTTGTGTGTGTGTGCTGCTTTGATACATGTTAGAAGTAGCATTGAAGGTTGTGGGTATGAAGGCAGTTTATTGATGTTTGGTGTTTACATAAAAAATGAATTTCCATTGGCAGGGCAAAATGTCATTGAAACATTTTATTTGAAAATAAAGGCATTTTTTCTTTGTTAAACTTATTTTCAGTGAATGGCTTTTTGGGGAATTATTTAGTATAGGTTTTTTATGTTAAATGTTAAGATGCTAGTGAGGTCCCAAACCTTTGGAAGCTTATTCACTATAGTCCATTTCTTTTAGCGATGCATATTTGCACCGACTCGCAGCGGTGCCCTTTTAGCTCGGAAAAGTTTCCTGATCGCTGATTGGTTGGACGAGATAATTCCAACCAATCAGCGATCACGAAACATTTCCGAGCTAAAAGGGCACCGCTGCGAGTCGGTGCAAATATGCCTTGCTGAAAGAAATGGACTATAGTCTTGATCTGGCTTTACAGGAATCATTATTTTAATGTTGCTAAAGTACACAAAGTTTACTGAATGGTAAACCACTCATAGATGTGTTCTGTTACCAGTAACTAAATGTTTCTGTTGGAATAGTATTAGTTATATCGATTTGGTTATATCACTTCAAAATGAATTTGGTTTTTCATTAACTACACAAAGCTTAAACGGGTCAAGATATAGAGAAATGTCTTATTAGTACCGTTTCCTGACATTATTCAGATATTTTTTATCTTGTTTTATTTTAGCATTTTCCAATTGCGATTCTCATACATGGCATAAAACTTTCATGTGAGAGACATCTGCAGTTTGGTATCAGACCAGCCATAGGTAGGCAATAAGATTGAAAATTCCAATCTTCCTGCTTCTAGTTTTGTGAAGGTATCCTCTTTCCTTCCACTTAGTACATTTTATTGCAATTTATTTTATGATTTCAAATCTAATAGCATAAACTTACACATCACATTTACCTATATAGCCTATATGCCAAACCATACATGTTCTAATGCTTGTTTAAGTGAAATTATATTCACAGTAATATTCTAAGCATATTTGACTCGTTCACTTGTATTGGCTATGAATTGGAGTCGTTATTTTCACAAAAATTAAGATTATTTGTCAGCAAAGAGTATCTTTGCAGTAAGTAAAATTTATTAAAAAAGTAGCTTTCAACAATTGGCTTTATTTGCCCTCCTACATGGTATTAGGAACCAGCTACTCAATCACCTGTAGACATATTAGTAAAGATCGGAAGTATTTTAAGTTGCTAGGCGATAGAATCAAGTAATTAAGTTTATTGGATTATTGGAAGCTACTGGAGGGTCTCTGTAAACTTGAAATCCAATGTATACATTGTCGGTATCTGCCGTTGCATTTAGTATTTTATAATTACCAATTCAAAAGTTTGCTAGCATATTTGAAGGACGTCTTCAAAGTTGAAATGCTCGATTTGCTGTGATTTAATGAAGTTTTGTATGAGTGAAATTTATTTATTTTTTTTTTTTTTTCCCCACTTTAAAAGATATTGCATTATTTGGAAATTATCCTTACCTCATCCGTAATGTTTGCTTAGGATTTAAGTACCTTGTTTGTGGTGTGGGGAGGGATTCCAATCAAATGTACCTCATGTTCTTATCATGGGATACGTTTTTAGCGAGGGTAAATAGGGGCTGATTTTTCCACATCTGAGTAGATAGGAACTACGGTTGGATTGTGGTCATTAAAAGTATATATGATAGAACTGACAACATAAGTGTACACGCGGTTTCTCCTCAGCCAAACGAAACCTCAGACATTAAAAAGAAGAGCCTTTTCATTTAAGCAGTCATGCAGCCATAGGGTCAGTACCACATCCTGATGGTTACCTCACTCCTTTTATATTTGGCCGGAAGACATTTTCTTGACCTTTTTGGTTCTATATTTTATGATTTTATACCCCCTCCCGATTTCATCATTTATCATGTGGTTACCTTCTTATCCCATATCAGCTGGTACTATAATGTTTCATTAACCTGGATTTCCCTCAATTTTTCCCTCTTGACAATAAGCGGTGTAGTTATCATCTGTAAATAACACTTGCCACTGTTCATCTTTTAAGTCCATGTCTTTAGGTGTAGGCGCTTATTCTGTTGAGAGAATTTTCTGTCCATTATTTTCCCATTTATCTTGGATTTGTACATTTTACCAGCCAGTAAAAATATAAATAAATATATTAGAAATTAAATGAAAATATTTACGTTTTACAAGATTGACAAAATTCTCAGTTCACCTATTAATTAATAGTAATTTACAGAGATCATATTTTAATACAGGCCCTTGTAAAGTGTGTATGAGTTTGAGATTCGGGTGAAAGCTGGATCGGTGACTACTGAAGGTCTAACAAAAACATTTCAGAACATGTATGAATGTAAAAGATATTCTTGAAACAGATTCTGATGATATTCAATCTTCCAAGAATTTTTTATCATCCAAAAATTGTAGTGTCTTAAATGAAGTATAAAGCGCAGTATCACATCAGGTGTCGCAAATTGTCGTCACTAAAGCCATGTAATATGAAGAATAAGCACGCAAAATGGTCTTATACATAATTATAAATATAACGATTTCATTATAAAATACAATTTTGGAGTGCAAATTTCATATCGGTTGACAAACTAAGAAAAAAAAATTCAATGAAAATCATTGTAAAGAAAACTTAAAAAGTTTCTTCTCAATAGGCATCAAGAGTCACAAGTAATTTTTATCTTATGCCTCTTTTCGGCCAGGGCCTAACACCAGCAATAAGGACTTGACTAAATAATTCATCGAGTGCAAAGATGGACCTCAGAGGGGCTTTCGGGTAGGTCTGATTGGACGTCTCGATAGCTTGACTGACGCACAGGACAGCATACCAATAAAAATGTTTGATAGCATTAATCGGTTTTATTCCCTCCACTATGATCAGTCATAGGTTATTCAAGACTAAGAGCTTCAACAAGAAGATTTTCAGAGATAGCATTTTGAAACAAATTTTGGAATCAGAAAAATTGATTTTAAGCTTGAACAAAAAGTCTCAGACATGTCATCAGCAGAAGATCCATTAAAACAAACAGATTTCTTCTAAAGACAGTCATTAGAGCTCTCAATAACCGACTCATGACAAACTGAGAGGTCTTCACAAGACAAGTAAATAGATCAGGTGGGAGACATGACATCAGGAAACAATGTCTTTCTGAGACAGGATGATAGAACTGTAGACAGCAGAAACTTAACTGGAACCAGTGTACTGTATCTTCACAAGATAAATCGGTAGATCAATCATTAATGGATACAGCACCACAAACTGTGTTCACAAGGCAACTTCTAAGATCAAGCAACAGTGGAGACATCACAAACCAACACATCCATATCATTTGTAGATAGGACTCTTGAGTCTTCTCATGGGTCTCAGCACTAAGAAAGCAGAGTAGACAAATCAGAACTGAGAACTAACTGCTGATCAAGTTTTGGCTCTTTAATCATCTTTGGTCGGACATCAATTTTCTCATCTACTGAGTCATTACCATGCCAAAATTGCGTGTCAAATATAGACAACTCTGAAACCACACCAACAACAACAGACCCTGATATCCATATAATATTAGGGAGCGCTGAAATGGCCACCACCAACACTACGAATGGGAGCATACACCAATAAATGAATACCCAGTCTCAGGAACGGCTTTCCTCAAAACAGGAGACTGAGCACAACCAGCATCATGCATTTACAGATGGCGGGTAAAGCCAACCTAAAATTGATGAAACCCTAAGCAGTATATGGCGGGAAAATACTTATTAACAGGTCTGGAACAAACTGGAATTAACAGGCTTCTTGTCAAAAACTAGGTAATCTCCAGTGTTAACCTCTGCTGGTAGCACACTATTGTGAGACTTTGAAAGAGTAGTAGCCACAGTCTTAGCTGCTTTCTTCTTTAACTTGAAACATTCAAGACCCTGTGTGACCTGGTTTCTTTTAATAATTACACATCACAGAACTGCTGCTAGTTGACTTGGTATTCAAACTGCTGCTTTGAGACTTTGCATGAAGAGCCAGAACTAAGACCTTTGATCTACACTATTTGCATTAATATGCCTATTAGTGCCCCTATAGTCTCTTGACCTATTAAACTTATGACCTCAACTCCTTGTGAGGCACTTTTCAATCAGCTCGTGTTTATGGCTGTATCACGAAGTATAGATAACCTTCTCATTTAAATTAACCATATTCTCATCATCACTTTAAACTGCTCAATTAAAATAATTTCCCTTAATCCTTGAATTCATCCTTGGTGCCTTACTCCAATTATTAAACCTTACTCTGATGGTTCCCTAATGAATTCTACATATGCCTGCTTATCTTGCTTTGTCCCACTCCCAAGTTTCAATCTATAAGCTTGGGAGTTAGTTCATAGGCCTGCAAAATAACATTTTTCAAGAATTTATAATCAGCTCTATCCTTTGGAATGGAACATGTAACTTGTGTCCTGCCACACACAACATATATGCCCAATTTTCTGTTGGCCACTTGAATTGTTTAGCTTTTCTCAAAACTAAGAAAAGGTTCATTTAAGTTCTTTTGCATTGAAAGGAGGTTTGTTTAAAAAATCTGACCCAGATTTATCTGGATCTTTTAGTGTTAACATGTTTACTTTTTTAAAGTTCAAACTCAGAACATCAGTCTCGTAAAGTTGTATCTCAGCTTCCCTATCCTTATTGCTGCTGAGACTTAATTTTTATTTCATATGTTTTAACCTAGTCCTTTCATCTTCTATAGCTGATGTACCTAAACCCACTGATTATTTATCAATTTTATCCAACGCATCCTGAGGGAGCGCTTCCTTTTAAACCAAATTTTTGAACTGACACAAATTTGATACCTCTTTCCTCATTGAATATTTAGCATTAAGCTCAAGAATTTGGCCTAGATTCACTAAATGGGATTTCTTGATCATTAAACTTTTCAATTTGTGCATCCTGAATATTTGTCATTAAACTCAGATGCGTAAAACTCTCGACATGTCTGCTGGCTATTTTGTTAAACTGACTTAAAGTTGAATGTCAGTTAATTTGGCATATAAAATAGCAAAACATCTAAAGAAAATAATAGCTAGCAAATATAACTATAACTGTGCAGTATATATTGAATATTATAAGTCTGATCTTGAGATTCAGATGAAGGCAGGATAGGCAACTGCCGAAGGTCAGGCATTAAAATTTCAGAATGCACTTTAGTGTAAAAGATGATTATCAGGAAACACAGCTTCTGATGTTATTCCATCATCCAAGAATTCCTTATCTTCCAAAAATTGTAGCATTGTGAAATGAAATATGAAATGCAGTATCACACCAGGTGTCTCATGTCTCCACAAAAGCAATGTTGACATGGTGAAAGACGAAGCCAGTCTCCCATGGAGCACAGCTTGAGTTTTCTATTTATATCGAGCCGTCTTCTATCGAAAGTTCCTGATTCCAGCAAAATTTCAGAACGCACTTTCGAATGTAAAAGATAACCAGGAAGCATAGCTTCCAATGATATTCGATCATCCAAAAAATTGTAGCATAGTAAAATGAAATATTAAATATCACAACAGGTGTCACGTCTCCTCAAAAGCAATGTTGACATGGAGAAATACAAAGCGTCTCCCATGGAGCACACCTTAAGTCTTCTATTTATATCAATCCGTTTTCTATCGATCAAAAGTATCAGATTTTCCATGGCGAACTAAAAATGCAACACTTTTTTTTATTGTTCGATAAAAGAAATTTCCTGAAACTTGAAAACAATGAGGACCAGGATTAATGTCTTGATTATGGCTTGTGACTTTTCACAACCCCGTAGAATCATAACATGTCTGCTTTACATATGAATTGTGGTAATCCAGGAGAGTACCATTTATCAAATAATAAGGTTATTTAGCCTCGGGTATTTGAAACCTTACAGTTGGATGATCCCCTCTGCTTGTTTCACGGTTCAAATAATGCTAGTTTTAGATGGGTAAATTTACCCTGGTGAATGACCTATAACGCTGTTTATTTATAGTATTTTGAAAACCTTGCTTTTAAATGCCTCAGGTTGACAGAAGATTTATAGGATCATCGTAATAAAAAAAAAATATGCCTGTATTGTGAGCATAACCCACCAAGCATGGTCTACTTTTGGTTAGCAAAAAATTAGAAGCCGAGGTGGACAGTATTGTCACATTATGGTGCAATTAACATCTAACTCGTCATTGGATGGTAAAAAATTATTATAGGTACTAGTATCATGTCTTGGAATGTGTCGCACGCATGTTCTTGTCGCAGAATATTCACACATACCCACGTAACCCAATGTGTGTCTGTAAAGAATGTTGTTGAGCATTGATAATACTTATTTTATGTGAATAATCACACTCAACACCAGAAGTTAATGCCAATTTTAAAAGAAATTTTTTCAGGATCTTTTAAGCTTATTCATGAATTTAAAAATTTTCAATCTAAGTAAATCCTTCTGAGGCCTATGAAATTCATATTTTTTATTTTTAAAACTTCCTAATAATAAGTTTTAAGTATACAAAGTTACCTATCGGGTTGTTTTTTTGGTTTAACTGTTATGGTTTTTGGTTCAGTATTGCAGTTATTATAATCCCTGGCTGCCTTGTGAAGAGTATATAACTTAGCATTTTATTTTATTGTGGGAGAAGATTTGTAACACGAGGACAGATCACACCAGGAATTCCATTGCACCTTGAAATTCTCAGTTCATCTCTAGTGGAGCTTAATCATCAGACATTGGTTTCCTTTTCTAATCTTAGGGATATTTAAGACATCCATCTAAATCATTAAGTTGTAATAATTTCTTCCTTGATAAATCCTAGCAAATTATGGTCTTGTCACTCCTTATACTCTGGAGATTGCTCATCTTGGTGCTGTAGTTTAGTATGTCTTCATTACCAGATCATCTTGTGTAGACAGCAACTTGGGCTGATGTAAACTGATGGGTTTGAGTTAACAACAAATAACATTTTTTCTTTCTCCATTTTTTTACCCAATTCATTTTTGCAATATAAACCCACCAGTTTGCAATAGTGCTCACTATCCACTTCTTGTACTCAATCCAGATGACACGAAGTATGGTAACCGCCACTAGGACTGATCTTCATGGATGAATGCCTGGCCAGGTGAGAGGGCTCTTCATTTTGGAGGTATCTGAGGGATTTACTGACCACAGGAAGGGCTAATTTCAACTGTAGGGTTTTTTTTTTTTTTTTACATAAACGTGTTTGCTTTTTCCTCCTCCCCATACAAGATGAAAACTATAAACACTGATAAGTATGTTTTCAAGAAGATCAAGAAATACGGCAAATATCTTACAACTTTATAGATTACTACTTAATATAGATACACACACAAGGTATAGTATGT
This sequence comes from Palaemon carinicauda, assembly GCF_036898095.1. Taxonomy (NCBI): domain Eukaryota; kingdom Metazoa; phylum Arthropoda; class Malacostraca; order Decapoda; family Palaemonidae; genus Palaemon; species Palaemon carinicauda. Next base: position 12,599,142 of record NC_090752.1, read on the forward strand.
AAATATACACAGTAGATAGCTAGGATAAAACTTTTGGTTTATTCCTACTGGCTACAGCAAAAAAAACTTTTTAAGCCTTAGGAATATCATTGGAAGTGTTCTTTTTTTTTTTATAAATACTTGGTTAGGGGTTGAAATATTTTTGTTCCAGTTTCTATACAAATCATAAATTCATACCATTTGTTGATGTACATCAGATTATAAAACACGTGACCCAACAGCAGCTTGTCTTGGGTGTTAGATTACTTTTAGTTGAAGTTCATATACCACTTACGAATTTATACAATTTGATGATGTACATCAGATTGTGAAACAAGTGGCCTAAGAGCAGTTTGTCGTAGGTGATAAAGGGTATGCAGTGTTCCACTACCGTAACTACAGTACATTATTTTACGTGATGAAAAATCTTTTCCATTCTTGTATTTGTTATTTGCTAATATCTTCCGTCCAGATTTGCTTTCATGTTGACTGTATATCTTTTATCCTTTTTCAGGTCGCTACAGCCGGTATTGAGGTGTTGGTGTCATTAATGCTCAGTTCTGATAGAAAACATAGTGACGTAGACACGGTAGCCATTCGTTTGTTCTGTGTATTGGTAAAATATAATAAGTCCAAATATCAAATACTTGCTGACAGATGCAAGCAGAGTACCTGTTACGTTACCTTTTACACTAATGAGCCTCTAAGGTAATTTGCAAAGATTGTGTGTTTTGTTCTTGTTCAATTATTTTAACAACTTACATCATTAGAATGGCCTGCTTACCATTACGGCAATATGTTTTCTGTTTAATGGAGCTATTAGGTATAAGGCATTGTTTGGAAAGTACAGTTCATTATAGTCATTAGTTTTGTGTTAAATACACTCCCAAATTTTGTGATTACGTAACTGCTTGTAAGGAAAACTTATAACAGGAAATTGTTTTCTAAATGAGTACAGTGTGTGTAAAACTTTCCTCAAGTATATCATGTATATAGAGCAATAATCATTGTATGTTGATTAATAGCTTCCAGAATGAGGTTAAATGAATCAAAATAGTACCTCTTGTAAAAGTTTTGTTTTGTAATTTGATAACTTTTTTATTTTCTTTATCACAACCAAATATAATGAGAGGATTATGCAAGTTTTTCAACTGTTATCTTTCTTTTTCTAATTTTTGTCATCGACGTAGGAGGATGTTACATACTGGAAAACTATTTTAGCTTGAGTTGTAGATAGGTTATTCACGTTAAACATTGCTCATTGTTTAAATGTGTCCTGGTATTTCATTGTTTTGTGTATTGTATTTTGTTAAAATTAGATTTTGCCACAACAAAAAAGGTCAATGCATGGGAGAGTGAAAGGTAGTGTAGAAGTATGAGTGTGAGATGATTTGAGGCTTATTATTTGTCTCATTGAAAGATTTAATTATATCTACTTCTGATATATTGTACAAAGGAGTTTGTGGTTATCTGTAAAATAAAACCGGTCTTAACACAATTTTTCTTTGTCATCCCAAGGCTTGAAGAGAGGATATATTGGAAGATAAGGAAATCTTAGATAAGAAGCTCATTATGGCGAAGATTGATTGGCTGGAATAAATCATCACTTTAAGAAACCGAGCGTTTCAAGCTAGTCTAGAAAATTCAGTTCAAGCTTCTGAAGATCCGCTATTACGTATTTACGAAGCTTATCGGGGAAGTTGACGAAGCATTATCGAAGGATGAAAACTTTTGAAGAAGAGATAATTGTCCGGGGAGAGGGTTGATTCAAGAAAGAAAAGGGTCAGAAGGGAAGTACAGTAATTGATAGGTCAAGATACTGGCAAGCAAGAGAAAGAAAAAGAGGGAGAAAGAAAAGTTGGCAAAAGTGCGAATGGTCTACCTGTCACCTTGGCCAAGCACCAACTCATCATCTCAGAGCGCTTCTTCCTGTCAGGGAATCTCATAAAAACTTTTTCCCAGGTAATCCATCTCATTTGGCTCAAGCTTTTTGTTCGTTACATACAGTCATTTTCAGTTCATAAATACTGGCAATAGTTATGAAGTATATATACATTTGACACAATTCACTTGGTATAGTTACCAGACCTCCATAAACGTGCAGTATATTATATAAACACATTGGGATTTTTTTTTATACATAAAACACACTTGATATGTAAGCTTGAACACCTAATATTGTTTTTGTTAGCAACCTATCCCCAGTAATTGTCAGTGTATGGAATATGAGTACACAGTAATATTTTTGTCATTTTGCTAGTGTGTTTTGTGTATAATTTAGTCTTGTACTTGTGTTTATTCATATATTTGCATTGCCATCGCTTACATGAATATTTATTGGGAAGCACGGGCTCCGTCAACAAAATTTTTGCCCATAAGATTTCACATTTTCAGGTCACCAAGTAACATACTGGATCTTCAAGATCGTCATTGTGCTAGAGAATGATTTCATGTACATTTATATTGTTTTAGTGCAGTTTTATTTCGTAGGACTATCATATCCAGAAATCTTTTGATTTTACTGAATAGTATTAATAGCTGTAATTACAAGGACATTAAGGAAATTCTATCTTGATTGATATATGGGATGGGTAAACTATGTATTTCACTGTCCAGTCTTGTTAGGTAGAGACAAGGTTTACATGAATAACCATTGGTGCTGTTTCAGTGTTATTTTTCCCGCTTGCCATTTATGAACTATGAACGTAATTGTTTCTCCCAGGTGTCTTTATGTACTTTGTCAATTTTTCCAAATTTCTCATTGGGTATGTTTACAGTACAGTAGTTGCAATTTTTTTCAAAGGTGATCACAAATCAACAGGTACATTCAAAGAAGATATTTATGAAAGGACAGTAAAAGTCCTGTCAAATGAAACTACTTTTCATTTGAAGGAATACAGAAAAAATTTATTGTTGGCATTCTGTCAAAACTCATACTAAATATGCATACAAATTTATAGGATTAGGAGAACCTGATTTAATGACAAGATCCTTTTTTAGGTATTTGGATATAAGACCAAGAGCAGCCGTATGTTTAGAAGAACTATGGGTGTGCCAAAAACTCTTTAATTTCTATAGAATGAAGACAGATGTAGAGTTGTAGGTAAAGGGCTTCAGTAGCTAACATAAGAAATTAAACAGCCTTGCAAACGTTATGTTCCACTTGAAGCTTGGTCTATTGTACCTAAAAGTATTTACTTGGGTTTCAGCAGTTTGATATATCTTGTGCCTTGATTTTAGGTATAGAAATAGTATTTATATTAGCAGAATTGAATTCCAGTAGAAACCTATTGTCTTGGGAAACCTGAGGGAATGAAGTGGAGGGGTCTAGCTTTTTCAGCTTCCACAGGGATTCGGATGGGTTGCATAGATATTTAAGGGAATCAGGAGAACTGTATGGTTAGAAAGGCCATTCAAGATGAAGGGGAGAGATGTCAAATTGGACTTCTTTGGCTAGAAGTTTGAAGCTTGCAATGATGTCTTGTAGATGCTGTTATAATTACAAACCAGTCAAAAATGTTGACAAATGGTTGAAGAAATTGCTGCTAGCATATAATGAAGTATACATAATTAACTAAACCACTCCAACTGATTATGAAGTGAAATCCATCAGCATGAATATATGGCCGGCATTATAACAAGGCACCTTTATATGGTAATGGCCTTTTTATAGATAGTTTTATTTTTCTAATTGCTTTGACACAATACACCAAATAATTTGCAGAAGTGACAAGTTTTTAAAGGTTTACAATTGTAACATTTTTGTCCCAAGATAGAATCAAATTAGTTTAGCCAAAATTGGTGATAATTAGGGTTTAAAACAATTTGTCTGAATCAAGCAGCAGAAAATAGAGGTCCATTTTTTATGATAAAGTAGAGTAGAGTAAATTAAGATCGAACAAAGCAATTTATTCGTCCCTGTACATTGCTAAAAAAGTCATTCAACATTAAATAGGTTGTAGGGAGAAAAATAACTCCAGGCAATTATTTCTCATTTCACTAGAACAAACGCACCCCTGAAAAGCATCAAGAATTTTCAAATCCTAATTGTTATTTCTCAAACTACAATCCTTGTGCCAGAGCTTTAAAAGTGTGAAATAAAAGATTTTGCCTTTGTTAATATAGAACTGTTGTCTCCCATGGAGGCCAAAGCTTGAATGATCAAGAGATGGGTGATCTGAAAGTGCTTGTCAGTGCCAGTTGTAGCAAGATAGATTTTGAACTCCCAGCAAGGGATATTCAGTCCAGAAGGCTCAATTTCCTAATATTGGGACCACTAAGTTACTGTAATACAAGAATCTACTTACAAAAGCAGCCTCACAATTATGGCTTTACATAAAACCAATCTAATCTACCTCTTGTAGTTGAGGAACACAGTTAAGAAGTGGCATTGTTAGAACACATCCTTCTTCCTTACCCTAAAAGATTTTCAACAATCCTTAATCTGCCTTACACGGCTAATGTGTTTTGTGGAGAAAGTTGTGGCTATGAGCAGTGCATTTTAATTTAAATTTGGAGCAGTAATCCAAGATCAATTCACCAAGCTATGACCAATCTCGCTGTCTAAAAGCATATCATTTGTAAGGACGACAACACCCTACCTTATAATGAGGGAAAATTTATCAATGGAGTACTTGCATTTTGAGTGGACGAGCATATAACACTTAACAACGTAGAATTCTGCATATATACAACTGCATGTGCAGTGTAAATTTTTGGCATCCTTACCACGATAACTCTTGTGGGGTTGTGATTTTTTTTTTTTGCATCACAGTAATGAGGCTTGTAGGATTAATAGGATTGTGTGAAAGAAATTCCTTTTATAATTTGTTTCAGGAGAGAAATTCTTTTTATAATTTGTTTCAGGAGATCTGAATTTATGTCCAGTGGATGATGTTTGCATAGCTTAACAATTGTGGGTGATTTTATATAGACATTAGGAGTTGGTCTCTAGTAGTCAATATGTATATATGTAAAGTTTTAAGTCTTGCCCTAACATTTTTCCGTTTGAGATATGGACACAAGTATAAAGGGGGTGGGGGAAACTTTTTATAAATGGATACATTCAATTTAGTTTTACACAGTTGGTAATTTAATTATTGCGAAGGTTAATTCCTTTGCATTCATGGTTTATTTCACTTACAATTGAGGTTTCATTTGTTAGTCAGTAATCAAATATGTAATGGTTAATAACTAGTGGCATTATGGATGTTTTTCTATTGGTTTTAGGTTTTTTAATGAATTTTTCCAGCATTGGACAGTCAATCCTTAACCCAGTTGTCATATGTTGTATCCTTAAAACTTAATGAACTTGCTAAATTGAAAATTCTGATACTGAATACTTGCGAAATAGTTATTAGAAAGGACATGTAGAGACTGTGCGGGAAAATTAATTGCTCTCAAAGAAATTTAATAGTAATTATATTTGGGGGTCTGCTGAAGAAAGAGGTTTTACTAAATGAATGCTTTGCTGTAGTCCACTGTCATAATTTAGGATCTTAGTTAGGTCGTCAATTCTGCTGGTATTATGAGTATTGGTTTAGTGGTCTGTACATTATTTCATGACAACTATTGATTGTTACTAATGTATTTCTTCAGTATGTAGATGTTTGACAGTATATCATTGTAAATACCTTTACTCTTAATGGACTTTAGAATTATAAAGAGAAGCTCCTTGGTGGTCTCCAGTCCACATATGTTTATGAACAAAAGTGATTTGTGCATCATCATACAAGGTACCTAACCTACACGTATTAACATGGATGAGGGCATCACAGCAGCTATCTGGAAGAATCTTCAAGGACACAACCCCTGGCTAGACTGCTGACATCTTTGAAAGCTTTTTGAGGTATGTATTATTGGAGGAGGTTTCAAAGACTTGATTCCTTATTAAAGAATTTAGAAATTAGTAAAAATTGAACTTTTATCTATTCAGTATATATTTATATCAAACCCAATATTGATAATTAGCAGGATATATGAAAAATCTGTAATCGATGATGGCAATATAGGCTAGTGACTAAACAAAACATGAAACTTGATTGTATTATGTGAGTCTCTCTCTTCTTCTTTCGTTCTTTCTTTCTTTCGTTCGTTCTTTCTTTCTTTCTTTCTTTGTAGTCTACATTTAGCTACCTGATCAAATATATCAGCTTGAAGTAGTAATACGTATTTTATCATTAGCTGGTTGTCATTGAATGGCTGTTTAGGTCCAAAATCTAAAAATTGAAGCCAAAGCCTTAAAGGGTGGGCAATTTGCACGAGACTCCATTTTCAGGGACTGAAGGCTGTGAATGTTCATGGTAGAGATGAATGCCATTGACAAAAATCTAGATTTGTTCCGCATTTCCCAATACACCTACGAAAACTTGAAGCATTTATTGTTCTATTTCACCACCACAATCATAGAACTTGTCAGAAGCTTTCTACCTCGATCTACTCTGTATCTGAACAGGGCTAAGATTGCATGCGTATTGTCCTATAGCCTTTTTTTTCTGTAAAAGTCTCTACTTCAGTGTATCTTAATTACAGTATCATGAATCATAATGTAAACATGTTTAAGCATAGGCTAGACAAGTTTCTGGATGATCTCCCAGATCAACCAAAATGTAACTGTACACTTTTTCAGCGACCTCTATATATTGCTTTCAATTTTTCTACACACACTGTCGAACTGAAAGGTTCAAAAGTCTTAGTTCCGGTCCATTGCAGTCGGATAGATATTGCCATGGTTAGCACCAGGGTTTAAAAGGAAAACTACTGCAGCATTTGGATAGCCAAACTTAAAAGGGCAATGGAAGCCTACGTAATGTTTTTAAACTGCAAGAATTCAAAGAATTGGTTATTAGAAAAAGTAAACAAAATTAGAGCCTAACACTTGACAATAGTAGAGGTAAGTTATAACCATGAGCCTACATGTGTGACAAAACCAAAAAAAAAATACAGCCAAATGTTACTTCTGAAATCTTCTCCCTGGCAATTTTGTAGCTCCTTGCCTTAACTACAAACACCATTATGAGAGGTCTATTTGCCCTTTTTCCTCAATTTGAGTCTTCTACTTGTTCTTGTGTTGCTTCTTCTGTATAATGCACTGAAGCAAAGTTCCATGACCATTGGGAAACACTATACAGTGCAGAGTACTGTAAATTTTAGTATAGAAATTTTGATAATTGCATATTATTTCAATACAAAGCTTGCAACTAAATATCCATTATAATGAGATACAGTACCAGTAATAAAAATAATTTGGTGTGTCTAATTTCCAAATTTTCTTGCCATTCCAGTGTATTCTTAATATGTAGAGTACTGTATATGAGTAGGACAGGAAAAAGGACATGAACCAGATACTCCAGGTTCAATTTAAGAATGGTTTTTCATCCGCTCTTTTGATGCCTTAAATCAAGACTAGCATTTCTTAGGTATGTGAAATACAATACGGTTTATTTTGTATCTAATGTGCACCAAGAACTGTAATAAAAGGGGTTTGCTAATTGTCATGGTAAGCCATTTGGTTGGGAGGGCTATAGACTAGATTTATCTAATGACAAACAACCATGTATTGACCAAAGCAAAAAAACACCTGTACCTTCATTGTAACAAATAGTAAAACTAAAAAACCCTTGAGGGGCCATTGTCTAATGATTAATTAATTTCATACAGAATTATTATTATGAACCTCCTGACGTTCATGTTGCTTCCGTCTCTGAAAGCTTGGAGTATCAAAGTTTACCCCTTCAGAATTAAGAAATTTCCCATTTACTTTCCTTCCAAATTAGTAAAGCCTCAAGTAAAGCAATGTTATACCTGTCATATCGCTCTGCAGTCTGATTTTACTTTTGGGAAAAAGTGCATAGGCCACACTTCTGCATTAGGAAGTTTTCTCGGTTGCTGATCAAATTAAAGCTTAAAGCATAAAAAGAAAAGTTAGGCTGAGCTTAAGAGAAATCTGGAAAATGCTGTTCGTTTGATATAGAGGGAATGATGATGATGATGCTGTTCCAACCTTTAACCTTGCAATGGCTCAATGTGTACGGAAAACGTAGTAACATCACGTGTAGAACTGGCCAAGAAAACGCTCATTACCTGTCTAGCATTCGCCTTGTCTGCAAGTGTCGGGAGCTGTCACAATAAACTTTTCTTATGGCATCTGGTGGTATCAGAAAGAGCTCTTGCATTTATTTTTTGTAAAAGGTGATAACTACACAATTTCCATTTGCATAAAGTCCTCATATTGATTATAATTTCTTTCTTGATGTCAAGAAACTTTAGTTTTTTCTCATTTTCAAGTTTCACTGCAGAGATGTTCTGCATACTGCACATCGATGAGAAGTTGAATTATTCCCCGACATAATGCAATAAACAAAAATTTCATATCTTAGTTTGGCCATTCTGAGGCAAAAAACTGCTAGTCTAAATTTTGCCCCCGGCCCAACTTCATTGCATAATGTCAAAAGAATGACTGAAAAAAGAAAAGCAAAGGTCATTCTTTCTTTTTTGGTATTTAGACTTCAGTATTTAAGGAATTCGTGGTTTGAACCTTTAATAAAAAAAACAATCTGCAAGTTAAATATATTTCTTTGACATTAGAACACTAATCGGTGAACTACAAGCCATATTTTTTAAGGTAATATTGGTAATATAGTCAAAAAGAAATTTCCTTTACAAATGCTGGTTGTTTATTAAAGATATAGTTTTCTTTGGTAAGAGCTGCCAAATAATATTAGGACTATTCTGCACATTAAAATTAATGTGCCTAATTTATTTTGTGGTAGTAGAATTACAACATATGTCTCGAAGAATGCAATGTCATTTCAGAAATGCCATTTAATCACAAACCTCTAAATGAATTTAATCCAAATCTAATGAATGAGGAAATATTTGAAAACTAGTGTTCATGATCTTTGATGTACAGCTACATCTAACAATTTTGCTAAAACCTATTTGGACTCTGTTTTAGCGACACTTCAATGGTGTACAAAATTTGTATTTGCTAAACATTACTTTAAGAATCCTTGGTTAATTTCATGATTGTTAGGCTTGAGGTCTTCAAGGTTTGATAGCATGATGAACTTAATTGGTTAGTTTGGTAGAATGATAAGTAACCTTTCAAGTTTATTTAGTTGTTTATGGAATATGTGTAGTTCCACTGTTAAGTGTAATATGAGTAATTAGGTGATAAACTAGTTCTTAGAAATGTTTATCTGGAGTCGAGAATACCCAAAAGCCTAGACTAAATGTTAGTCTAGGATATAAAATTTATTTCTAGGAAGTAAATTCTTTTATCTCTGTTCTTTACTGGTTACCCTCCACTTCTGGAGTGTGAGTCTGCAATATAAACACCAAGGGAGATTCATAGAAATAAGATATACTTGGTTTCTTATTTATATTAGTGGCATCAAGAGTAGAGTGAATTATAAAGATAGAGGGATACGTGCTCCGAATGTAATTTATTTTTTTTAGATGCTGTAAGTCTCCTTGCTTAGATAGAGACATTAATGTATTTCCCTTGAAAGTAAGGAAACGGACAAGATCTTACAGTAAAAGGTTAAAACTGGCATTCCAAGCTTCTGGAGACAAGTAATATGAACATCAGGCAAGTATGAAAGTGAATTTTGGTTAATTCCTCTAGAGTAAATGTCACTTCAGTTACATTTGTAAATATAAGAATAAATTTTGTCCTTAAGTATTTTTAAATGCAAGGGTAGTCACAAATATCATATTGACTACCTAGTAGGCTGGACTGAAGAGGCTTTTAACTATTGGACTCCAACCAAACTTGGTTGTAATGTGGCTATAGTGGTAAGTGTTTGTGCATACTAGGGAAAAAAGATACAGTATTAAGTATGTAATAACCACAAGTGTAAATTACAAATGTAAAAGGCGGACTAAATAAAACTTAATAAATCTTAAACTGTACAGTACTCTTGCAAAAAAAGAATGAAGCTATCTCCAGTACATGGAGTTGAACTAATTTATCAGATGAGCATTCTGGACTAAATCACAGGATATCCTAATATTGCTATAGCGAGGGGTTCATAACATGTTATTTCATTCTGATATATATATATCAAAATGGTCTTAACATTTTTATAAGCAAACTAATGCCTATGCAATATAATGGTTTTCCTTTGCTAATTTAAAATTCCATACTGTACATTATAATCATTTTGTGATCTGCTAAGAGGGTATAGATTCAATTAAAGGCTATTACCATTGCTAATCTACGTTATTGATTTGTAAACAGACGATAGGAAAATTTCAGACATTAGCCAGTAGCATTTAGGGGAAAAACTTTATTCATTCAGTAATTTATAGCATAATTTTTTTTTTATTCTCGGTTGGAACGTGTTACTTATCAACATGTTATTTAAGTAACTGGCACATTGACAGTAATGAGTGATGCTAGCACATCATTTGGCAGTAAGTTAAATGACAACTATGCAACTCACAAACGTAAGAAATTTTACAGGTTTGCCTTTAGATTGGTTCCAGTATTAAACCTCAAAGTTATAAGAAACTATGAAACAATTTAAACTAAACTACAAATGCTATTCATTAAAGCAAAAAGGGAAAGATAGGCAAATTGGAAAAAAAGTTGACATAAGTCAATGAGGAAATATAATTCAAATTATTTCGGAGGGTTAGAAGTTTCGTTTCGTAACATCGATTATTGCAGTTGATAATTTTTTAACTAATCCAGGAAAATTGTTGAGAAGGCATTACTGGTTATAAAATCTTGAAGCATAGAATAAGAAAATGCTTTTAAAACTAGAAATTGAATTGGTTTTAAAACTAAGTTGCAAGTATTTTGAGTACAAAAATTATAGCTGATATGCTTTAGCAGTGATGCAGTCACACCTACTGGTATTTTTTCAATGTTTTTGAAAATTGATCTTGAAAAGAAAATTTAAACTATTGGCTAGAGTAGAATCTTCAGCCTGTGGTAGCACGAGAAAGGTCCATGTTAATACAACAAATGTTTGCATGAAGCTCCGCTAAGTAAAGGATCTTCCAAGTCTCAACGATGTCAGATGTAAAAAATTTCATTAACTAATTTCAATTGGTTCCCACACTCAATTTCAGATTAAAGGTGCCAAATTAGTGACGGTAAACTTATCCCATAAATGAAATTGAATAAAGAAGCGACTAAAATCGTTTTGCACTTGCCAAAAGCATGATCACAGCTTTAAAGAATATACATTCAGCACTAACTAATAAAAATCCACATCTTTGGAACATTTAGTCTCCATATGTAATGTTTTCCTATTTTTCGTTAGATTTTGTTCAATGCTTTCTGCATGAAACTTCGTTTCTTTCTATTTCTGGGTCATAAGTAGTCTTTGTTCCGATGGTTTTCGCTTTAGTTCGTTTTCAAGATTTCAATCATTTTATTTCTTTTGTTATAGATAAACATAGAGGCTATAAGCCAATGTCCAGGCTTTCTTGCCATAAGGAAACTTAGCATTTCGTATGTTTGGAGTATCTGTCTCATTTTGCAGTTACAGCTGAAATGGTAATTTACAATGGAAATGGAGAAAAAAATAACAGTTTAAGGAAGGAGTAGCTTCATGTGGTCATTGATATTTAGATAAGATTATGTTCAACCATGTATTTTGGAATGTTTTATTTTCCAGATTATTAAAATAATGGACAAATTTGGTGACTAACGATTGAACGTCCACCGAGTCTGGAGAATAGAATTGAAGGCTAAAAATCTAATCAACATATAGAACTTAATTAACTAACTGCATTGATAGCCATGATTGATGTCCAGTTGGGAATCTTCTGGAAATTGGAATGGGATGTTGCCTGTTTCTAGGCACCATTGAAGTACGGGAAATCTACTAGCAACATGAACAATCGTTCAACTTTAATTTCTAAGGAATTAGCCTTGTAAGTTGCCAAAATACAATGTATTCTATCTGGTAATAGAAAATGCATGCTTTATCAAGGTAGCGTACAGTGGTTAATGAAATCATGAAGATTTGTGTAAAATTCAGTTATAGGCTTTTATTCCTTTGAAAATATTTTATATTTTTCCTGTTTCAACTTTTTTCAAATAAATGTTACATTTTTCTCTTTTGTTTTATTTGTACATAATTATGCATTACTTGAGATGTGTACTTTATATTGTAGGAAGGACTAATTCACACACAGTACTGTCATTAACAGAGGCATGGCCATTTTAAAAAGTCAAGAGCTAGTGAAGCACTGCAGAGAAAATCATACTTTATTGTTAAGTAACATTGTTGGAGGAATTAACAGTAGAGGATCAAGTACTCTTCTAAAATTAATCAAAAGCTTGTAGTTTTACATGATCTAACCTTGACATACTTGGAAGTTCAGGGTAATGCTCTTAATCAAGGTAGGCAACTACGTATTTTTTCCCCATTAGAAAATATATTCTAACAGTAGAAATTGTAGATAGAATTAACTAACGTAATACAAAACATATCCAAAGTAATGTAGGTAAGGCAACAATGTGGAAGCCCTTGCTCTTCATTTGTCGTCTTAAGATTTTTGTGGAGAAATTTGTAAAATTTGTAGAAATTATTTTCAGCACAATTAGAAATTTTTCTAGTTCTTTTTCTTGACAAAAACACTAACCAATTGAAAAGGTCGTAGGTACTTATTAAAGTATTAGTTTGTAAGACTTTCTTTGACTCGTGTGAAGGAAATTTTTGCTAGCTGATGGTTCAAACTATTTCTGGTCAGGGTACAGAAACATTTGGTTTTGCTGACAAGTTTATTTCGGCCAAATCTGATCGAAAAGTAAATATTTACATGAAAAAAGGGTACGCAGTTATGATGTAAATGCTATAAATATCTTTGCCTTACATATGCATTATAATTATTACATGTACATTGAAAGCTTACAATATTTTCTTTAAATGCTTGTATAAAAATAATGAAGTAAGGTTTAAACGTCGTCATTGGTTTCCTTCTAAGACATGATGCCCATAGAAGGTAGTGTTTTGCTTAACTGTTCTTACAAGTTGTTTTTCTAATTAATATTTGAAAAGTATGTTTTAACATTGAAACAAATACCATAATTCAAAGAACAACTTTATGCAGAATTATTCTTTAAAGTTCCTCAAGTATTTCTGGTTAATGTAACCTTAACTTGAAACATAAGCCCAAAATCAATGTTATAGCCATGAATCTTGACTTTTGAATAATGAATGGCTATTAATTCAAGAGTGCCAACTGCACAACCAGACTAAAACTAGAAAGTAAAGAAATGCTCCTCCTATATTAATAACTGGGACCGTTATACTACCTGCCATATACCGAGAAACTAGTGGGGAAAACAATTCCTGGACTGATATATCCTTTTCGCTGTAAAGATGTGTTACCAGTCAAGCAGTTGCATCCAAATTCAGATTGCAGTGGTGTTGAAGGTACATATGTCCTACCTTGCCAATTTTTATGTAATGGTAGTCATATTAGCATCATGGAGTCCATTGAAATAAGTTTCATTTCTTAGAATGCAGTTGTTCCATCACTCGTACAAACCAACGCAATTTATAGGGGATATTACTTTGAAATAGGAGCCACAAGACTTTTAGCGAGGGCTACCCCATGCTTGCACTTGGTCTGAGTAACCACTTATGCTTTGGCTCAGTGGAGAACTGACGTTGCCATTACTTACTTAGTGGCTTTTAAACTTTTTATTTTCAGCGTGTTTATGCTTTTTCCTCTACCGTCCTCACATGTCGAGTACCCGAGGGTTGGTCTTGCAGGACTTTCATGTTCTGTCATTGATATGGACCCGCTTATGTTGTGTCCGTCCTGCCGAGGGCGTCTTTGTGATCAGGACAACGTCTGCCTTGATTGCCGGAAGAGGTCTGCCTCCCAGTGGGAGAGATTTGGGTGCCAGTGAAAGTAATAGTTCAAAAGAGAGACCTTGCCTTCAGGGTCTTGCTCAAAATTGAAAAAACCTAGGACATTTTCTTTGACCCAGAATCTCTTCCCGAAGCTCCTGCTTGATCAGTCAGCCCCGGGGAACGAGAGTAAAAGCGCAGACCGGCTAGCACCAGGTCAACCTTGGAGTTTGAGGGACATGGTTGATTGCATTAGAGAAGAAATTTTGCCCCTCCCCTTAATATCCCCGCCGAAGGTGGTGTTGCTGCACCTCCTTCAATTAGGTGCCGAGAGGATGCGTACACTAGTGGAGTCCTTGTCTTTGAGTGTGGTACAGCAGTATCCCAGTGTCGTCGTCTTTGACCGCCGAAGGATCCTGTCCCTCGCCTTCATCTGCTGCTGTTGCCGAAGACTGCGTTTCCCCCCATGCTTAGCCAACTCTTCTGTTAGGGATGGAGCAAAGTCTGAGGCAGGTTTCTCCTGCATGTGGGCATCTCTTCCTAGAGTGATGTCCCCCCCAGAGACCCCGTTCCAGAGAACTTCAAGACGAAATCATGCCTCTCCTCCACAGGTCTCCCTGATGAGCAGGTTTCCTCTGCAGAGGAACTTCGCCGACGAGCTCCCAGAGACCGTAGTCCTCAACGTTCTAGACGTTCTCCTCCTCGTGTCAAGAGACTTCTCCAGTTCCTTATGAGACCAATGATCTCTCTCGCCCGCTAGACGTTCGCCTTCAAAGTCTCATCATTCGTCTGCTGCTCATCACACCGAGATTGTCCTTCTTCTAGAGAGCGTCACTTGTCATGTGTCTATCACTACACGCCTCATCCCTCACCATCGCGAGATCATCATCAACAGTCTCGCCATCAACCTGTGCGTTCTTGCCACTCGCCTGCTTATGTGGACTTTAACTCGCTGTTCGCCAGTTGCTCGTCTCTCGCCAGCTGCTCGTCGTTAACTAGTTCACAGTTGTTCACCCTCGGGCCGTTTCCAGCCCTTGGCGCTCGCCTCGCCGTTCACCAGTACGTCGGTGTTTGCCAGCTCCTCACTGATCACCTAAATCATCCTCGTCGCATAGTCAACTTCCAGCCCGCAAGCGCCAATCATCATGACTAGATCACCACTCGCCTAGGCAAGATTGTAACAATCCTATCCCTCACAGATCAGCTTGTGATCGCCATTTGCCAGCGTAGGACACCAGACCAACACATGATCGCTTTAGAGAAAACTCCCATCGTCCTCCCCTTGAGAGTTCCCCTTTCGTATGTCAGCGATCTCTGCTCCGCCAAGAGGAGCCTCTTGTGCACAGGCATAATCCTGTCTTCCTTCCCCAGGTAGACCAATCCCCCCCAGGTCTAGGTCAGCTGGGAACAAACTGCCTCCTGAGGATATTCAGCATGGCGGACATCCTGTCTGGTTCCCTTCCAAGAAGGAATCTTTAGAGGTCCAGCAACCTTCCACTTCTAGGCCTCGCTCATCCAAGCCTGAGCTTGAAACAGTTCCCTTGTTAACTCGGCCAGGTAAGGATCCTAATCCTCCTTTTCAGGCTCCCAAACCTAGACCTCCAGCACCTAGCCTTCCGAGGGATCTTTCGGCCAGTACTGAGTTCAAACCGTCCTGGTTTGATGCACTGGTTATGAAAGTGCCACAGGCCATTATGGGGGTTATTCCTCTGGGGCTGTAGATTACCAGCTCACCAAGGATTCCTCTGGAGAGGTCAGCTCCCCCGACTACAGTTTCCCCTCTGCCGGACCCCAGATGAACTTCAGCAGTGCCAACCCATCATAGACCCTCTTCCTTGAGGATGACCATATCTCCACTCGAGGAAGCAAGGAGGAACTGAAACGGGTGCTGGATGCCAACAGGATTTTATCAGAGGAACAGTTGACGCCAGTATTGACGACCAAACAGATGATGATAATCCATTTGATGCCTCCTCGGGGGACACACTACAGTACATTGTCGCCTAAGCCAAGGTTCTTAGTCACTTAGAGAGATCTCTTACAGAATTGTTCCGTCTCTCCCACATCGAGGTAGTTCCCTTGGAACAATGCCCAGTGTCCGAGCCATCTCACTTGGATGTAGTTCCCTCATTAAGAGAGGTCGTCGTCGGCGCCCACTCGTGTCCGAGTATTGGGTTCTGTCGTTAGCCATCAGCCTCCTATCTGTGGGGTGGGTGCTTATGTCTGATGTGGCTGTTACGTTCTAGTCTGTGGTGGAAGAGTCGCGGACAGTGTTCACAAGGGAGGGTAGGTGGTGGGCGGGGCTGTTCTAATCGCTCTCTCCTTCTTCTCCTCCTAGCTTCCTCATTTTGTCTCCTCCTCTCCTCGAAGTCCACGGTGCCATGGTGTACTGTACTCCTCCAGGTTTTCCTGTCCCTGGCTGTTTCTTCCCATGAGGAAGGATCGATGTCAGTTAGAGCCAGGGTGCGCTTTAGTTGAGCTTTATAGCGCATTTTCGGGGCTCCTTGTGGTCTGGTGCCCTGGGTCAGTTCTCCGTAGAATATTTTCTTTGGGAGCCTAGATGGATCCATCCTATGCACGTGTCCTATCCAGCGAAGGCGGTGGTGGATGATGGTGGCCTCCACGCTGGTCAGCGAGGCACGTTCTAAGACTTCAATGTTGGTTGTGTGGCTCTCCCAGGGGATTTTCAAGATTGCCTCAGTTTCATTTGTTGGAAGCGTTCTAGGTTTTTAAGATCGTTTCTATATAGCGTCCATGTTTCACATGCATACAGGAGCGTGGAGAGGACTACTGCCCTGAACACCATTATTTTGGTGGTCATTGTCAGTGCGTGGTTGTTAAATACGCGGCAGTTGAGTCGGCCAAAGGCGGAGTGGGCTGCCCTGATCCTGTTCTCCACGTCCTTTTTGCTTGTGGGAGCTGATGTTAGGATGCTCCCTAGGTAGGAGAACTGGTCCACCTGTTCTAACGGTTGGTCATTCACTGTGGTATTGAAGTTGGGGAGCATCAGTCCTGGTGGATGTTGGACGAGGGTCTTGGTTTTGTCTGTTCGTAGGCAGAGTTGTATGCATCAGCTAACGACTGCAGGTCCTCTGCTGTCTGACCTGGGGTGGCATTGTCGTCAGCATACTGCAGTTCTCGCACTGCACACAAGGTGGTCTTGGTTCTGGCGCGGAGTCTAGCGAGGTTGAAAGCGCCTCCATCCATGCGGAAACGTAGGTCGACTGAGGGTGTCTCTAGGGGAGTCTCGTTGAGCATTGCTGCGGTGTATAGCGAGAAACACGTCGGGGCCAGAACACAGCCTTGCTTCAGGCCGCCGTTGATGGGGAATGGGTCTGAAAGAGAGTTCTGGTGGCAGACTCTCCCAACCATTCCGTCATGGAAGGCACGCACCAGCTTGACAAAATCGGGTGGGCAGCCATATCTTTTGAGGACAGCCCACATGGCAGGTCGAGGTACTTTGTCGAAGGCCTTTTTCAAATCCCAGAAGATGAACATTATGGGCTGTTGTTGTTCGAGGCACTTCTCTTGTAGTTGTCGCGCACAGAAGATCATGTCAATGGTCCCACGGGAAGGTCGAAAGCCGCACTGGGACTCTGGCAGGACGTCTTCTGCGAGAATAAGGAGGCGGTCAAGGAGAATCCGAGCGAAAATCTTACTCGCGATGCTTAGTAGTGATATTCCACGGTAGTTGTTACAGTTCTCCCTGTCTCCCTTCTTGAAGATGGTAATGATGTTTGCATCGCGGAAGTCACGGGGGGGGTCTTGGTCTCCCATATTTTCAGTATAAGGAGCATCAAACGGTTCCTCAAGCCGGGGCCACCGTGAGTGAGGAGCTCCAACGGGATGTTGTCTGGCCCTGGGGCTTTGCCGGGCTTCATGCGCTGCAGGGCCTTGTTGAAGTCATGGATGGAGGGTGGTAGTGCCATCCAGTGACGGACGGGATGCTGCGGGGTCATTCGCAGGAGATCGTCTGGGGTGTCTGCTTGGTCATTGAGGAGGTTCTCAAAGTGAGACCTCCACCTGGCCAGGATGCCCTCGCTGTCGGTGATGGTCGTGGCCCCATCCGCGTCCTTCAGGCTGCCCACTGATGACCGTGTGGGACCGAATATTTCCTTTGTTGCTGCATAGAAGCTGCGCAGGTCACGTTGGTCAGCGAAACTCTGTATTTCTGCAGCTTTTCTTTGCCACCAGGTGTTCTGGGCTTCACGGATACCTCTTTGGCAACCAGCTTCAGCCACCTTGTGAGCACATTTGTTAGCTGCTGTTGATTGGTTTTCCAAAGTCAGGCGTGCTTGTCGTTTGGTTTCAATGAGAAGAGAGATGGTAGCATCATTCTCATCAAACCAATCCTGCCGTTTCTTGGTGGTGTAGCCTAGTGTTTCCTCCGCGGCACGGGCCATGGCGTTTCTGAGGGTGGTCCAGTGGTGCTCAACAGTGGCCTGACCCACAGGGTCTGCGAGGTATTGTTCGCAGGCCTCTTTGTAGTTCTGTGCCACCTGTGGGTTGCGGAGCTTACTACAATCAAAGCGTTGGTGTGGTACGCTGTCAGGTGCCCTTCTGGGTGGTCGTAGGGTCGTCACGGAGAGTCGGGAGATGAGGAGTCTGTGGTCCGTCCAGCAGTCGTCCGCTCCGGGCATGGATCGGGTGATGCGGACGTCTCCTCGGTCTCTGGCTCTGGTCAGGACGTAGTCCAGGGTGTGCCAGTGTTTAGACCGTGGGTGTCTCCATGTGGTCTTTTGTCGCTTTGGTAACTGGAAGATGGTGTTGGTTACCACAAGTTGGTGTTCTGCACACAGACCCAGTAGGAGTTGGTCATTGGCGTTGCAATTTCCAATGCCATGGCGGCCGATGATTCCCTCCCACAGGCGATGGTCTTTGCCTACTCGGGCATTAAAGTCGCCAAGCACAACGAGCTTGTCATTGACAGGCACTGCCAGGATGGTGCGGTTGAGCTGGGTGTAGAAGGCAGCTTTGTTATCATCGGTTGAGGTCATAGTCGGGGCGTAGACAGAGATCAGGGTGAGATGTCTGTCCCGCGTGATGGGGATGCGGACAGTCATCAGGCGCTCACTGATGGCCTTGGGAGCGAGGTTGTGCTGCTGCACTAGCTGGGAACGGATGGCGAAGCCGACACCGTGGATGCGAGGCTCCTCTAGGGCCTTGCCTTTCCAGAAGATGGTGTAGCCTGTTCCAGCTTCCCTGATGTTGCCCTCTTTGGGTAGTCTGGTCTCGCTAAGAGCCGCCACATCAACATTGAAGCGGGCTAGCTCCTTGCAGACGAGGGCTGTACGTCGTTCCGGGCGGTTGGTGTTCGTCACGTCTTGGAGGGTGCGGATGTTCCACGCACCTAAGGTTAATATTTTTTTCTTGTTGTTTCGACCGCATTAGTGGGATGTCTGCCAGCCGCGGTGAGCTGACCAGACCGGTTTGCCATGTCCGATGTTTACCCCACCTTTTCTAGGGGCCTCCCCATGTGGGGTGGGCTGCGGTGTCCTCAATAGGCCAGCCCAGTCACGGGTCCAGCTGCCGAACTCTGGTGTCACGGCACCGTCACCAGAGAGCGACTGAATCTTAGACTCGCTGCCTGAGTGCAGTCTTGGGCTTCCAGCTATCCAGGCCTGCCCCCTTCACCCACGGTGCTGTCGCCTCAGGACTTGCTGGTGGTGATGATGATGATGATGGTGAGAAAGAGATGAAGAAGGGTGGAGGAAACGACAGAATGCCAGTAGCTGGGTATATTGTTTTGGGTGGTCGTGACTTTGCAACGGCCACGCACACACACTTGGCCCACATCGTTTTCACCGCGGCTCAAGACATATGAGACAGGCGGCTTCTCCGATGTTGGTTGCATCGGGCTGCCGGGTTCTTGTTATGTCAAGGCCCGCCTTGTTGCCTGCCCGACAGGCATTTCCCTCTTCCGCCGGCGCTGGGAAGCTCCGCCGTTGGGGTCTTGTTTGGTTTGATTTTAGAGTTTTCCTTCTGCTAGCCTTTGCCTATCTAAAAATCTTAAAATAAATGAGAAGGCCTATAGGGGTCCAGTCTTGGTCTGGTCTCTCAGAACTGGCCTTAGCGGTATGGTTGAGCCTGCCAGGGTGGATAAACTACCCCACCGCCATTGCGCAGCCCATCATTGGGACACTCTAGCCCCTCTACTGCAGCAAAGTGCTGGACCATCAGAGAGGTACAAAGGTAGGAACACCCAGACCTTCGCTCCTGGAAGAGTATTTTCTATTCGAAGGAGTCAAAAGACTCTAAAACAGTTCCTAAGACCTCGGTAAGGCATCAAGTCCTCCACAAGAGAAGCCTCAACGATCCGCCCCAATTCCTGCAAGGACATAGCAAGCGACGTACCTTCTACAAGAGACGACTTTGACCCGGGCCCGGGCTCCTATGGGCGAGAGCTCATGGGTGGAAGAGCTCCTTACAATAACTAGTCTCTCATCCACCCTTCCCAAGGGAAAGCAGCCACAGGACAATTTCAGTGCAGTATTTAACGCATTAAGCGAAGAATTTTTAGTAAGCTCAGTGCTGTCAGGTGTATGAGGACAGAGGAGATTGTGGAAAGGATAGGCCAGATTATTCCGTGTAGGCAAAGGAAAAATGAACCTTAACCAGGGAGAGTGATCCAATGTAGTACTGTTTGGCCAGTTAAAGGACCCACTAAAACACGTAGTATCTTATTGGGTGGCTGGCACCCCGGCTAACCTACTACCCGCACGTGCAGGGTGGTGCTAGATTGAATGTCATGTTGAAGGGAGAGTTACTTGAGGGAGTAGATCAATTTAAATACTTGGGTTCTGTTGTGGCAAATGTACGTCGGAAGAGTGAATGAAGGCTGTAAAGGCTTTGGGACAGTGAAGGAATTGGTGAAGAATAGAGAGTTAGAGAAGAGTAAGTTCTGTATTGGAAAGTGATTGTACCAACTTTGATGTATGGATCTGAGTTCTGGGGAAGGAAAGTGAATGAAAGACAGAAATTGTATGCGTTTGAGATGAAGTGTTTGATGGGTGTGGCTGGTGTATCTTTATTGGATACTGTTAGGATTGAAGTAGTGAGGGTAAGAATGGATGTTGGAAATGAATTTGTCGCTAGAGTGAATGTGAATGTGTTGAGGTGGCTTGGCCATGTAGAGAGGTTTGAAAATAGCCATCTGCTGAAGAAAGTGATGAATGCAAGAGTTGATGGGAGAATTATGAGAGGAATCCCAAGGTTTGGGTGGGTGGATGGATGGAGTGAAGAAAGTCCTAGATGAGAGTAGGATAGATGTGAGAGGCAAAAGAGCTTGCTAAAAATTGGAACGAATGGCGAGCAATTGTGATGCAGTTCCGATACTCCCTATTACTACCTTTGGAGAAATAAGGGAGGGTGGGCTTTAGCTCCCTAGCATTACCAAGCAAACTGTAGAATCTTTTGTCAGGCAGGGAGGAATGATGAGAAGAAAAATCACCTTTTTTTTTCTTCCAAAATTGGGAAAGTGCCATGGTAGATAGACAAAGTTGTCAAATACAGTAGGTAGGAAAAGATAAAAGCATATCGATGCGATCCTTGATTGTCTTCGTATGAGAGGAAAAGATGAACTTGGATAAGACTAGCTCAACTGAAAGTTAAAACTATGGGAACTAGGCCATAGGTCATACTCTTCCTTAACTAGTTTGTTGTCAAACCCATCACTTGAATAGCTAATGGGTAGAAAAAGGATTGCATCTCATGGTCTCTGGGAACAGCTCATTTTCCCCCAGTTTTTTCTTGGTACATGGCAGTTGGTTCAAGGTGTACTCTTAACGGTATCAAGAGTGAAAATTTATTTTGTGAAGTTGGAGCTTCTGAATTAATAGCATTTAACTATTAGACTTTTCCTTATTTTGGTCCTTGGTCAGTGTTTCCATTTATATAGTACATAGTAAAATATGTGCCTATCCATCAAAAGGTTATTGCTGCTTATATGTATGAATTTTGTAGTAGGTGGGAATTTTGTAGTAGAGTAGAACTGAACAAAGCTGCCCTTTAGGTCGAGTACAATGTTGTTATGAATGTGAGAATACAGTGTATGACTGTTGACATGAATTAGTTTAATTTTGATATGTAGTACTGTGTGTTATGGGTTCAATTTGCTGTTATAGATCATCATTCTTAATTTTACATTCGAGTTATGCACCGACTGGTAAAAAAATGTTGAAAATTTTGATTGTTATACTTATTTTTGTAAACAATGACATAGGTATCACCGTCTATTGCGGTTATCAATTAAATAGATTTATTGATTTTATTCAGCAGTTTTTAAGCAGAACAGCATAGAAGAATATCTTCAGTTGAAATTATCTTTTAGTTCTATTGGTTAAAAAACCTACCAAAGGTCTTAAGCATGAAAAAGTCCTATTTCATGCGGAAAAGGAATCATTCCATAGAGGATTATTATTACTAGTTTACCTCACACAGTGTAGTGCAAAAGTTTCCAAACTAAATTTGCTTATAAAATTTACTTAAGTAAAATGTTATAACTAGTGCCAAAATCAGATTAGTAAATCTAGGCATTTTGTTGAAGTTTCTAGTTGAAGACTGTCTTACATTGATTTTTGTATAGACCATCATACATTAACATTTTTATTAGAAAGCTTTTCTAAGTAGAATGATACCACTGGCTATGAGCAACTTTAGATGTGAGCAAATAGGAATACAAGCAAAATTTTGCAACGTACGATAATTTTTCGCAAATAATATTTTCGAGAGACAAGTGTGATGGCAGAAAGCATTCACGTGATGCCCATATGCCATCCACGCAGTGTTCACACTAGTTATTCAGATAATGTTTTGGCATGGTGAGCAATGAATCTGTTTAACAACAATGTAATGGCTCTTTTTCCATGCCATTTTACAGAAAAGAAAAGAAAAGGGCGACCAAATGTCCAGAAAACGTAAAGTATATGATTATATATACCAGAAGTTTTCATGTAGAGGTATTCTCCTTCCAATCATTAACCGCCCTACTACTCATCCTTCTCTCCTGTCTCCCTCATGCCAGCCATGACTCTCCTCAAAGGTAAAGTGGGCTTAATTTGTCAACCTTTTCTATTTTTCATTATGAATTATTAGTTTTTTATTCATTTCTGAAGTTACGCATTTCAATTTGTACAATAATTACCATTAAAAATCTCTAAAGATTAGTGTATATTTGTATATGGGGACGTGTGAAGGCATTGAGTGAATTTCCTTTACTTCTTATGGTGAAAATAGTTTTAAGAGTATTTTTGGTTGCGAGATTGCTCCCAGGATGAATTAAACCCTTAACTTTAGGTACTTCTGTATAATCTGAAGGCTGTATGAGATCGAGATATCTTGAATTTGACATACAATTTGATACTTGATGGAATTCTTATTCAAAATATTCTAAAAGATTAAAAGTACTGTATAATATTTGGACAGTTGCTCAACTTTTTAAGCAATGTTAGGTTTCATTCTGCTCAATCAAACTAGGTCCTAAGATAATCACATAGACTGAATGAAGTTTTTTGCTTTTTTATAAATTAAGCATCATTTATGGATATGAATTTAACCTAAGAATTTTACATATTTTGTTTGAGGAAAAAATATAATTACCATATAAGCAAAAGTTAATGTATGTTTTTGTTTAAATGATTATTCATGTAATAGGTTTATTAGTAACTTTAAAAAGATATTAAAAACCGTAAAATGTTTAAAATAATGATATATACATATTTGTATTGTATCAAAAAATTTATTTTCTAAGTTGCTAGTCCAAACTTGTTGCAGTGGCCTACTGGAAATGTCCCTGGCTGGTGATCGCCAGACCAGGGTTCGATTCCTGTACAAGCTCGATGGTGTTTGTAACCTCAACATCCTTGTGAGCAAAGGATAGTGTGTTTGGAGCCTTTAAGTTTGGCAAGACATCAGCAGCCATTGTTTGGCCCTCCCTGGTCCTAGCTTAGGTGGAGAGGGGCTTGGGCACTGATCAGGCTCAAGGGCATTGTCACTATCCCTTGTCTCTGAGCAATCTTTAAACCTTTTAAACACTTCTCAACAAACTTGAAATACAACTTCCAGATATTTACAATTATTTACCGTTTTATTTTTTATTTATTTAACGTAGGTATAGAATTTCAAGTTGATAGATATGAAATATGACTTGCAAATTATATAGATAACATTTGATCTTATTTCATGGTGTTTATGTATGCTTCAATAGTCCCCAAAGAGATCTGTCACTGGTCTCTCAAGTTTAAATATGCTGAAATTTCCAACACTGAAGGATAATTACAGCATCCCTTTGACCCGAGCTGCATTGCTTTGTGCCATCAATTTCCCACCAGTTTCCCTTTATTGCTCCCCTCCTAGCCATCCAACATTGTAATATTTTATGGTTCTAGGTTTTTCTTGTATTATAGCAATCCTTTATGAGATTACAGTCACTGTATAAATGTGTGTGATCTAGTCAAACTAATCCAATTAAATAATACTCTAATGCTCCTTTACAAGTTTTTATCTACGGCTGCTGCTGTGAAATGGTAATAAATTCAGCTCAAAGATTACTGAAACATCGCTCCACAGAGTTTTGTAATTGCTGTATATTTCTACATTCCCTCAGTCACGTTGATGGATTAAGCATCCTTCTTTTAGTTCATGCCTCTGCTTACCACTAAGTAGGTATCCTGATGATGTACAAGCCTGCAAGGGCAGTCTCAGAGGCCGGTGGTTTTCTTCTGGACCACAGTTTGCTTGATGCTTCAGTGGTTGAGAAGGCAGTGCCAGGCCAGATGACACCTTTCTTGGACAAATGGTCAAGATGTAATTAGAATGAATGCGGTGTACATGTTGCTAGAAGGATACTCCACCCTTCCCAAAGAAAGTTTAATTTGGTGTCTGTCATGGCCACTTTGGGAAGTGGGTCTTGCAAAGGGATCTCTGATTGCCAACTCAGCATGGCAAAGTTACGGTGTAAGGTTAACCACAAGGCTTAACAGAACTTTATCAAAACAAAATTCAAGGTTAGTTGCTATGGATTGGCTTTAACAATCTGGAGAAGATAGAAATAGAGGAGTCTATAAAGTGACCCTCTTTGTAAATTACTTTTCCCCCTAACTTTACTTCCAAAGAAAAGGACTAAAAGATTTTGGCCCTACCTAAACAAGAAGAAATCTTTCAATTACAAGGAGTCAGCAACAGTTCCAGAGACAACCAGCAACAGGATCAATGCCAAATGCTCATACCAAGCCTCTACAATCTGCATCTAATTTTTCTTAAGAATAACAAACGCAGAAAAATTATCCCGCTCAGTAGTCCCAAATCCCTGATACTTGATTTTTTTTATGAGAAATGGGAGAACTATCAACCAAGGAAAACCTAAGTGCTGATCAGTCATGCAGAGGCAAAGGATTTCATCCATAAATGTCCTCAGGTTAGGGTTTGTCTCCATAGTTTTCAAGAACTTGAGTCTGTTTCTTGGTGGGTACTGAGGAGTCTTGTGTGGTGTAGGTTGGTTGTGAATCTCCAAATCACCTGACACCATTTTTACAAGACTAAAGCTGTAGAACTCTACTACTTTCTAAGCAAAATTTTGGAAAAAGTATTCATAGGAAAATGCATTACTGAAATTTCAGGGTAAAATATTTAGTGTACTGTAATGAAATTTGAATCGCCTGAGGGAAGAGGTATCCTCGAAACATCAGATGCCATGCATTCAAGATGATCATTATGCATGTACACCGATTACTACAATGAGGGTCATGAACCTGTATTATAGATCTAACATCCGCTTTCCACTGTACCTTTGGCTTGTGAGGAGTTCATACAGGTTCAAAATAATGCCCTGCAGATTTTATATTGCAATAAAAATCTAGCAAAGTTAGTGATCAACACCTATTTGCACAATTGGCTAGTTGAGGCAGAGATGAAAGAATTTTGCCTCTGGTATACAAATCAAGGATATCAGTTTATGTAGCTCAAAGAAGGACGTTCTAGTGGTCAATTTATCAAAAGTCACTGAAATTCTGTCAAAAACATCTCGGCAAAGAATTCTATACAAGGTCAATTTCTTTCTCCAGAATCTCTTCTCCAAACAGTTACTGGAAATGGTCTTAGGCCTTCTTCAGTTTGCTTCACAGTCAATCCAGTTTTGAATAACAGATTGAAGGACCTCAATTGGATGTGGTGAAGAGCACCTCAGACGGGGTTTCAAGATAACTTTGCTCAGTTACCCAACTGCTGCAAAAGAATGATCAAGAAATGGACAGTTACAAATATCATACTCATGTTAGTCTGATTGGTTCTTCCCCCAATATACATAGATCCTTCATGCAAACACAGCCAGGGTGGGTTGGAGAGGTAATTCAGAGGAGACCTAAGAATTTGGGAAATGGTCCCATCCTGACATTGAAGAGACCTAATCCAAGGAGATTCTATATTAAGATTTTCATAGCCAACAAGGAACTTTCATACTATGATTTTCATTTCCAACAAGGAAGCAGTTTGTCACCACTGGAGAGAGAATTTTTGCTTGAAAATTCCCACACAGTTATTCTTTACCATATGAAGTCCCTTTAGGAGAGGGATTTGCTCCTCTCCCCTTCCATATTTCAGGCTCTCTCAATGTAGTAATGGAAGCCCTGTCCAGACAGACATCTCTGGACTTGGAATGGACTGTCGATCAGAGCTCTTTCCAAGAGATCCTAGAGATTATCCCAGATCTCCAAGTAGACTTGTTTCCAATAAAAGGGAACCCCAAGCTTCCAATATACTTAGGTCTTAATGTGGATTCTCAGGCTTTGTCCTCGATTTATCTATTTCCTCTGAGTTTTATTTCACAGGCTTCTAAATATCCTTAAGAACTTCTCACAGGAAGCTGTGTTATAGCTCCACATTGGCCCAAAAAGCCTATGGTATCCAATATTCCACTAGTTGAGACCAAGGTTACACCCCTTTTGATCTGCATTGCTGCATCCGAGATTAGGGAGTTAGAATATCTTTGCTTTCTCCTTTATCTTTTCTGCCCCAGAACCTTCATGCATGGATTTTCTCTTTCGCATGTACAGTAGGGAATTTTCACCTCACCAATTGACATATTTGATGAACTGTAAGAGGTCTTCCGCTAGACAATACCATTGGTGTGGAAGGCAGGGGTGGTCTTCCAAGGTATAGGTCTCTGTGCCAGATGACCTCGGATCTTATGACTCCCTCTTTGAGATTTGAAGCTTAAGCCATCAACATATTGTCTTACGAATATGCACTATCAAATCCCCTAAAACGAGCTATTGATGTGGATTTAGACTCTGACATATTTCAGAAGAATACTCAGTATTTTGCTTTACAATAACCATATCCACTAACCCCATTAGATTTCCTGGTCTCTTAATATGGAAAAAATAGACAATTCATCCATTTACCTTCAAGTTATTCCAGAAAGCTTATTTTCATAGCACTAGCCTCAGGAGAGAGTCAGATATCTTGCAGCTTTACAGAGAGATCAGAAGATTTGCACCACTATTCCTGTCAGTCCTATGTTAGGTCAAAAAACAAGAAGCCTCTTCAGAAGGCAGGCACACTGTGTATTAGTCTTGAAATCCAGTGCCTACCCTACAATTATATCTATAGAGATCCACATGCTCAGAAGGTAGTCTATTTCAAATACCCATACCAACAAATCCCTTTCAACAGGTGCTATCTGTATTTTCATGACGTATCATGAAAGCTGATCCTCTGTCTATCCCTAAAATCGATCCTCTGTCTATCCCTAAAATCCCACTGTGTGAAAATGCTTCCTCATTGGCATTTTTTTTCTTTTTATTCTAATATGTAATTTCAGGACAGAGCCTTACAGGTTGGTCTGGGTGTAGGGTGTTCATAGAACATTATTTGAAACATTTCCAAGTGATTCATCATGAGTGAGTGGTACTCGACTTGTTCACACTTTCTAAGAGGGGAAATTGTTAGAGGAGAGAGCACACACCAACAGGCTCCCTCACAATAAGTATATTGACAGGTATTAGCTTTTTCTCAGAGTTTTTCCCTTGTTGGGTGGGTGTCAGACTTTTTCTTCTCACTTATACATGAATGACTGAGTTGTTTGCATGGTTGTAGATGGTTGTCTTTTATAATACACAAGTCTACTCAGTTATTGCTGTGGTATTAGTCCTTGGAGACCACATAGCACATTAGCCCCCAAGATTGGTTTTGACAAAGGAAAAACCTATTTTTTGAGAGTTGCAGTGTTGTCTGCAAGACCCTCCCTAGTCTCCTGTAGGGAGGGTGATATTTGATTCTCATTCAGAGTATGGAAGATGGCAGCTTGGTGCAAGCTAGTGTACAAGTAGTATTGTTTCCAAGTTATTATTGGTTTTTGGTCATAACGTATCATCGGTTGCCAGATGATTTCAGCACTGGATGTGCTGTGGTGAGTTCAGTAGAGCCTGAACTCGTGGGTCTCCCTTATACACACTGAGTCTGTGCTTTGCACATTGGAACCCTAGCCCTAGAGCAAGGGAGACAACATTTCTTTGGTCATTTATGTCTTATTGAATTCCTTGTTCTAGCCATTTACAGGAAAGTCTTTGGAGACCACACATCACCTCCCTAAGAATAGAATTTTTCTTTGATAAAGCCACTTTATTCTAAACTATGTTTTCTAAGAGATAAATTCACAAAACAGTACTATAAATTTAAACACCCAAGATGTTGATACAAGTGAGACTTTTGAATACATCTTTATCAAAGTAATTTTTAGTAGGAAGGAGGGAGTGGTAGGTGACTACTAAGTCTTGAAGATATTCAATAGTGCTTCTTGAAATTGCGTCACTAGTCCCAGCACTAGGCCATATAAGCCAAATACTTAAATCTAAATTCAAATTAATCAGAGAAAACCTGTCAGGTAAAGAACATATATTATTTAAGTAACATTTATTAGGTATTTATTAATTACAAATATTTAGTTAAATTCTCTTATTCATTCAGTAATTATTCTCATAAAGAATATACTAGTAGTAATATAAAGAGATTTTATGGCTGGTGAAATGTTCCAGTATCTATTCACATAAAAACAATTTTTCTAACAAAAATTTGGCTTGCTAAGTTTTTTGAAAATATTGGTGATAAAATTCTAAGAGTACAAAGATAGTTACAAACAGTTAGTACTTCAGTTTACCCACCAAAATTAGATTTTTTGTTGAATTTGGATAACATATGGCAAAAAAATATGCTTATGATATTCTGCTAATAGGCTACTCCATATTTAACTAAGTGGGAAATGAATGGCACCTGACTAATTGTACCCGATCACTACCCTTAAGAATTTAACCATAGAATTACCACACTATGTTTGTGTGAACATAACTTAGGGATATCAATTGAGGGTTACCATTAATGATAACATCATCATGATGTTAGTTTATAAAGGATTAGATATAGTTTAAAATTCTAACGATGAAACAAACGTATGTAACAGTAAAAAAATATAACAGGTACACTTATATCCAAGAGGAAGTATTTGTCATTTTAACATTTTCCCTATCTGGTTGATTTTTGGAAGGTTTACTGTAATTCCAAAATTTCAGAGGTCCTTAAAGTAAGCTGGTCATCTGATGTTCTTGAAATACTGTGATAAAGATTGCACATACAAACAAAGACAATATGTTTGACATTCAATATACTGTATAACATTTTCATCCTGGTTCCAACGAAAAAGTGTGAAGCTTTGATAAATAACCACCTTTGGAGATGATCAGTTCAAGTGATCAAGTAACTGTGAACTTCAAAAGCCCCCTCTGTTTTATAAAACCAGTTTTGTACTTAATGAAACCTGTATCCTTGATTCTAGATCATCATTATCCAGTTACTCTTGGCCTGATTGGTGCTGAGGAAAAAAAAATAGAAGGCAAAGTTATTTGATTACCTAAATAGATAGTATATAGTTGTTACAGGTTGACCTAAACTTGTATATACTGTAATTGTTTTGACTTTCAATATTAGATTTTATTGTCTTTTATTTAATATATTGGAGCAAAAATGAAACTTAATACGAATAATTTATTTTAGAAAAGAAATTGCACTCGAACAATGTATTTGAATTGAAGAAAGATACATTATTGTTATGATTTAACAAGTGGAATTAGAATCAAGTAACAAAGAATCTTAAATTAATCTTGAAAAACAAAAACCTAACTATTATCAAGCGATCTGGAAATACGTCAAGACGAAAATTAAAGTTGAAAAATTTTCTGCAGATATACAGAAATTAATTGCTTAGGATACAAGGAGTATGTAATTGTATTACTATAGTAAGAATTACAGGGACACAGTCATTATATATACTAGAATAAGGTTAACTAGAAAATAAATTATGTTCGATATCAAAGGTTATTTTGCAGTAAAAATATAATTTGTTGTTTAAAAGTAAGAGGGATAAAATGGTGAAATATAAGATTCAAGTTCTAATTAAGAGGAAAATTAAAAATGGTTCAATGGTAACGAGAATAAATTGCATGCAGACACATCCATTATATACGTGTGTATATATATTGATAAATTTTGCACATTTAGACATTTTTCAGATTCATATAAGCCATATATTATACTCCTAATATCTGGATTCTCTCTACCTTAGGATCAGAGACCCAAGGGGGAATCAACTCAAAGATGTAGCTTCTGGTCGGTCAGGGAATCGAACCCGGTCCCAAGAAACTGAGGTTCCATTGAGTTAGTAATCAGCCACAAAGATTGCTAAGTCAGTGGAACCTCAGTTTTTTGGGCCCGGGTTCCATTCCCCGGCTGACCAGAAGCTATTATCTTTGTGTTGATTCCCCCTTGGGTCCCTGATCCCGAAG
>NC_090752.1:12641148-12658648 GCF_036898095.1 Palaemon carinicauda
GTTTTTTTTTTTTTTTATGAAAGTTATGTAGAGAGGTTTGAACGCAATACGGAAAGATGTACAGTAGGACACAGGAATTCCTGACACACCTCGCTTTGAGGAAATGCTCCCTGACACAACCTAACTGAGCAGTGAGTAACGAAGCAGATAAAGTATGAAGAGATGGCAGAGGTGGTGGGCGGGGCTAAACAAATTAGCTCGCCATACAGAAAAGGTGTGAGAGGGTGCCTTTCCTCAGAGTGAGGTTTACCATGAATTTCGGCGTCCAACTGTACTTGTTATACACGGATATAGTGAATAAAATATATGCGGCTATTCAAGATACAACGTAAAGCTAAAGGAGAAAATTTGATGTGTCAATACATGTTATTGTATAAGGGAAGTAAGATGGATTGATATAAAAATCAAGAAAGGATGTCAGATATATGAATAAAGTTGTGAGATAAGAAAATGGTTTGAGAATAGAGTTTGGGATAGCTGACGTTCGCAAATGATATAGCATCCGATCGGGTATAGTGAATAGAAGCTGCAGTAACTGAAGAATGAATAATTATTGCAATTGCAACAAAATGAAAGCTCAATGTTAGCAAGAGTTGGAATAAAGGGTACATGAAAACACAAGGATTAAGAAATGAATATGGAATAGGGGAATAATTGAAACAGTTGATTTATAGAAGGATTTGGGAGTTATTATTATTATTATTATTATTAATTGCCAAGCTATAAATCTAGTTAGAAAAGCAGGATGCTATAGGCCCAAAGGCTCCAACAGAGAAAATAGCCCAGTGAGGAAAGGAAATAAGGATACTACAAGAGAAGTAAATAACAATAAAATGAAATATTTCAAGAAGAGCAACAACTTAAAAAAAAAAATCTGTCATATAAATTATAAACACTTAAAGAACAAGAGGAAGAGAAATAAGATAGAATAAAGAAGGATGAAAATAGGATAAGAGAAGAGGCAAGTCCCAAAATAGGCAAACCAAGGAAGGAAGCAGCGTGTGTGCTGAAGAATTGGAAAAAAAAAACCTGGATTGTCTATGGAAACCAATGCTGGAATATATGAAGGAATTGCTGAGTTGACTACTTTAAGGAAGTGAGGTGTACATGCCGAACTGAAATAAAAGAAAAAGAAGCTGTAACTAGTGAGATGACTTGTCTAAATAACAAATAAAGAGTGAGAAGTAATAGGGCGAGAAATGAGAACAAGTAAAAAGGGAAAATTACGATAGCGTAGGTGAACGGATGGATCGGAGTGCTTAAGAACAGGGTGATAATATGGATTATTATTATTATTATTATTATTATTATTATTATTATTATTATTATTATTATTATTATTATTAAAAGGAGATTAACCAGCCCTATGAGACAAACTCGACCCTTACAGAGAATGCCCGATTAACATCGGAAAGAAAACCTGTTATTTATATTAACGTTAAATAAATGAATAAAATAAAATATATATAAAATGTAAAGGATGAAAAAAATAATAAATAATGTGGAAAGAATGGAAAATAATAAGTTGGGCAAAAGAGCGAATAATTCAGGTTTTCAGGATAGATGTGGTGATGAAAGATATGAATGTGCTGGAGAGATTTGTGCAAAAGGCACTAGAAAGGAAATGACAGAACATCCAGGAAGTACAAAGGAAATGATTGAACATTCAGGAAGTACAATGGAAATGATTGAACATTCATGAAGTACAAAGGAAATGATTGAACATTCAGAAAGTACAAAGGAAATGATTGAACATTCAGGCAGTACAAAGGAAATGATTGAACATTCGGGAAGTACAAAGGAAATGATTGAACATTCAGGCAGTACAAAGGAAATGATTGCACATTCAGGAAGAACAAAGGAAATGATTGAACATTCAGGAAGTACAAAGGAAATGATTGAACATTCAGGCAGTACGAAGGAAATGATTGCACATTCAGGAAGTACAAAGGAAATGATTGAACATTCAGGAAGTACAAAGGAAATGATTGAACATTCAGGAAGAACAAAGGAAATGATTGAACATCCAGGAAGTACAAAGGAAATGATTGAACATTCAGGAAGTACAAAGGAAATGATTGAACATTCAGGAAGAACAAAGGAAATGATTGAACATCCAGGAAGTACAAAGGAAATGATTGAACATTCAGGAAGTACAAAGGAAATGATTGAACATCCAGGAAGTACAAAGGAAATGATTGCGCATTCAGGAAGTACAAAGGAAATGATTGAGCATTCAGGAAGCACAAAGGAAATGATTGAACATTCAGGAAGCACAAAGGAAATGATTGAACATTCAGGAAGTACAAAGGAAATGATTGAGCATTCAGGAAGCACAAAGGAAATGATTGAACATTCAGGAAGCACAAAGGAAATGATTGAACATTCAGGAAGCACAAAGGAAATGATTGAGCATTCAGGAAGTACAAAGGAAATGATTGAACATTCAGGAAGTACAAAGGAAATGATTGCGCATTCAGGAAGCACAAAGGAAATGATTGAACATTCAGAAAGTACAAAGGAAATGATTGAACATTTATGAAGTACAAAGGAAATGATCGAACATTCATGAAGTACAAAGGAAATGATTGAACATTCAGGAAGTACAAAGGAAATGATTGCACATTCAGAAAGTACAAAGGAAATGATTGAACATTCAGGAAGTACAAAGGAAATGATTGAACATTCTGGAAGTACAAAGGAAATGATTGAACATTCTGGAAGTACAAAGGAAATGATTGAACATTCTGGAAGTACAAAGGCAATGATTCAAAATTCAGGAAGTACAAAGGAAATGATTGAACATTCAGGCAGTACACAGGAAATGATTGAACATTCTGGAAGTAAAAGGAAATGATTGAACATTCTGGAAGTACAAAGGAAATGATTGAACATACAGGAAGTAGAAAGGAAATGATTGAACATCCAAGAAGTACAAAGGAAATGATTGAACATTCAGGAAGTACAAAGGAAATGATTGAACATTCAGGAAGTACAAAGGAAATGATTGAACATTCAGGAAGTACAAAGGAAATGATTGAACATCCTGGAAGTACAAAGGAAATGATTGGACATTCAGGAAGTACAAAGGAAAGGATTGCACATTCAGGAAGTACAAAGGAAATGATTGCACATTCAGGAAGTACAAAGGAAATGATTGAACATCGGGGAAGTATAAAGGAAATTACTGAACATCCAGGAAGTACAAAGGAAATGATTTAACATTCAGGAAGTACAAAGGAAATGATTGAACATCCAAGAAGCACAACGGAAACGATTGAACATTAAGGAAGTACAAAGGAAATGATTGAACATTCAGGAAGTACAAAGGAAATGATTGAACATTCTGGAATTACAAAGGAAAGGATTGAACATTCAGGAAGTACAAAGGAAATGATTGAACATTCAGGAAGTACAAAGGAAATTATTGAACACTCAGAAAGTACAAAGGAAATGATTGAACATTCAGGAAGTACAAAGGAAATGATTGAACATTCAGGAAGTACAAAGGAAATGATTGCGCATTCAGGAAGCACAAAGGAAATTATTGAACATTCAGGAAGTACAAAGGAAATTATTATACATCCAGGAATTAAAGAAGACTACAAGATAGAGATGAATGGATAAGTTTGTTATGGAGTTTGACGTACTGCTGATGCACCCTCTGTGTAGATGTATGAATCGGATAATATCAACGAAGATTTTTCTCCATGGATTCGTCGACTACTCAGTATTTAAAGCACTAGTAAGGAGAACTACTTACAGATTTAAAGGTAACTCATGAATGGCAGAAGCCAGGGACAATGACAATTCCTTATTTATCAAGACAATGCCCCAGAAGGACCATATATAGATATGATCAACGACCAAACCCCTTCTCCATCCAAGCTAGGACTACGGAGGGATAGGTTATGGTTGCTGATGACTCAGCAGGTAGACCTATAGGATCCCCAAAAGCCCCAATTCTTACCTCACAAGGATGGTGAGGTTGCAGACACTACAAGAAACTATCGAGTTTAAGGGGCGTTTCTAATAGGCCAACACATCCCTAAGACACTAGTGAATGATGATGATGATGATGGTGAATATAAATATTGATTATTTCAATTTTGTGACATTTTCTCCATTTTCTGGTCAGTAATTTATAATGAGCATAGATAAAAAACTTATAAAGATATTTCTAATATTTGTCATTTTTACAAGAACATCTCATTATTATTATTATTATTATTATTATTATTATTATTATTATTATTATCCAAGCTACAACCATAGCTGGAAAAGCAAGATACTATAAGCCCAAGGGCTCCAATAGGGAAAAATAGCCCAGTGAGGAAAGAAAATGAGGAAATAAATAAATGATGAGAATAAATTAACAATGTATCATTCTAAAAACAGTAACAGCGTCCAAACAGATATGTCCTATATAAACTATTAACAACGTCAAAAACAGATATGTCATATATAAACCATAAAAAGACTCATGTCAGCCTGGTCAACATAAAAACATTTGCTCCAACTTTGAACTTTTGAAGTTCTACTGATTCAACTACCCGATTAGGAAGATCATTCCACAACTTAGTAACAGCTGGAATAAAACTTCTAGAATACTGTGTAGTATTGAGCCTCATGATGGAGAAGGACTGGCTATTAGAATTAACTGCCTGCCTAGTAATACTAACAGGATATAATTGTCCAGGGAGATCTGAATGTAAAGGATGGTCAGAGTTATGAAAAATCTTATGCAACATGCATAATGAACTAATTGAACGACGGTGCCAAAGATTAATGTCTAGATCAGGAATAAAAAATTTAATAGACCGAAAGTTTTTTTCCAACAAATTAAGATGAGAATCAGCAGCTGAACACCAGACAGGAGAATAATACTCAATATGGGAATAAAGAGTCAAAATGGAAAATCCCGTCTAAGAGGATTTTCCAGTGTTTGAAAGGTGAAATACAAAGTTTGTTTTTTTCTAAAATCCAAAAAAACTAGTTTCCTTTTCAGCACTACGGTGCAAAGATTATTTTTTTATTGGGATCAATGAAAATATAATTAAATAATTAGAATATATTGAAAATAGAAAAAAATAAATAAAGTCAAAATTAAAAATACCATCTAAGAAGATTTTCCAGTGTTTGAGGGTTGAAATACCATGTATTTTTTTGTTTAAAATCCAAGAGACTATTTTCCTTTTCAGCCCAACTGTGCAAAGAAGAATTTTTTTATTGGAAACAATAAAAATATAATTAAAAAAACTAAAATATATTCAAAATGAGATATAAAAATAGTCATTATAATACCATAAGTGTTAAAAAGAACACTGATTGCGATATGACGTTGCATATTAGTAAAGCTATTTCGAATACCTGTTTTATAATATTTCAATATAAATTAAGCAAAGAAAAAATGTACTTTGACAGCATATCCACTTATTGAAAGGATATAACTATATCTTTTTTCTTTTAAGTAAAGATGGAATAAAAGACGTAATGAAGAATATATCCATTATCTCTTTGTGATGTGTATTAAACTCATCATCTCATTAACATGAGAATTTCCCCATAATTCAGAATTATCTTGAGTTAATAGTCATAATTATCAAATTGCCTCTTTGCATCTCCATTTAGAAGAAGAAGAAGAAGAAGAATAAGAAGATGGTAAATGCAGTCCAGATTTTATAATGCTCTTCCGTACTGTAAGGTATTCGTGGGAATCATCGCAGAGAGAGAGAGAGAGAGAGAGAGAGAGAGAGAGAGAGAGAGAGAGAGAGAGAGAGAGAGGTTTGAAATGGAAGAAATAGGGAAAGCGGAGAAATTAATTAAGAACCAAAGGGGTAAGCGAGAAGGATGAGATTTAGACAAGGAGGAGGAAATGAAGAAGAAGAAGAAGAAGAAGAAGAAGAAGAAGAGAGAGAGAGAGAGAGAGAGAGAGAGAGAGAGAGAGAGAGAGAGAGAGAGAGAGAGAGAGATTGATTTATAGCCTCAAGTGAGATAAATGATGATAGCATCAGACACGAGAGAGAGAGAGAGAGAGAGAGAGAGAGAGAGAGAGAGAGAGAGAGAGAGAGAGAGAGAGAGAGAGGTGCATTCGCATTTACAGGGAAGGTGCAAGTTAGAGATCCTCCTTTTAATAAAGGCTTCATACAAGGCTGTACGATGACGGCATTTACAATTATGATGACAGGGATGACTTGGAACCCTCTAGTTACAATGATAACTGGAGGGGCACTCAGTAGAGCGCAGATATCCGCTACGTCAGCTTATTTCTCGACCTTTTTCTAGACCTTGACATTGACCTTCGACCTAAGCATGCATAAATTGGCGTGGATTTTCATACAATCAAATATGAACAAAGTTTGTAGTCTTTGCGACAACGATGTCCAAACTTATGGCTGATTATGTGAATTGGACATTTCACTTGACCATGACCTTGACCTTCCAAAATTCATTCATTTCCACCTTTTTACATAACAGTTAATTCCTGCAAGTTTCATTACTCTACGATTAAAATTGTGGTCAGGAAGCAGTTCACAAACAAACACACAAACAGGGATAAAACATAACCTCCTTCCAACTTCGTTTGCGAAGGTAATGAGAACAATTGAAACAAAGATGATGGCACGTACTGGTAAGATAAGGGGGACGACGGTAATAATGACAGCAATTACAGTATTACAGGGGCGAAGACAGCAATTCCAAAAATGATTTTACTGATAGCTGAGAAGATAGGGGAATTCCAGTTGTGTTATCAGCCAGGAGATAACTATTTTCATGAAAATAGATAGATAAGATCAAATAGAACAACCATGACTGTTTGATTACACCAATTACAATGGCGATTACATTTAAATAAGAGCAATTACAAAGATGTGAAAACTCACAGTAATAGTCATTATCATCATCATCGTCATCATCTCCTACGCCTCTTGACGCAAAAGGGCCTTTGTTAGATTTCGCCAGTCTTCTCTATCTTGAGCTTTTAAATCAATACTTCTCCATTCAATATTTCCTTCTTCATGTTTCATAGTTCTCAGCTATGTAAACCTGGTAGGCCTGGGTCTTCCAACTCTTCTAATGCCTTGTGGAGCCCCGTTGAAAGTTTGACAGTAATAGTAAACGATATATATAAAGAAGTATCAGTAATATTAGTACCGGTGAAGTTACATATATATTGCAATTTATTAGTGATGTTTCTACAAATAAATTCATTTGTCCTAATTTAAAGACACCAAAAATTAATTCTACGCAGACACGAAATAACAGTTTCATTAACCAAAGTGTAGTAAAACTTCTCATGTTCAGAGAAAAATAGATTTAAATTACATATGTCGGTTGAATTACAGTTGGTTTTATTATTCGTGATGTGCCCAACGCCGTATGATGCAATCTATAAAGGTATATAACGTGTTAATTTACGAATAATAAATTAATCTTTTAAAATTCCTCATTATTTCCTTCCTAAAGTTCGATGACAACTAGAGACGTTTCTAGCAAAAGATTGTCTAGATAGTCATTTACTATATATATATATATATATATATATATATATATATATATATATATATATATATATATATATATATACATACATTATATATACACATATATATACATATATATATATACACATACATATATATATACATATATATATATATATATATATATATATATATATATATACAGTGTATATATACACATATACTATATATATGTATAAAAATCCAAGGCATTATTCCCAAGATTGTATGCTATATTTGAACTTTTGAAGTTCTACCGATTCAACTACCCGATTAGGAAGATCATTCCACAACTTGGTCACAGCTGGAGTAAAACTTCTAGGATACTGTGTAGTATTGAGCCCCATGATGGAAAAGACCTGACTATTAGAATTAACTACAAGATATTAAATATCGAATAATGATGATTGGGAGACGAAAGAATATAAAGGAAAGGATTAAATTTTACGAACTATATAGGGTATTTAGTTCATAATGCAGTCACTAGTCAGCGCCGCACCCACACTGTTAGTATGTTGGTTTGGTGAGTGATCACACCAAAGTCTCCCACCATCATCAATCCGTTGTTGCCAGCGTGATGATGAAAATAGCCCAATCCAAACATGAATAAGGACATGTCTGAGGCGGGTCTGGGTCAAATTCCCGACAGCCATAATCCCGACACCCAGTATCCCGACAGCCACAATCCCGACTTGCCAAAACCCCGACTAGTCCAAAACCCCGACAGGCCAAAACCCCGACAGAAGTACATATATGCATACAGAGAGAGAGAGAGAGAGAGAGAGAGAGAGAGAGAGAGAGAGAGAGAGAGAGAGAGAGATTTAAACGGTAAACCAGTGATAACAAGGCCTTTAATATAAATGTGAGTGTTTTGGTTTGCTCTTAACGTTAAAACACCTAACAAGCCTTTGATAATTAGTGTTTCGGTTGGCTGTTAACCTTTCATATTTGAACTATATATCAGTGCGAAAAGATTCCTTCTCAAAAAGGAAAAGATAAAATTAACGTACGTGGATATCTGATGGATAAAGATAAAAACCGGAAAGAATCACACTACCGATGCTGTGAATTTCGAAAATCTAATGGCTGCAAAGGAAGAGCAGTTACCAAACTTGTGAACGAAGAACATTTACTAACAAAGTTTGGAGAGCACAATCATGCTCCTTGTGCAAGTAGTGTTAGTGTAGCAAAAATAAAAAATGGAATAAAAATGCAAGCAAAATCCACAAGAGATACTCCCATCCAAATTATTCAGTCAAGCACCACCGCTGCAAATCCAAGTATTATGTCATGTCTGCCTCAAAAAAATGCTCTGAGAAAGACAATAAAGCGGATCAGGCGCTGTGATCGTCCTTTTGAACCTGCGTCATTAGTGGATATTGACATACTCCTGAACTCAAATGTACGTTAAATGATGGTTTATTTTTATATAGAGATTCTACGGTAGAGGAGGATCTTATTATGCATTTATATTTGTCCTTTAGCAGGTTATTCTTTCAATAAAGTTTTAACATTTTAAATCTACATCCATGCGAATAATTACGTATTCATCAGGTCGTAAATCTATCATAATTTAAAATTGTATATATAAGCGCTTTGAAGTGAACACTAAGTCATAGAGTAGATAGCAAGAATGAAGAAAACAAAAGAAAAGAGGGATAGTATCCTTGTTAATTTTATTTATATATATATATATATATATATATATATATATATATATATATATATATATATATATGTATGCATATATATATATAAATATATATATATGCATACATATATATATATATATATATATATATATATGCATACATATATATATACATATATATATATATATATATATATATATATATATATATATTTATTACATATATATATATATATATTACACACACACACATATATATATATATATATATATATATATATCTATATATATATATATATATATATTTATATATATATATATATATATATATGTATATGTATATATATATAAATATATATATATATATATATATATATATATATATATATATATATAACAATTTTTTTAGTCGGGATTTTGGCTGTAGGGATTTTGGTTTTGTCAAGATTTTGGTCTGTCGGGATTATGGG
Source organism: Palaemon carinicauda (assembly GCF_036898095.1). Classification (NCBI taxonomy): domain Eukaryota; kingdom Metazoa; phylum Arthropoda; class Malacostraca; order Decapoda; family Palaemonidae; genus Palaemon; species Palaemon carinicauda. The sequence continues at coordinate 12,650,793 of NC_090752.1, forward strand.
TGTCGTGATATTGGGTGTCGGGATTACGGCTGTCGGGATTCTGTCCGGATCCCGTCTGAGGCATTTGTCCTGCAGTGGACTAAAAACTGCTGCAATTTTTTGTTGTTGCTGTCACTAATAGGATATTATCAGTCAGGAAAGACTGATTGAATACTATAAGTGTAATAACTAGAGGGACACTCGGTAGAGCGAAGACCTTCGCCGTGGCAGTTTATTTCTCGACCTTTTACTCGAACTTGACCTTGACCTTTGACCTTAACATATATCAATTGGCGTAGATTTTTATATACTCAAATATGAACCAAGTTCGAAGTCTCTGTGGCAACAATGTCTAAACTTATGGCTGATTGCGTGAATTGAACATTTTGCTTGACCGTGACCTTGACCTTCCAAAATTGAATTATCTCCAGCTTTTTACATAACAGTTAATCCCTGCAAGTTTCATTACTCAACAATTAAAATTGTGGCCAGGAAGCTGTTCACAAACAAACAAACAAACATGCGCGAAAACATAACCTCCTTCCAACTTCGTTGGCGGAGGTAATAATCGACACTGATTAGCAATTAGTAATGAGGGATTGTCTGCAATTTAGACTGCCGATGCAAACACCATGGTCAGAGATCAAACGTAATGTCCCCTACTGATAGTCTTCAACTGTTTAGTTAGAAAAATAGGAAAAAAACATCCAGACAAAAATTAAAGAGAAGATAATAAAAACTGCAGTTGAAATTAATTTTTGTGAAAAGGCATAAATAAAACCACACGGTGCAGATGTAACAGGCTTTAATTTACTGCGTCTGTTTTGATTCTCTTACTTCCTACCTTTATTTCCCAAACAAAGACAAATGGAATTTATAATATATTCACACATTGTTCTGCTAACCGAATATCTCAGAAATGAAATTGCGATGTCTCCAAATTTTTTAAGTGGGTTCTTGTTATTTTAGGGATTTTTCATTGCTCTGAAAAATTGATTCCTTTTACTGAATAGAATGTGAAAATTGTTTAGTCTTGGTTAATTTCCTTTGTAAGATAGGCCTTACACAGCAACCCCCCTTATATAATAGAGAGCAAGTGATATATATATATATATATATATATATATATATATATATATATATATATATATATACATATATATACTGTATATTTATATACTATATATATACATATATATATGTATATATATATATATATATATATATATATATATATTATATATATATACATATATATACCCAGTATATATATACATATATATACCCAGTATATATGATAGGTTCTACACTACAATCTTCCCAATATAATAAAGAGCAAGTATCTGGATATATATATATATATATATATATATATATATATATATATATATATATATATATATATATATATATATATATATATCTTTTAAGTAACACTCATCTCTCGCCATCCCTCAGTTAAGGGAGAGAGGGAGTAGCCATACACTGTTGAGAAGGGGGTACCTGTACATGTGTGTGCATATATATCTGAATATTTAGCCGTCCTCTTTGTGGGTCGTCTTTACTAGTATACATATAAATCTGACCGTGGATACAGGGCAATCAAACGGGAAATCAGGTCACTTTAATATTAATCCTTCCTTATACTTTGAGTTTACTCAATAGATGTACCAATTATAAAATACACCCACATGATGGAAATTACATTGGGATTATGTGGCAACATAGCTGCTAGGTACTAAAAGAGTGGCGAAGTGAAAGTGAGGTTTATTCAACAGACAACGAGCTTATATACAAACAGTTGAGGGAAACAATGCCACAGAAATTCGAACAATATTAAAAATGTGATAGCAAGATTACCCAGTGATTTTATCCGTAAGGAAGCGTTGTAAACATCATAGACGCTGTCTGAGAAATGATCTGGCAATGATTTTTCCATTCTGAAAGCGTTCCAAACGTTGTAGAGGCTGTGCAGTAAGTACAAGTGGTGGTGTAACCTAAGAATTTAGCTTTCTAGAAGCGTTGTAAACCTTGTAGAGGTTGTGCAGTTTTTTTTCTATTATCAGTGGGGGTGAGAGCTAGATAAGAAAAAAATAGCATTACAGTGTATGAGCATGTATGAAACGTTCGGTGAAATTAATATACCGTAAAAGGTATTGCCAAAATCACCTTCGACCACTCCACCAACGCTAAGTAAGGAAATGTTCGATGAGGGGTTGGTGTGTGTGTGTGTGTGCGTTTGCTCTTTCAAGTTGACGTCTTGGGGAGTTGAGCTTGTGTTCTTGAAAGTCAACTTACGTGATTAGGATAATGGGTCGAAACTAACTAGTGCAGGAATAAATAGACTTGATAGATAGGCGAGCGAAGGAGGACGACAATATATTGCATGGGTTAATTCAGCGTCTTCTCTTATATAAGTTTGTGCAATATTATGTTTTACCCTTAAGTATCTTGTTATAATGTCTTTGACGATGCAATTGTTTGACCTTTCGTAATTTTGTATTGGATGAAAATCACTTCTGTTTAACATAGAAAATAGAATTTTGCACAGAATACTTTTTTGATGTTACTGTTTGTGAAATATTTTATTGTTAATTTTTTCTCATCGTTTGTTTATTTCCTCATTTCCTTTCCTTAGTGAGCTATTTTTTCCCTGTTGAAACCCTTGGGCTTATAGCATCTTGCTTTTCCAACTAGGGTTGTAGCTTGGCAAGTAATAATAATAATAATAATAATAATAATAATAATAATAATAATAATAATAATAATAATAATCCAAGTTTATTTGCACCGTATGGGTAAATGTAGTGTATTTTCTGGTTAAGGGATGGATTAAATATATGAATTTTAGCCACATGTACTGAGGGTTTAAACCCCGCAGATGCAGTATGAAAGAAAAATTAAGAGGCTAAATGTACGATGCAAGAAAGAAAATAGGAATGAGGTATATATATATATATATATATATATATATATATATATATACATACATAAATATATATATATATACATATATATATATATATATATATATATATATATATATATATATAGAAAAGTTAAGAGGCTTTATGTACGATTCAAGAAAGAAAACAGGAACGAGTTCTATATATATATATATATATATATATATATATATATATATATATATATATATATATATATATATATATAAGTATGTATAGCCAGACACTTGCTATTTATTATATGGGAGATGCCCGGATCTCTTCAGACGCCTTATTCAAAATTTAATCCTACATCTGTTTCTGGACCCATTTCATTACATCATCAAGTCTTCTATTATTATTATTATTATTATTATTATTATTATTATTACTTACTAAGCTACAACCCTAGTTGGAAAAGCAGTATGCTATAAGCCCAGGGGCTCCAACAGGGAAAATAGCTCAGTGCGGAAAGGAAAAAAGGAAAATAAAATATTCTAAGAAGAGTAACAACAATAAATATCTCCTATATAAACTATAAAAACTTTAACAAAACAAGAGGAAGAGAAATAAGATAGGAGAGTGTGCTCGAGTGTACCCTCAAGCAAGAGAACTCTAACCCAAGACAGTGAAAGGCCATGGTACAGAGGCTATGGCACTACCCAAGACTAGAGAACAGTGGTTTGATTTTGGAGTGTCCTTCTCCTAGAAGAGCTGCTTACCATAGCTAAAGAGTCTCTTCTACCCTTACCAAGAGGAAAGTGGCACTGAAGAATTACAGTGCAGTAACCCCTTGGGTGATGAAGAATTGTTTGGTAATCTGTGTTGTCAGGTGTATGAGGATAGAGGAGAATATGTAAAGAATATGCCAGACTATTCCCCACATCACACCGTTCATCCAAATTTTACTATAAATACATTTAACAGCTTTTTTTTTTAGATGGTTTTGGGTCAACAGAATGACAAATTACGATTAACAAATACATCTAGGTCAGGGGTTCTTAACCGGGGGGTGCGAACCTGGTTCCTAAGGGGTGCGAGGATACCTGTGAAATATTGAAGAAAATATGTTTTTACTAACGCTTTATATTTTTTCCTGAAAAAAAAACTTGTTGCTTAGTCTTAAACAGTGTTCGAAGAGATATACCTAAATCTATTTTCCTAATGAAGGGATCATCATCATCTATTACCGTGCCTTTTTCCCATTCGTATGGGGTAACACGGTTGCCTTCTTTTTGAAGGATAAAGTTGCAATAAACTCGAGTCCAGGGTACACGTATGTGATTTGGATGAACGAGGAGAGGACGAGTATAGGACACGTAGGCAACAGAGAGAGAGAGAGAGAGAGAGAGAGAGAGAGAGAGAGAGAGAGAGAGAGAGAGAGAGAGAGAGAGAGAGGTTTTCCTCATGTCTCACACCTAAGAATGGGTACAAGAACTGGCCATACATTTCATTGACCCTAGTTTTGGTCAGATGCTTGCCTACTTGGCTGATGTATTTTCAGCACTCAATGAACTCAATCTCTCTCTGCAGGGATGGAGACTTGACATTGTGACTGCAAGCGAGAAATTGGCTGCATTCAAGGAAAAACTAGTCTTGTGGATAAAGCGTGTGAAGAGGGAGAATTTGGTAAATTTCCCCTGCCTGGAAGACACAGTCACAGAAAACTCTACCCTGCCTCCAAACTTTGTTGCAAAAATTGTTGAACCTATGCAAATGCCGTGTACTTTGATGGTTACTTCTCATGTGGAGAGTTACAAGCCTGTAATAACTGGATCTTGAACCCTTTCATGCAGAATTTGGAAGATGTTGATGATGATGGCAGCATCAGGGAAGATCTCATCGACATGAGACACAATCGTGGAATCCAAATGGAGTTCACCAATAGTCAGCTGGACCACTTCTGGGCTTCTCAACTGGAAGCATACCCTGCACTAGCAACGAAAGCACTCAATGTGCTGGTACCTTTTCCAACTACTTACTTGTGTGAGCAAGGATTTTCTTGTCTACTTCACATCAAAACGAAAAGCAAAAATCGGCTGAACTCTGAACATGTCATGCGAGTAGCACTCAGTACTAGGACACCAAGATTTGATGCCATTATGGAGAAAAAACAGCAACAAGACGAAGTCACTAGGTTTACAGTGCAGTACACGCAAAATATAATGTAATTTTGAACCAAATAAAAAAAAAATATTCTTGTTGATACATACTCATAATTTTTTTCTTGAAAGAACTTTAAGCTGTACGAATGAACATAGAATAAAAAAAAAGTTTTATTATTACATCAAATTTGTATTTTTAGCTTTTTCATATATTCAGAACACAGGGGGTGCGAGAACTGACAGCTGATTTGAAAAGGGTGCGAACACTGAAAAAGGTTAAGAAACACTGATCTACGTCATTGTATGACTTTTGTCCAATTCATTTGACTAAGTTAATAATAAAGAATATCTATTAAGAATACTGATGGTTTGCTCGTATAATTAAACCAAGACTAGTCTTAAAAAAAGGTTAAGGTACGTTTGGCATGCAGCGATTGTTGCGATCATCGCTTTCCTATAGGGTTGTTTTGCAACGAGCGATTATCGCTACAGTCGCGAGCGATCATCGCTGGCTCCAAATAGTCGCTCGTTGCAAAACAGCCACATAGGAATTAATGTAATTAGTGCTCAGCGATGATCGCTGAGCAATGATCGCAACAATCGCTGCAAGCAAAACATACCTTTAATTGTAAATTTCGATTGTTTTTTTGTTAGATCAAAGTCCAATCCGTGTATGCAACACATGTGCATTTTGAATATCTTATTTTGGCGCTAGAACAATTCGGCACTAGAGCAATTCGGTTTTAGGACACTTCGGTACTAGGAAAATTCGGAACAAGGAAAATTCGGAACAAGGACAATTTGGTACTGGACAGTTAGGTCCACATTTGAATGACGCTAACAGTATTCCTGTAGCTAAAGAGCTTAATTGAAGCAACAAACGGTTATTAATGTTGTTTCATGTTTTAAGGAGTAAAGAATTTATTCCAATCAGCATTTTATACTTTTTATAGAGGTAGGTTTAACAAAATAGTATTTGTATTTTCCAGTTTAGTTTTAAGCTTATCAGATTAAGAATGGCCACTTGCAAGCTAATGGAGACGGGAAATGAAAAATAGGAAATTTGTCTATTTACAAAAATACGTTTACCATACACATAAATAAATGCCAATGGGGAAAAATATATTCGCATTGTAAAATTGGTTCTTGCAGAAGATATTTCGTTCGAGCTGAAGACGACTGGAAATTATAATCACGATGCGACTGCATTAGAAGTTGGTGCAAAGGTCGCTATATCAAACATGAAGCACAACTCTATTTCAAACTGAACTCCTTCTCGTTTACTTACAATCGAAGCACTGCATCAACAGAGGAGGATCCAAGTCACCCAACCTGAATCAGATCCTGGTCACTATCTTAAACAGAAAAGAACTGGTTCCTGTCAGCAACTCACCTAGCGGGAGTCCAGAATGTGATAGCGGACTCACTATCCAGGACGAAACCACTGGAATCAGAATGGTCTCCAGACATAATTTCATTCCGGTGGATAATGAGTGCAAACTGCCCAAAGTGCCAAAACCTGCCCATGTTCGTCGAATAAGGTAGAAAATAGAGATAATTTGACACCTGTCAGGCTAGTTTAAAGGTTTAAAGCCTGCTCATGAATGCCAGAGGCAAGGGACCATGACATTGCCCTATCAAGCAGGACAATGACCTAAAGACTGAATATATACAGTATGCATATGATCAGCACCCAAGACCCCTCTCCATCCAAGTTAGGACCATGGAGGGCCAGGCAATGGCTGCCGATGACTCAGCAGATAGACCTATAGGCTCCCCAAAACACCCCATCCTTACTCACCAATTCCTTAAACGAATATTGGCTTCGCTGTAACAAGAGTATTTCAATGCTTTTAAAGTACAAAAGTGGCACGGATGATGTAACAGAGATGTTTTGAGGTCAATCACCCTCCTATTCCTCAAATGAATGTTGGTTTCCCAGTATCATATGTTGAATTGATTATAATTTTAGCAACCGACAAATCCCTTAAAAGATTTGAGGCAGTGTACAAATTAGGTCGGAGATGGTACTTACAAATGTTGTCCTGCTATATTTTTCCAGTTATAAGTTTTGTGTATACAGGATTGTGGCAATAAACAGCATAATTTAATCATTCTTCTCTGGACATTAAATAAAAGGTCAAGGAATACATTTCAGAAAAAAAAATCGCGTTATAAAAGGAGTTTTGGCAAGTCAATCAACAGGATACCAAGAAAATTACAGTGGCCTATCCCTATTATCTAGTTGATCATATCTAATCCACGTTTAGGGTTGTGGTGGCAAAAGTGGTAACGTCACTGACTGGTGATCGCCAGACTGGAGTTCAAGCCCCACTCAAACTCGTTAGTATGTTTGGTCGCTGCCACCTCACCATCCTTGTGAGCTATGGATGGGGGGGTTTGGGGGAGCTTATAGGTCTATCTGCTGAGTCATCAGCAGTCATTGCCTGGCCCTCCTGGGTCTTAGCTTGTATAGAGAGGGGGCTTGGGCGCTGATCATATGTATATATGGTCAGTCTCTAGGGCACTGTCCCGCTTGATAGGGCAATGTCATTGTCCCTTGATTCTGCCGTTCATGAGTGACCTTTAATCCTTTAAAAGAATGGAACGTCTGCAATAAGCTGCCAATGGCCCTGCTCTTATTGAAAATTTAGACAAGAGAAGCGAAACATACAGAAGTGTATTTTAAATAATAATCTAATGAGAGAATTATCTTAAAATACACGGAGTAAAACTGAACAATTAAGCTTGGTGATTAATTAGATAAATGAAGTATTTATATAGTTACCTCTTCAATAAACTTATTATACAAATGATTAAGGTTGAT
>NC_090752.1:12668648-12675319 GCF_036898095.1 Palaemon carinicauda
TGGCCTATAGTTCTCAAAAGTTAATTCAATTATTTTTCCTTTTTTCCTTTCCGCACTAGGCTATATTCCCTGTTGGGGCCCCTGGGCTTATAGAATCCTGCTTTTCCAACTAGGGTCGTAGCTTAGCAAGTAATGATAATGATAGTGATACTTTTTAAGCAAAGACCATTGCTATTAAATCTCCCGGTGATATCAATATTATTTGTTTACTACTTAATGTATGTGAAATGTTTGATAACTAGGGAAGTGGTGGTGGTGGCCTGTTGGTAACGACCTTGCCTGGTGATCGCCAGATTGAGGTTCGAGTCCCGATCAAACTCGTTAGTTCCTTGGGTGCAACCTCACTCAACTTGTGAGCTAAGGATGGGGGTTAGGATGAGCCTATAGGTTTACCTGCTGAGTCATCAACAGCCTTTGCCTGGCCCTTCCTGGTCCTAGCTTGGGTGGAGAGGGTGCTTATATATATATATATATATATATATACAGTATATATATATATATATATATATATATATATATATATAGTCAGTCTATAGGACGTTGTCCTGCTTGCTAGGGCAAAGTCACTCTCCCTGGCCTTTGCCATTCATGAACGGCCTTTAAAATATTTAAATCCTTTAAAAGTGAATTTGTAAAATAAAAAGATTTCTATGGAATGGATATATATCTCTTGAACCCTGCCATTTTAATTACCATTGCCTTCTCCATATATAACAAGACCGAATAAAAAAAAAAAAGTGATGAGCATATCAACACAACTATATAATTCAGAATACATATTCGTCTAGTGCAGTCATGACAGGTATTAGAGGCTGAAGCAAAGTAGATACATGATGATGCCCCTTTGAAAAAGGTTTTAAGCCTCAATTTCCTTTTATGGATGCATCAGATTAGTCTTATAATATTGCTTTTCTGTCTTAAATGTGACCAATGAACGCCCTCTACTGGGCACATGTATGGAATTTCCAGTGATGGCTTCGGAAATAAATACCCAACGCGTCTGGCATCCAACTGTGGTTACCATTTTCAGCTCTGATCAGAGATGGGGTTAACACCAATGATTGCGAGACAATTAATATATCTGACATAAATGGGAGAGGCAAGGGACAGTGACATTACCCTATCAAGCAGGACAATGCCCTAGAGACTGACCATATATAAATATGATCAGAGCCTAAAGCCAGTGTCCAGCCAAAAAATATAGGACCAGGGAGGGCCGAGCAATGGCTGCTGAAGACTCAGCAGCTAGCACTATAAGCTCCCCCAAACCTCAAATCCTTAGCTCACGGTATGATAAGGTTGCAGACACTAAAGAAACTACAGAGTTTGAGTAGGACTCGAACCCAAATCTGGCGATCACATTTCCACTAGGCCACCACAAATACAGTTCTGTCTTAAAGAATATTTCCTTTAATTTTCATTATTATTCTACTCTTAATTTAACATCCTGATTTTTTTTTTTTTGCTTGTAGATACCTCATCTGTCTTTATATAGGATTGCAGTTTCATTGTATTATTAGTCTGAGGATAGCGGTGAGGTAATGGCTGAAACAGCTGTAATAGGACGACAAATGGAGCATCATTACCTTATTTGTTTCCTCAGTCCCTTAGCATTTTATATAAAAAAGGTAATGATATTGGTGAGGTGTTTTGCCAAAATAAGAGAATCAGTCAGAAACTTATAATTCAATAAGTATATATATATATATATATATATGTGTGTGTGTATATATACACATATATCACCTAAAACTAACCATGATATATATACATATATATTTATATATCTGTGTGTGCGCGTGCGTGCGCGCATGTGTAAATCAACAGTAATCTGCTTCCTACTACAAGGTGGTAGATACAGAATAAAAAAGTCATTGCGGCGTTCATAAAATAATTTTCTTCATTTACCTATTTCAAAAGGTATATTAGTTGCACGTTGTGATCAACAATACTCACTACACACACTCTCTCTCTCTCTCTCTCTCTCTCTCTCTCTCTCTCTCTCTCGTATATATATATATATATATTTATATATATACATATATATATATATATATATATATATAAATATATATTTATATATATATGATAAATTTCTTCGTGGCCAAGTGGTTTAGTCACTGTCTATACAAGCTTGCCGACCAGGGTTCGATTCCCGGCCGGTCACAAGCTCTTGTCTTTGTGTGATTTCACCTGGGGCTCTGATCCCGAGGTCGTTAAGAGAATCCAGACATTAATGTATCAAAAATATATATACCTTATTTGAATATATATATACATATATATATATATATATATATACTGTATATATTATATATATATATATATATATATATATATATTGTGTTGGTATGTATATATAGACGTATATTCTCCTATTTATATACATATACATACATGAAATTTTGATTAACAATTCATCTAATTATATTTCCACTCTGTGCATTAGACATACTTCCCGCAACGAAGGAAAAACTTAACGAAAATAAAACTTATCTACTAAAAACCATTGTAAGATAATTGTTGAAATAAAAATCATCTAATCCAGCACTAAATGCAACAACAACAATGTCTCAGAGAGAGAGAGAGAGAGAGAGAGAGAGAGAGAGAGAGAGAGAGAGAATGATATAGAAATGTGGTGAATGTGAGGAAAGGAGAGGGGAGGGGTCAAAGGCCCCTCCCTCCATTAGAGGTGAAACCCTTTCCGGATAAATGGAAAATATGGGAGTTTTTCGAAAGCAAAATGAATTATGGCATCGCTTCCATGAAAAGGTGAAGGGTAGAGTCGAGGGGTCTACGCTGGCAAGACATAAAGGATCCTGAAGGTTGGTTTTGGAGGAGGAATTTTACTTAGTTATTCGTCGTTTATTTGGGGTTTGGGAATCAAATAAAAGTAGCGGATCTCTCTCTCTCTCTCTCTCTCTCTCTCTCTCTCTCTCTCTCTCTTTCTCTCTCTCTCTCTCTCTCAAATTATCTGTTTATTTGTGTAAGTTTGGAATGATAATAATTGTAGCATCTCTCTCTCTCTCTCTCTCTCTCTCTCTCTCTCTCTCAGTTTTGTATCTGTGTGCCGGTTAGTGATTACTCTTTTGCGACCCTATAAATATCATGATTTAACGCGGATAACAAAAGGCTATCGAGTGCAATATAGCTACAAGTTTTCGTGAATAGTCAGTGATTAGTTTGAGGTCGGAGAAGTGGGATAAAACGTCGGCATAGAATAGTTATCTTGTGAATTACTAAAAATCTAATCAAGATGGCTATGTACAACACGGGCAAGGCTTGGAGAGACATCGCTGGACTCAGCAAAAATAAATTCCATGAGTTGGCGAAACAGGAGCTCGACCGTCTGATAACAGAGGTCACTAGTAACGTCAACCAATGTGACGGAAAAATATTCGCAGACATATTGAAACAATATGATCCAATAAACTGGAGCAAATCTGCGGAAAACATCAGCAAAATAATAGAAGAAATTCCAAAGAAAATCCAAGTGTTAAAGAGACTTATAAAGAAAGTCTACATCAATCAACACATTCCATCAAAGAACAATAAGAAGTTCAATATGGTGAATATGCTGATTGATGCAATGGGAAAAAGAATGCCAAAATGGTGTAATACATGTAAGATATGGTATTCCATTAATAATCCTCAACAATTGATTAGAAAATGTGATGCCTGTCATGTCCCAACACATCCCACATGTGCTGAAATACAGCAAAAAATAAAAAATAAAGACACAAAGGTATTCTGCTCAACATGCTTAGTCTGGATAGAAAATATAATTAAGTCGAGACTAAATCTGCAAATAGTTGAAGATAAAGAAGAGGAAGAAGAAGAAACAGAAGAAGAAGAAGAAGAAAAAGAAGAAGAAGAGAACAATGAACAGGATATGTGTAAGGATGCAGAAGAAATCATTGATATAACCTATGATGCCATCCAACAACATACTTATGAAGAAATAAATTACCAGATGGAAACAAATAATAGACCCAAGAGACTCTACCCGGACCTACATAATTTTAGGGAAGAGCAAGAACAAGAAAAAATAGAAAAGAAGGATATAGTCTGCAATATGCTGAAAAGAGGGAATTGCAGATTTGGCGAAAGATGCTACTACAAGCATCCAAAGATATGCCATAATTATGAAATATATGGTAAATGTGCGTATTTAGACGGATATGGAGACGAATGCAGAGATCTCCATCCAAAAATATGCAAAAACCTAAAAGAAGGAAAAGGATGCATTTACAACAAAAAATGTCGATATATGCATCCTGCAACCATGAATGAAAGTAAGAAAACTCAGCAAACTGAAAAGAAAAATGAAAGCAAAAAAGAAACAAAAAAAGAAACAAAAAGCAGGCCGTGTATATACCGCGCTTTGAACCAAGAGCCCCAAGATATGAGGGCTTTCAACCCAAACCTGCACATTTAGAGCCCAACTACAAAGAATGCATCTATAATGCCAGGGTTGGTGCAGATATGGAGAAAGTTGCAGGTATACACACACAAATAAATATGAAGGCGAAAGAGCAAATATAATAGAAAAGTTGGATTTTTTAATGGCAGAATTCCGGGAAATGAAGAAAAGAACATCATATCAGAACAGGAAGGAAGCATGGGAGAATCCATATTATTACCAATATATTAGCAGAAAAATATAAGAGTGAGTTCACGCCAAGAATTGCGAATGAGAGTAATGAAACAGAAATGAGAGAAGAAAATGTTGAATATCTAACGGATATAGATATTAATGAAGCAGATATTGTCACGGCTATAAACGAAATTAAAAATGGATCGGCAGCCGGACCAGATGGAGTTCCAGCGATTTTGTTAAAAAAAACTGCAAACACTATCGCGAAGCCACTTGCAATACTGCTAAGACAGAGTATAGATATGAGCGAGATATATGTTAAACATAAATTAGCTTATATAACCCCTATCTTCAAAAGTGGATCAAGACTAGAGGCAAGCAATTATAGACCTGTTAGTCTAACATCACATATTATGAAAGTGTATGAGAGGGTAATAAAAAAGAAAATAATGAACCATTTGGTCAAAAATAATTTGTTCAATATGGGTCAACACGGTTTCGTACCTGGAAAAAGTACACAGACCCAACTGATAGCTCACTATGAAAACATATACAATAATATGATAAATGAAAAAGACACAGATGTGATCTATCTAGATTTTGCAAAAGCCTTTGACAAGGTAGACCATAACATATTGGAGAAAAAAATGAGAAAGCATAATATTGTGGGAAAGATAGGAAAATGGGTAAAAGAATTCCTGCAAAACAGAAAACAGATAGTGGTTGCAAATGACGAGAAATCAGATGAAGCCCAGGTAATATCTGGTGTGCCCAAGGTACGGTATTAGCTGCACTGCTATTTGTTATTATGATCTCAGACATAGACTGTGATGTTGAAAACTCCGTAGTGAGAAGTTTCGCCGATGACACAAGAATAAGTAGAGAAATTACTTGTGATGAAGATAGGAACTCACTACAAAGAGATCTAAACAAAATATATGAATGGGCGGAGATAAATAGGATGGTATTTAACTCCGATAAATTCGAATCAATAAATTATGGAAACAGAGAAGGAATGGTGTATGCATACAAAGGACCTAATAATGAGACAATCACAAACAAGGAAGCAATTAAAGACCTTGGTGTAATTTTAAATAGGAATATGTTATGCAACGACCAAATAGCAACACTGTTGGCTAAATGTAAAGCAAAAATGGGAATGTTATTCAGACACTTTAAAACAAGAAAAGCTGAACACATGATTATGCTTTACAAAACTTATGTGCGTAGTACACTCGAGTACTGCAATGTGATATGGTACCCACACTACCAAAAGGATATTGCGCAAATAGAGAGTGTACAAAGGTCCTATACTGCTAGAATAGAAGAAGTTAAGGACCTTGATTACTGGGAAAGACTGCAATTTTTAAAACTATACAGTCTAGAAAGGAGAAGAGAACGCTACATGATAATACAAGCATGGAAGCAAATAGAAGGAATTGCTGAAAACATCATGGAGCTTAAAGTATCAGAAAGAGCAAGCCGAGGTAGATTAATAGTGCCAAAAAGCATTCCAGGTAAACTGAGAAAGGCGCACAGGACATTAATCCACTACGCACCAGCATCGATAATGCAGCGACTATTTAATGTGCTGCCAGCTCATCTAAGAAACATATCAGGAGTGAGCGTAGATGCGTTTAAAAATAAGCTCGATAAATACCAAAGATGCATCCCAGACCATCCAAGACTGGAAGATGCAAAATACACCGGAAGATGTATTAGCAACTCTCTGGTGGATATACGAGGTGCCTCACACTGAGGGACCTGGGGGAACCCAAACAAAAAATAAGGCAATAAGGCAATAAGGTAAGGCTCTCTCTCTCATATCTGTATATTTGTTCGTTTGAAAATGCTAAATCTCTCTCTCTCTCTCTCTCTCTCTCAAATCATGTTTATTTGTGTATTCTCCAACTGACATCCACGAGTGCTTCTTGTAATAAATCTTAACACGCGATGAAAAAATTATACAAACTGAACACAGAAAAGTAAAGAATTTAAAAGTAGTTGAGAAACTCAATACCTCAGCCAATGCCATATAATTTTATTATATTCTCATTTCTTTGCAAAGTTACAG
>NC_090752.1:12675819-12688319 GCF_036898095.1 Palaemon carinicauda
ACTGTATATAACTTTTTCACCTGCAGAATAGTGCATTATATATATATATATATATATATATATATTATAATTATATATATTATAATATATATATATATATATATATATATATATATAATATGTATATAATATATATATATATATATATAATATATATTAATATGTATAATATATATATATATATATATATATATAATATGTATATAATATATATAATATATATATATATATATATAATATGTATATAATATATATATATATTATAATATATATATATATATAATATGTATATAATATATATATATATATATATATATAATATGTATATTATATATATATAATATAATAATATGTATATAATATATATATATATATATATATAATATGTATATAATATATATATATATATATATATATATAATATATATAATATGTATATAATAGTATATATATATATATATATATTATATACATATTATATATATATATATATATATATATTATATATATATATTATATACATATTATATATATATATTATATATATATATATTATATACATATTATATATATATATATTATATATATATATATTATATACATATTATATATATATATATATATATATATTATATACATTATAATATATATATATATATATATATTATATACATTATAATATATATATATATATATATATTATATACATATAATATATATATATATATATATTATATATATATATTATATACATATTATATATATATATATTATATATATATATTATATACATATTATATATATATATATATATATATATATATATATATTTATACATATTATATATATATTATATATATAATATATATATATATATATATATATATATATATATATATATATATATAATACTCTACCCATTTATATCTGTCCCCCAGTATTCCAGGCCCTTCCCTTTATATATTTATATCTGTGTTCCCCCAGCATTCCATGATATTCCTTTTACTCATTTATAGTTGAAACAGTATTCGAGGGACTGGCCTTTACCCATTTATAAAGGGACGATGTTAGTGCCATCAGTACACCTCATGCGATGCACCGTAGGCGCTACTTTAACGTCTTGTATTGTCCCCTTGGAAACAAGCTGCAATAGCAATGAAGCCTCACCCTATATCACCGTTCCCGCTTCCTTTCTTCCATCTTGTTGTCCAACCTGTTTATAATATTTACTTCTTAATGGAAATGCAGGTTATTCTCCCCCCAGTAACTGGCCCAGTTACTGGGCCCCCTAGCGCCCGGTCTTATTGGCCAGTTATTGGATCCCGCCACTGCCGGGTTATATGGCCCAAATTTATAGTCAAATGCAGTAGTTATATAACTTGATCCCAAGAAGTTTTTTTGTGCAGATTATACTTTTTAAATATAGTATATAAAATCAGTAACAATTATATAAAGCTATGGACATTTAACCAAATGTAGAAAATATGTAATATTAACTTTTAACAAAATGAAAAAATAGTGATATTTGCAGTTGATAGTGTAGAAAATATATAAAATTTACATTTAAGAAAATGTAGAATATAGTTAATAATGACATATAACAAAATGTAGAAAATACGTAATATTGACATTTAACAAAAAAGAAGAAAATAGGTTAAATTTACATTCAATAAGATTAGAAAATATGTAATATTTCTAAAGAGTGGCATAATCTAATTATTTTTAAGAGGTCTGTAATGTAAAAAGCAAATTATAGTGATGCCATCCATATGATGACAATAATTGATTTAATAGACGACATTTACTAAAAATAAAATGGCTTCGTGCAAATCCTTGATCAATTCTGATCAGGGCAAAAGAGAGAGAGAGAGAGAGAGAGAGAGAGAGAGAGAGAGAGAGAGAGAGAGAGAGAGAGTACATAGAAAGCAAGGAAGTGGAGTGGCCGAAATGTCCGATCATGTTTGATCAGGGCAAAGGAGAGAGAGAGAGAGAGAGAGGAGAGAGAGAGAGAGAGAGAGAGAGAGAGAGAGAGAGAGAGAGAGAGAATGAATGAATGATGAGTTAGTAAATAGAAAGCAAGGAAGGGGAATGGCCGAAAGGTCAACTCCTTTAGGAATCCAATCACTTACCACTTTCATGTTCATGATGACTGAGCTGGAAGGGAGGCGAAGACCAGTTTTTTTTTTTTTCCTTGCGGGCTGAAACAAAGGGTCAGGATGAGCTGGTGGTCACGAATAGCGGAAGGAAATTTACTATGGGCTCGTGTAGGTGTTATAGGGGGGGGGGGATCTCAGGTATGTACATTCATACGTATTCGTGTAGGATGTGTATTTGCATGTGTAGTAGTGTGTATGTGTGTGTGTGATTATGCAGTAAATCGTAGGATGGCAATGTGGTTATTTATATGGTTCTCTCTCTCTCTCTCTCTCTCTCTCTCTCTCTCTCTCTCTCTCTCTCTCTCTCTCTCTCTCTCTCTCTCATACACATA
Source organism: Palaemon carinicauda (assembly GCF_036898095.1). NCBI lineage: Eukaryota > Metazoa > Arthropoda > Malacostraca > Decapoda > Palaemonidae > Palaemon > Palaemon carinicauda. The sequence goes on from NC_090752.1 coordinate 12,678,308, forward strand.
GATACACACGCACACACACACACACACACATATATATATATATATATATATATATATATATATATATATATATATATATATATATGTTTATATATACACGCACAATTTAATAAAAAGCCTTTACCCCTAACATGGTGTGACTAGAAAAGACCAAGAATCCCGGCCACATTCATCCCTTAACAAAGGAATCGTGGATGAACCACACTTGCATATGAACTTCCATAAAATTAGTGACCTCATATATGTACACAGTATGCTCATCAGCAGTGCATTGACCTCCCCATACATACATTGTAACATTCAATCCTAGCTTGCATACGCTTAAATGCTTCTTTTACATCCTGATCCATCCTTCCCTATGTATTTCACACCATCTATCCAACCCTTTAAAGGTCTAAAGGTCGCTCATGAATGACAAAGGCCAGGGGCCGGACAATGCTCTATAGACTCACCATATATACATATCACCACCGAAGCACCCTCCATCAAGGTAGGACCAGGGAGCGCCAGGCAGTGGCTGCTGGTAACTCAGCAGGTAGACCTATAGCCTCCCCCAAACCCCCATCCCTAGCTCACAAGGATGGCGAGGGTGCAGATGCTTCTAGAAACTATCGAGCTTAAGTGGATCTCAAACTCCCGGCCAACAGGTTGCCTGGCAGGGACGTTTCCAATAAGCTCATTCTCTTATGCTGCCTCTTACCTAGTAGATTTTCCGAAATATATACTCTTTTAACTAACCCATCGTCGTCTATTCTTCCCACATGACCAAACCACCTCAAAATAGTCACATCCATCCTTTCACCTCTTAACCCTTTTCACAAATTTTGCAGGTATCTCCATTTCTCACCCTTTCTTATCACATCTCAGTTTAACCTATTGGAAACGTCACTGCCTGGTGATCTACTTGACCGGATATAGAGTCCCGCTCAAACTCGATAATTTCTTGTAGTGTCTGCAACCTTCCCATCCCAATGAGTTAAGGATAAGGGTTTGGGGGGAGCCTATACGTCTCCCTGCTGAGTCATCAACAGCTAATGTCTGCCCCTCCCGTTCCTTGCTTGGGTGGAGATGGGATTCGGGTGCTGATCATATGTAGGCATTGTCCTGTGTATGGAGCATTGACTTTTGCCATTCATGAATGACTTTTAAATAATTCAACTCATTAGGTTCTACATTTGTCTATAGTATTACTTTCAAAATTCATACTTGACTTTCATAAAGGAGATTTGATTGAACAGTCACTTTATACATTCCTACATTGGCTTCTTTCCATTCTCTTACTAATCTTATACAGTATTGTACACATTTCCTTCTAATTTTATTTTTATCTCTTATTCTGTTGCTCACCAATTTTCTCATCTTGCTATTATCCTTTATATTTACTCCCGAATACTTCATGAATGAACCGCTTCCATCTAAATTACCATTTAGTACTCCACATTCCTATTTTGTATATAGCCGCATAACCAAACTATTACTCACATATACTCTCAACTCTCTCCTCTGGCAAACACTTTCGAAAATACTTGCTATTATTATTATTATTATTATTATTATTATTATTATTATTATTATTATTATTATTATTATTATTACAAGTTAGACTGCAACCCTAGTTGGAAAAAGCAGGAGGCTCCAACAGGGAAAATAGCCCAGTGAGGAAAGGAAATAAGCATATATTAAATTTTATGAGAATTAAAGTACAATTAAAATAGAATATTTCAAGAACAGTGACAACATTAAGATAGACCTTTAATATATAAACTATAAAAAGAGACATGGTAGCCTGTTCAACATAAAAAAAATTGCTGCAAGTTTGAACTTTTGAAGTTCTACTGATTTTATTGCTAAATTTTGCATTTTCCATAGATTTACTCCAATCAGTATTGTTTATTTACAATTATCAATCATTTAACTCAACATTTTCGGACTTATTTTCTAATCCTACATGATTATTATCCTTTCTCTTATTTCTTTGATTACTCCATCCTTATGGTGAAATTAATAGTCCTTGTCTCGTGTCCACTTTTACACCTAACGAGCAACTCATATCAGCATATGCGAACACAAGTGTCACCTTCATCATTAAAGCTTTTAATCCCTTTCAAAAAACATTTCACAGGCCATAGAATTTTTATATCAATTTCTTTTCCGAACTATTTTATTATAAGCTTCTTCTTTGGCCAAGAATATCACTTGCAAACTTTGCCTTTCATTTCAAACTGCTCGCATAATTGTTTGATAAACAGATTTAAGATTTGCACATTCTTTCTTTTTCAAATACAAACTGTTATCTCCCTATCAATCCCTGTCACTTGTTTTACTTTCTCAGTCAGTTTTAGCTGCTTGATCGAGTTGTAAGTATGACCTTCACCAATATGCAATGAAACATTTATTCCTCATCTAGACGTGCCTTAAAAACTCTTGTCAGTCGCTCAGATCTTAAGCGTAATTCCATTAACACCTGGTGTCTTTCATTATTTAACCTTCTCACTGTCTTCTTTACCCCCCTTTTTTCTTCTCTTGAAGTTTAATCATTTTCTTGTTTCCTTTTTTTACTAGGCTATTTTTCCTTGTTGGAGCTCTAGGGCTTATAGCATCTTGCTTTTCCAACTAGGGTTATAGCCTAGCTTGTAATAATAATAATAATAATAATAATAATAATAATAATAATAATAATAATGATAAAAATAATAATAGTCCTTCGACAAGAAGCTTCAATCCTTTCCGCTCCTGTACCATTGACATACTTTTTCTGTACTCCACATCCAACAACTTCAAAGCCCCCCCCCCCACCCCTCCCTTGTCTGGGGGATATAATTCACCTAAGACAGCCTATTATAACGGACATGAAATATGCAGTTTGGTGACGGTTATAGTCTACGATGATATGGGTTATCGTGAAGCTTGTTTATATTATTATTATTATTACTAGCCAAGCTACAACCCTAGTTGGAAAAGCAAGATGCTATAAGCCCTAGGGATCCAATAGGAAAAAATAGCCCAGTGAGGAAAGGAAATAAGGAAATAAATAAATGATGAGAACAAATTAACAATAAATCATTCTAAAAAACAGTAACAACGTCAATATAGATATGTCATAAATAAACTATAACAACGTCAAAAACATATGTCATATATAAACTATAAAAAGACTCATGTCAGCCTGGTCAACATAAAAACATTTGCTCCAACTTTGAACTTTAGAAGTTCAACTGATAAAACGTAATTTGAAGAGTATATAATTCTTTTCAGCGATCTTATGAATAACTATATTTGTATGTATGTAATGCACTTTTATATTCCTATGTTTATTGAGTAGTTTTTACATTGTTTATACCGGTCAATCGTAATACTTATATCTATTTTTTAAGATAGAGTACATTTCGAATAAATATCCTTATAAATAAAAACTTAAATTTCAGTGCAATACATTTTTAATGTACATTCTCTCTCTCTCTCTCTCTCTCTCTCTCTCTCTCTCTCTCTCTCTCTCTCTCTCTCTCCTGAGGATTAAGATACAAATCGGCGGATAATTTTTGATTGCTCAATCTCTGCAAAACTATGTAATTTTATGAAACTAACATTGAAACTGTCATTGCAGTTAGTATTTATCGGCAATTTAACGCTAATGATCATACGGTTTAATAAATCAACACATGTGTTTATGTGCGGTCAAGAACCTGAAAAAGGGCTAACTGAGGTTACCGACCGACAACGTTTTTTTTTTTTTTTTCGTTTTTTTTTTCTTATAGTAGAAACCGGTATTTCGATATTCAAATGACCGGAATGCAGAGTATTTTCTGTTACCTGCATGGAGACAATATTTATTCGATTCGTATTTGTATCCTGTGATGATGTTTTCAGACAAATATAAAGAAAACATCCTAGCACCCAAGACGTACTTTGATACTAAGCCTTTACCCCTAACATTGACTGAATCTAGAAAAGAACAAGCAGTCACGGTTTGTTTCATACCTTAACAAAGGAATCGTGGATGAACCACACATACATGTAAACTTCCATAACATTAGTGGCCTCATACATTAAACTCCCCATGCATACATTGCGACATTTAACACTATCTTGTACGCACTTAAAGCTTCCCTTACATCAAAGTCCCTCTTTCCTAATGTATTTCACACCATCTACCCAACCCTTTAAAAGTGTAAAGTCACTCATGAATGGCAGAGGCAAGGGATCGGACAATGCCCCATAGAATGACGATATAGACGTATGATCTCCACCCAAGCCCGCTCCATCAAGGCAGGACCTATAGGTTCACCCAAAGCCCCCATCCCTAGCTCACAAGGAAGGTGAGGTTGCAGATACTACTAGGAACTATTGGACATAACGGGTTTCAAACTACCTTTCAACAGGTCAGGCAGAGATGTTTCCAGTAGGCTTATCCTCTTATGCTACCTAGTAGGTTTTCCGAAATATACAGTATACTCTTTTAACCAACCTATCGTCGTCCATTCTTCCCACATGACTAAACCAACTCAAAATATTCGGATCCATACTTTCACCACAGTTTAGCTTATTGGAAACGTCCAGGCTGGTGATATGCTGAACGTGATATCGAGTCCCGTTCAAACTCGATAATTTCTTGTAGTGCCTGCAACCTGTCCTATAGGTATACCTGCTAAATCATCAATGGCCATTGCCTGGCCCTCCCTTGTCCTAGCTTGGGTGGAGAGGGGCTTCCGGCGCTGATCACATGTATTCTGTATATGGTTAATCTCTAGGGAATTGTCCTTTCTATAAGGCATCGTCATTGTCTCTTGCATTTGTCATTCATTAGTCACATTTAAATCGTTCACTCATTAGCTTCTGCCTTTTTCCTTGTAATTGTTTTCAAAACCCAAACTTCACTTTCATTAAGGAGATTTGGTTCAACAGTTCCTTCATACTAATCTTTTACTAAACACATTTCCTAATACTTTTAGTTTTTATATCCTATTCTGTAGCTCGCCGCTTTTCTTATCTTCCAATTGTCCGTCCTATTTACTCCAGAATACGTCATGAATCATCTGCTTTCATTCCTCTACCATATAAATCATCAGTTAGTGCTCCACATTCCTATTCTATATATACCACCATAATCAGACCATTGCTTACATATACGTCAACTTTCTCCTCTGGCAAACACTTTCAAACACACTTGCTAGCTTTTCCAGTTTCCTTTAGATTTCCCCAAGTCAGTCCTGTATATTTACAATTTTTAATCGTTTATATCTCCATTTCTGACTTATTTTCTCGTCCCTTGCGATTACTATCCTTTCTCTTATTTCTTTGATTACTCCATCCTTAAAAACATTGCACAGTTATTGTGACATTACTCGTCCTTGTCACGTGTCCACTTTTACAGCAAACGAGTGAATCTCCTATCTAGATATGAGAACACAAGCTTCACCTTAATTATTGAAGCTTTTAATTACTAGAAAAAAGTATTCTACATACCATCTATTTTTAAAGCCATTTTTTCGATCGATTTTATTATAATCCTTTCTTAGGTCCAATTAAATCACTTACAACCTTTCCCTTTCCTTTCAAACCGTTTCCATAATTGTCTAATAAATAAATTTAGGCCTTAAGACTTTCTTGCCCGAAGACAAACTGTTACCCCCTTATCAATCATTGTGTCACTTGTTTTACTTAGTTTTATCCGGTTTATAAAGTAATATTATGTATGACCTTTACTTATGTAAAGTGAAATATTTATTACTCGCATAGACGTGCCCTAAAGACTTTTGATCAACTCAGTTAACACCCCCATACCGCAAGTTTCTCATGTAATTCCATCAACGCCTGGTGCCTTTCATAATTTCATTCTTCAACCGCATTCTTTACCCCCCTTTCAAGAGTCCTTCGACATGCAGTTTCATTCTTTTCCACTCCCGTATCATTCATTGACCTATGCCTCTTTTCCTGTCTTCCACATACGACAGAACTTCCAAACCTTCTCCCCCTTGCCCCAGGATATCATTCACTTCAGACAGCCTATTTATTATAACGAGCTCTCTTGCTTGAGGGTACACTCGGGCACACTGTTCTATCTAGTTTCTCTTCCTCTTGTTTTGTTAAAGTTTTTATAGTTTATATAGGAAATATTTATTTTGATGGTGTTACTATTCTTAAAATATTTTATTTTGACTTATTTCCAGTCCTCACTGGGCTATTTTCCCTGTTAGAGCCCCTGGGCTTATAGCATCCTGCTTTTCCAACTAGGGTTGTAGCTTAGCATTTAATAATAATAATAATAATAATAATAATAATAATAATAATAATAATAATAGGGGTTACCGTGAAGAATGAAGATTGTTTATGTAGAACGTTAAGTTGCCAAATTTTATATACTTCTCTTCAGTTATCTGATGAATTACTGTGTTTGTACTTATGTAATGCACTTGTGTAATCCCATGTTTATGGAGTAGTTTTTTGTTTCTACTGAAGTCAATCGTATTACTTGAATCTGTTTTTCTCAGATATAGAGCACGTATCTAATAAATATCCTTATAAAAACTTTAAATTTCAGCGCAACACATTCTGAACACAGCTCTCTCTCTCTCTCTCTCTCTCTCTCTCTCTCTCTCTCTCTCTCTCTCTCTCTCTCTCTCTCTCTGTAAAACCAGATAGTTTTATGAAACTCATTTAAAATTATGTATTTATCGGCAATTTAACGCTAATGATATAACGATTTAATAAATCAACGCATTTGTTTATGTGCGGTCAAGAACCTGGAAAACTGCTAACTGAGGTTACCGACCGTCGACATTAGTAGAAACCGGTAGTTTGATATTCAAATGACCAGAATGCAGTATTTTCTGTTAAATATTAAGCCTTCGTGGAGACAAAATGTATTTGAATCGTTTTCATCTAATAGAAAGAACTATATAGCTTGTGATGATGTTTGCAGACAAAAAGAAAACACCTTTGCACCTACCTCCTAGACTGAAGAGTGAGCTCAGGCGGGCAATGGCCCGGTTTATATCTTGGGTCACCCACCGATCGGTGCTCTCTCTCTCTCTCTCTCTCTCTCTCTCTCTCTCTCTCTCTCTCTCTCTCTCTCTCTCTCTCTCTTTCTCTCTCTCTCTCTCTCTCTCTCTGTGTGTGTGTGTGTGTTATGTGACCAGTCCTTTTTTTATTGTTACGGTTTACCGCATGAAATTTTCCAAGTTAGTTTCCATAGAAATATGTTCCCTCGTGATATGATGGAAAACGTTTTTCTTAGTATAATGCAAGAAAGGGGTCCACCAAATTACGAGTAATATAATGTTTCCCGTTTTCCTGGAAAGTTAAATATTTCCGGATGATTTCATATGCATATATCGTAAATAAAATCTTGAAACTCTTAGACATGAAAAAAAAAAAAAACTGGATTGAGGGTAGGAATTTTATGAATAAACTGCGTCATTTCCAAATGCTATAGCATTCGCCTGTGTCTCTTGGGCCTCGTACACTCGTTAAGCCATTGTGCGTAAGGTATTGAACGTAAATACTGATTTCCAATCACAATCATGTGTATCTAAAAAAAAAAAATAGTGCTTCAATCCATCTTTCAAGGTTCTTTTTGCTGATCTGAAATAGATACGCCATCCTCATGATAGCTTGATCCTGGTATTTTAAATTACCCACAAGATATCGTGAACTTGATATTTTCAATTACCCACAAGATAGTCTGATTTTAATTTCATACCTGTGGAATAGCTTGAGTCTAATTTTATGTTACGCCCAGGTAGACGGTAATTGGTTTTCATATAATACCATGTTGTAGTTTGAACCTGGTATTATGTTAACACTGGGATAGCCTCATTGAGATGTCACAACATTAGGTAGTAGGTTGGCCAAGGCACCAGCCACCCGTTGAGATACTACCGCTAGAAATTTATTGGGTACCTTGACAGGCCAGACAATACTACATTGGATCCCTCTCTCTGGTTACGGCTCATTTTGTCTTTGCCTACACATACACCGAATAGTCTGGTTAATTCTTACCACATTCTTCTCTGCCCTCATACACTTTCAACACTGAGATTACCAAACAATTCTTCTTCGATCAAGGGTTAACTACTGCAATATGATTGTTCAGTGGATACTTTCCTCTTGCTATGGGTAGAAGAGACCCTTTAGCTATGGTAAGCAACTCTTGTATAAGGACACTCCAAAATGAAACTATTGTTCTCTGGTCTTAGTTAGTGCCATCGCTTCTGTACCATGGCCTTCCACTGTCTTGGATTTGAGTTCTCTTGCTTGGGGGTCCACGTGGGCATGCTGATCTATGTTATTTCTCTTTCTCTTGTTATTTGGAAGATTTTATAGTTTGTGTGATGGATTTAATTTAATGTTGATACTGTTCTCGAAATATTTTATTTTGATTGTACATTCTTCTCTTGTATTTTATTTATTTCCTCGTTTCCTTTCCTCACTGGGCTATTTTTCCCTGTTGGAGTCCTTAGACTTATAGCATCTTGCTTTTCCAACTAGGGTTATAGCCTAGCTTATGATAATAATAATAATAATAATAATAATAATAATGATGATAATACCTCATTGAGACCCCGAACCTGATTTTAATTTCGTGTAGCCTTAACCTGATTTTATATTCACCTTCCAGACCTCTTCTCATGTTGACATCCGTTCTCAAATTGCTTTGTCATCTTAAAATAATTCTTATCTTATGAGATTATCTGAATGGAGATCTTGTAAGTTTGTCCAGTTTAGTGACTGCAATACCTCTTTTTTTCTGTATCCGATCCTTATTTTTTAAATATTTCTGATGAATTTTTTTGAACATCACATTTTATGGAGATATCACTTTGTTTACATTTAGAAAAGTGAGTGTGTTGTTTAGATGTCATCTTTTGTGTAGCGTTCTTATATTGGTGATTTTTTTTTTATTTCTCCTCGGGGAGAGGTTGAAAATAAGGCAGTTTTATTATTCCTATAATTCGATGTCACCTTATCTCTTTATGCTCTTCATTGTTATGCGAACTCTATTTTGCTCGTCTCAACTATTTAGTGACTGTTCCTACCACTGCCACACATTGGAATTCTCATCCATATTTTCCGATTAAGGTTATAGCTTACCTAATAATAATGATAATAATAATAATAATAATAATAATAATAATAATAATAATAACGCGTAGTATTTCTGAGCTAGGCTAACTTTTTTTAGGTTCGTGGATCATTCTAGGTTTACTGCCCACCTTCCCCTCAGCTGCTATTGGCTATCAGCGTCTTCTAAGGACAAGAAAATATGCTTGGGATCAGCTTTCTCCTTCCTAGAGACTTATTTTGAACCGGTTAATGCATCTTGTTACCTTAAATCATTTGAAATAGGAAAAATATTATGCACAAAGAATTTAGTTGGGCGAGGAGTAACTACATATTCTGAATTATTTTGTAACGATTACTGTGATAATTTTAGGGCTGAAGCAATGTATACCGAAAAGGGTAATGTTGCCTCTTTACTGCCATGTCTATATCGTCACTAAAATGTTGTTGTCTCCTTTTTTTATGAGCAGTGAAAGTTGTTTTGTATCCAATTGCTGCCTTCGGTCGCAAAGGGCAATATATACCAGTATTTATTGGATAATGCATGGAGAAACAAGAGTGAATTTGTTCATCTCTCTCTCTCTCTCTCTCTCTCTCTCTCTCTCTCTCTCTCTCTCTCTCTCTCTCTCTCTCTCTCTCTCTCTCTTATATATATATATATATATATATATATATATATATATATATATATATATATATATATATATATATATGCAGAAAAATAGTAGTCAGTTAAGAATCTCAATTATAGAAATACAAGACAAAGGGGTTCACGTGGAATATGATAAAAAAAAAAATATTTACCCAAAACAAAGTACGTCTCAGAAGGTAAAGAATAAAATGGAATTTGTCAAATTCATGATTTCACGAGTACAAAAATAAAACTGTATAGTTCATGTTACCAAAGTAGACCTTCACAATGTGCCAATTTATATCTGTTTTATGTAAAAAA
>NC_090752.1:12693319-12708319 GCF_036898095.1 Palaemon carinicauda
TATGACGTCCTTGTGCTCAATTTGGTGAATGCATCACAATCTCTCTCTCTCTCTCTCTCTCTCTCTCTCTCTCTCTCTCTCTCTCTCTCTCTCTCTCTGTGTGTGTGTGTGTGTGTGTGTGTGGCAGGCTTACAAATTAAACCATTGTTTTTTGTTCTATAAGTATTTTCAACTTTGTATTTAAATTGTCAAATTCGTAATCAAAGGCCTGGTTTAAACACGTAATGTAATCCGTCTGTATTTATTATTATTATTATTATTATTATTATTATTATTATTATTATTATTATTATTATTATCGTAGTTGGAAAAGCAGGAGGATTTAAGCCTAAGGACTCCAACAGGGGAAAATAACCCAGTAAAGAAAGGAAATAAATAAATTACAAGAGAAGCAAAGAACAATTAAAACACTTTAGGAACAGTAACCATATCAAGATAGGTCTTTCATACATAAACCGTAAAATGAGACTTATGTCACCTGTTCAACATGTAAACAATCGCTGCGAGTACTTTCGTAATAATTTAGGCCCGACATAGGAAGTTTCCGAAGAATCATCTGCGCATCTGATCTGTATTCTTCTCCAAGTGGTCACTTCTATAAATCCCCCCCCCCAGCTTAAATTGAAAGATTCTGAATTTATCTGCAATTCAGTGGGAACAACCTGCGCCAGTGACTGTTGAGAAGTCCCTTTTTTTTGTCAAATTCAGTTAAAATTCTGTATTTTTTTTCGTCCTGATAATGCTTTATCTGCATGGCATGTCGATGCTTTGAAGTCATGGACTCCGGAGGACCTACAGTATGTAGTTGAGGCATGAACTTTGCCCAAACCTTCTGAAATACAGTTGGTCCCACTTTGCACTACTTTCACTTCTAACGGCATCAATTATTGTTGTGGTTACGCCATATGTATTTTTTTGTCAGCTTTGTTCATCGCCGTGGGAATTTTTTTTAGTAGATGGTCTCGATGACGTACTGAAATGCATCGTGTGTTTTGTTTATTCTGTGGGTTGTTTTGTTGCTTCAAGTAGACCATTCACCCTTTCACTGTAGATTGAATTCGATGCTTTTTGATTGATCAAATCTACTTTATTTGGTCATCTAAATCCATAGCATGTTTTGCCTCTCTTCTCCATTATTTTATCGTTCCTCTTTACTTCATATTTGTCTGTTTTCTCTCCGCATATGAGCAATCCTTTCTGAGAACGACCACTTTTTTCCTTGTTCCTAAATAGTGTATGTGCATTTAGAATAGTAGTGATAGCAGAATATTGATATACAGCAGTCTCAGATACGTACACCGACCTCAAACTTATATAAGCTCATAAAAACAAAGTTGTTGGTACACAAACGAAACCTCTGTGATTAAGAGCACAGTAGACATAACATCTAGTCAGATTTGCTTCGCAAAAGTAGTTATTCAATTTGGCTACCATTACCTACTATTATTCACGTTATATCTTGGATTCGTAAGCTTGGAACTGATCTCCCAAAAAATCCTCTCTTCCCTAAGCCATGAGATCTTATTTTCTTCTGCGTAACACAGTTAACAAACGTTCTAACTTAACCAAAAACATAATCTGCTTGGCAAAAGTGATAATAATATCGTTTGTATCTAGGTACAATTTGTGTTTGTTAGATATTTTTTAGTATGTTTATTATACACTGACTAATATGAATGATTAGCAACCAATATCCTTAACTTGTCCATGGCCCATTACACAAAAAAATAAATAAATAAAGGATGAAAATTAAGCGGCTGACGAGAAAAAAACGGACACGCCCCCCTAATGAAGTAATATGCGAAATTAAAGTTATAATCAATCAGGGAGAAAAATCTAAAGCTTCGCAGTATGGATGGAAATAACAGTTATCAAGGATTATTGACCACAGAGTAATAGCAAGAAATGATGGGTTGGTGGGTGTTCCTAAAATCTCACCTCAACAGAGCGCTAGCCAAAACATCTGTAGAACGAAGCCATCTTACGGCTGGTTATATAACAGTCCATAAAAGAAAGTGTCTAAGTGTGAATTGCATGATTTCTGTTTGATTTTGCGAAGAGGGAAGCATAGAAAAAAGTGAAGCACTACGCATATTCAGCAACATTAAAACCAATCATTTCACTCATACGTTTGTTAAAATACGAAGGAATTGTCATAAATTGAGAGAGAGAGAGAGAGAGAGAGAGAGAGAGAGAGAGAGAGAGAGAGAGAGAGAGAGAGAATAGAAATGAATGAGATAAATGAATGTATAGCAAGAGAGTAATTCTTGCAAGTCATTTAGGAGTGAATTTCAGATTTGATAAGAAATCTGTCTAAACTACATCGATATGTTTATTTTGATATATTTATTTTGAAAATCAAGATGAAATCTCAAATAATTCTAAAGTTTAGTTAGACTAATAACTCTCATTTGTAAAACAAGAGACAGGAAGACTTACGGTATTTATGTCTTGTATATTTTTTTTTTTATAAATATACATACTGTACATATTTCTATATGATTTCTGATGTTATGTAAGGTGATACTCTCAATGAACTCAAAGCTTGTATATTTATTTATAACACACACACACACACACACACACACACACATATATATATATATATATATATATATATATATATATATATATATGATAAATTTTGCACTTGAATAACATTGACCATACCACTTAGCCACGTGGTATGGTTAATGGCATGAATGGCATACAAGTATCCTGGACCAGGGTTCGAAACCCGGCCGATCAGATACTATAGTCTTTGAATGATATCGCCTGGGGCTCTGATCTCGAGGTCGTTAAGAGAATCCAGACTTTAATGTATTAATATATATGGCTTATTTGAAATATATATATATATATATATATATATATATATATATATATATAATCTTCTTCTTCTTCTTCTTCTTCTTCTTCTTTTCCCACTTCTATGTGGGGTTGATGTTTCTGTTCAGCTTTCTCCATCTACCTCTCTCCCATCACCGGTTAATCCCTTTGATTGAAGGTCATCCTTGATACAGTCAGCCCACCTTCGCTTTATATATATATATATATATATATATATATATATATATATATATATATATATATATATATATTCTGATGCTTTGTAAGGTGATAATTCCTTTAAATTCAAATTTATATATATATATTTTTTTTTACAAATTACTTTATACATACATATTTCTGTATGATTTCTGATGTCATCTAAGGTGATATTCACATTTAATTCAAAAGTCTAGTCAGATTATTATGCATTTCCTCTGGAGCGTTCAGAAGATGGAAAATTTGATGCCTCGTTCGAAAGATATTACGGAATATGACAAAACTCCTTCAACTGGAAATAAAACTTTGATTTGTTTTCCCGTTTGGCTGAGATCTGGTTTGTAATTGAATGATAATACTTAGTCTTAGGATATCAAATGTTGGAGGCTATCCAAGATGAAAATTATTCTATTGATAATAATGAACGTCACCTTGTTAAATGGGTTTATTCATGTATATATAATTAGGCCTATGTACATACACAAACACGCACATTTGTGTGTATATATATATATATATATATATATATATATATATATATATATATATATATATATATATATATATATGTATATGTATATATTTGTGTGATTTCGCCTGGGGCTCTGATCCCGAGGTCGTTAAGAGAATCCAGACATTAATGTATCAAAAATATATATGGCTTATTTGAATATGAAAAACACGTAAAAATGTGCAAAATTTATCATTAATTGAATGCCAAGTAACAAACTACCAATTAGCTACGATGGTGAAGATGGGTTGATTTCAATTCTAAGTACAAAATACCTAAATTCGACAGGTATAAGTACAGAAGAATTGTCATTGACTTTTATCTTTCTTCGTGGCCAAGTGGCTTAGTCACTGTCTATACAAGCTTGCCGACCAGGGTTCGATTCCCGGCCGGAGCCAAGCTCTTGTCTTTGTGTGATTTCGCCTGGGGCTCTGATCCCGAGGTCGTTAAGAGAATCCAGACATTAATGTATCAAAAATATATATGGCTTATTTGAATATGAAAAACATGTAAAAATGTGCAAAATTTATCATTAATTGAATGCCAAGTAACAAACTACCAATTAGCTACGATATATATATTTTTGATACATTAATGTCTGGATTCTCTTAACGACCTCGGGATCAGAGCCCCAGGCGAAATCACACAAAGACAAGAGCTTGGCTCCGGTCGGGAAACGAACCCTGGTCGGCAAGCTTATATAGACAGTGACTAAGCCACTTGGCCACGAAGAAAGATAAAAGTCAATGACAATTCTTCTGTACTTATACCTGTCGAATTCAGGTATTTTGTATTTAGAATTGAAATCAACCCATCTTCACCATCTTAGCTAATTGGTAGTTTGTTACTTGGCATTCAATTAATGATAAATTTTGCAAATTTTTACGTGTTTTTCATATTCAAATAAGCCATATATATTTTTGATACATTAATGTCTGGATTCTCTTAATGACCTCGGGATCAGAGCCCCAGGCAAAATCACACAAAAGACAAGAGCTTGGCTCCGGCCGGGAATCGAACCCTGGTCGGCAAGCTTGTATAGACAGTGACTAAGCCACTTGGCCACGAAGAAAGATAAAAGTCAATGAAAATTCTTCTGTACTTATACCTGTCGAATTCAGGTATTTTGTACTTAGAATTGAAATCAACCCATCTTCACCATCGTAGCTAATTGGTAGTTTGTTACTTGGCATTCAAGCTTGCCGACCAGGGTTCGATTCCCGGCCGGAGCCAAGCTCTTGTCTTTTTGTGATTTCGCCTGGGGCTCTGATCCCGAGGTCGTTAAGAGAATCCAGACATTAATGTATCAAAAATATATATGGCTTATTTGAATATATATATATATATATATATATATATATATATATGTGTGTGTGTGTGTGTGTGTGTGTGTGTATATATACAAACACTTGCTCCTTATTATATAATGGAGATTGTCCAGAATAACCCCATAATATATATACTATACACATATAGGCTATTCGGTTAAAGAAATTTCTTATTTAATAAAGGGCAAGTGTTTGTCTATATACATTATATATATATGTATATATATATATATATATATATATATATATATATATATACTGTATATATATAGTATATTCACGTGCAGCTTTCCCAGTTCCTCAGGTAGGAGGCGAGGAGTAGTCATACCATCCTTTTGAGCTAGGAATATGGGAAGGGGGGTTAACCTAGCGTCATCAGTAGCCACTGTTTGACCCCCCAGGGTCCTAGCTTGGGTGGAGAGTGGCCTTAGATGATGACCATATAGCCTTTGTATGTGTATATATATATATATATATATATATATATATATATATATATATATATATATATGTATGTATACATGGCCTGTCTCTTCCAAATTGTCAATGCTATCCTTGGGCAACCTTTGAACCTTAAACCTGTTGCCGTCGTTGTAGGTCTTTGGAGCCGTAAGGATCTCCCACACCTCACTCGGTGTTGTCCCAACACATTGGAATCAGACCTGAAAAATATCATCATTTTATTTTAAATATTAATTATACTTATCAAATAGAACATTTCCTAAATAAGGTATATTTTCAATCAAATCTCCCATCTATAATAAAACAGCAATTGTATGACATATATATATATATATATATATATATATATATTTCATTCATATATTCTAATACCAGTACTACCTCCAGAAAAACGCAAATTAGGGTTTCGCCCTCACCAAAGGGCTCATCAGGTGGGTTTTGCCTACTTCCTTTTTAGCAGGCTTGGTTCCCACGACCCTCATTCCCTCCCTTTTTTTTCTATCATCATCTCAACAATTCAAAATTCATCAGTAAAATGTCTTATGATAATTAATAATAAATGCTGAAGAAGAGAAACAAATTGAAGCATCAGTATCAGCCGGGCGGTTAAGCCAAGCGTCATTATTGGCCGGGCGGTTAAGCCAAGCGTCAATATGTGCTGGGCGGTTAAGCCAAGCGTCATTATTGGCCGGGCGGTTAAGCCAAGCATCATCATTGGCCGGGCGGTTAAGCCAAGCGTCATCATTGGCCGGGCGGTTAAGCCAAGCGTCATCATTGGCCGGGCGGTTAAGCCAAGCGTCATCATTTGCCGGGTGGTTAAGCCAAGCGTCATTATCGGCCGGGCGGTTAAGCCTAGCATCATCATTGGCCGGTTAAGCCAAGCGTCAACATCGGCCGGGCGGTTAAGCCAAGCGTCATCATTGGCCGGGCGGTTAAGCCAAGCGTCATCATTTGCCAGGCGGTTAACTCAAGCGTCATTATTGGCCGGGCGGTGAAGCCAAGCGTCATCATCGGCCGGGCGGTTAAGCCAAGCGTCATCATCGGCCGGGCGGTTAAGCCTAGCGTCATCATCGGCCGGGCGGTTAAGCCAAGCGTCATTATTGGCCGGGCGGTTAAGCCAAGCATCATCATTTGCCGGGCGGTTAAGCCAAGCGTCATCATTTGCCGGGCGGTTAAGCCAAGCGTCATCATTTGCCGGGCGGTTAAGCCAAGCGTCATCATCGGCCGGGCGGTTAAGCCAAGCGTCATTATTGGCTGGGCGGTTAAGCCAAGCGTCATCATCGGCCGGGCGGTTAAGCAAAGCGTCATCATCGGCCGGGCGGTTAAGCCAAGCGTCATTATTGGCCGGGCGGTGAAGCCAAGCGTCATCATTTGCCGGGCGGTTAAGCCAAGCGTCATCATCGGCCGGGCGGTTAAGCCAAGCGTCATCATCGGCCGGGCGGTTAAGCCAAGCGTCATCATCGGCCGGGCGGTTAAGCCAAGCGTCATTATTGGCCGGGCGGTTAAGCCAAGCGTCATCATTTGCCGGGCGGTTAAGCCAAGCGTCATCATTTGCCGGGCGGTTAAGCCAAGCGTCATCATTTGCCGGGCGGTTAAGCCAAGCGTCATCATCGGCCGGGCGGTTGAGCCAAGCGTCATTATTGGCCGGGCGGTTAAGCCAAGCGTCATCATCGGCCGGGCGGTTAAGCCAAGCGTCATTATTGGCCGGGCGGTTAAGCCAAGCGTCATCATCGGCCGGGCGGTTAAGCCAAGCGTCATCATCGGCCGGGCGGTTAAGCCAAGCGTCATCATCGGCCGGGCGGTTAAGCCAAGCGTCATCATCGGCCGGGCGGTTAAGCCAAGCGTCATTATTGGCCGGGCGGTTAAGCCAAGCGTCATCGTTTGCCGGGCGGTTAAGCCAAGCGTCATTATTGGCCGGGCGGTTAAGCCAAGCGTCATCGTTTGCCGGGCGGTTAAGCCAAGCGTCATCATTTGCCGGGCGGTTAAGCCAAGCGTCATCGTTTGCCGGGCGGTTAAGCCAAGCGTCATCATCGGCCGGGCGGTTAAGCCAAGCGTCATCATCGGCCGGGCGGTTAAGCCAAGCGTCATTATTGGCCGGGCGGTTAAGCCAAGCGTCATCATTTGCCGGGCGGTTAAGCCAAGCGTCATCATCGGCCGCGCGGTTAAGCCAAGCGTCATCATCGGCTGGGCGGTTAAGCCAAGCGTCATCATCGGCCGCGCGGTTAAGCCAAGCGTCATTATTGGCCGGGCGGTTAAGCCAAGCGTCATCATCGGCCGGGCGGTTAAGCCAAGCGTCATTATCGGCCGGGCGGTTAAGCCAAGCGTCATCATCGGCCGGGCGGTTAAGCCAAGCGTCATTATCGGCCGGGCGGTTAAGCCAAGCGTCATCATCGGCCGGGCGGTTAAGCCAAGCGTCATCATCGGCCGGGCGGTTAAGCCAAGCGTCATCATCGGCCGGGCGGTTAAGCCAAGCGTCATCATCGGCCGGGCGGTTAAGCCAAGCGTCATCATCGGCCGGGCGGTTAAGCCAAGCGTCATCATCGGCCGGGCGGTTAAGCCAAGCGTCATCATCGGCCGGGCGGTGAAGCCAAGCGTCATTATTGGCCGGGCGGTTAAGCCAAGCGTCATCATTTGCCGGGCGGTTAAGCCAAGCGTCATCATTTGCCGGGCGGTTAAGCCAAGCGTTATCATTTGCCGGGCGGTTAAGCCAAGCGTCATCATCGGCCAGGCGGTTAAGCCAAGCGTCATCATCGGCCGGGCGGTTAAGCCAAGCGTCATTGTTGGCCGGGCGGTGAAGCCAAGCGTCATCATCGGCCGGGCGGTGAAGCCAAGCGTCATCATTTGCCGGGCGGTTAAGCCAAGCGTCATCATCGGCCGGGCGGTTAAGCCAAGCGTCATCATCGGCCGGGCGGTTAAGCCAAGCGTCATCATTTGCCGGGCGGTTAAGCCAAGCGTCATTATTGGCCGGGCGGTTAAGCCAAGCGTCATCATTTGCCGGGCGGTTAAGCCAAGCGTCATCATCGGCCGGGCGGTTAAGGCAAGCGTCATCATCGGCCGGGCGGTTAAGCCAAGCGTCATCATCGGCCGGGCGGTTAAGCCAAGCGTCATCATCGGCCGGGCGGTTAAGCCAAGCGTCATCATCGGCCGGGCGGTTAAGCCAAGCGTCATTATTGGCCGGGCGGTTAAGCCAAGCGTCATCATTTGCCGGGCGGTTAAGCCAAGCGTCATCATTTGCCGGGCGGTTAAGCCAAGCGTCATCATTTGCCGGGCGGTTAAGCCAAGCGTCATCATCGGCCGGGCGGTTAAGCCAAGCGTCATTATTGGCCGGGCGGTTAAGCCAAGCGTCATCATCGGCCGGGCGGTTAAGCCAAGCGTCATCATCGGCCGGGCGGTTAAGCCAAGCGTCATTATTGGCCGGGCGGTGAAGCCAAGCGTCATCATTTGCCGGGCGGTGAAGCCAAGCGTCATCATCGGTCGGGCGGTTAAGCCAAGCGTCATCATCGGCCGGGCGGTTAAGCCAAGCGTCATCATCGGCCGGGCGGTTAAGCCAAGCGTCATTATTGGCCGGGCGGTGAAGCCAAGCGTCATTACTGGCCGGGCGGTGAAGCCAAGCGTCATCATCGGCCGGGCGGTTAAGCCAAGCGTCATCATCGGCCGGGCGGTTAAGCCAAGCGTCATCATCGGCCGGGCGGTTAAGCCAAGCGTCATCATCGGCCGGGCGGTTAAGCCAAGCGTCATCATCGGCCGGGCGGTTAAGCCAAGCGTTATCATCGGCCGGGCGGTTAAGCCAAGCGTCATTATTGGCCGGGCGGTGAAGCCAAGCGTCATCATTTGCCGGGCGGTTAAGCCAAGCGTCATCATTTGCCGGGCGGTTAAGCCAAGCGTCATTATTGGCCGGGCGGTTAAGCCAAGCGTCATTATTGGCCGGGCGGTTAAGCCAAGCGTCATTATTGGCCGGGCGGTGAAGCCAAGCGTCATCATCTGCCGGGCGGTTAAGCCAAGCGTTATCATCGGCCGGGCGGTTAAGCCAAGCGTCATCATCGGCCGGGCGGTTAAGCCAAGCGTCATCATCGGCCGGGCGGTTAAGCCAAGCGTCATCATCGGCCGGGCGGTTAAGCCAAGCGTCATCATCGGCCGGGCGGTTAAGCCAAGCGTCATCATCGGCCGGGCGGTTAAGCCAAGCGTCATCATCGGCCGGGCGGTTAAGCCAAGCGTCATCATCGGCCGGGCGGTTAAGCCAAGCGTCATCATCGGCCGGGCGGTTAAGCCAAGCGTCATTATTGGCTGGGCGGTGAAGCCAAGCGTCATCATTTGCCGGGCGGTTAAGCCAAGCGTCATCATTTGCCGGGCGGTTAAGCCAAGCGTCATTATTGGCCGGGCGGTTAAGCCAAGCGTCATCATCGGCCGGGCGGTTAAGCCAAGCGTCATCATCGGCCGGGCGGTTAAGCCAAGCGTCATCATTTGCCGGGCGGTTAAGCCAAGCGTCATCATTGGTCGGGCCGTTAAGCCAAGCGTCGGTATGTGCTGGGCGGTTAAGCCAAGCATGATTATCGGCCTAGAAAACTAAACAATAAAATACTATTCCTTAAAAAAATATTCCTTTTACAAAATAAAAAAAAAAATTCATTCCTTTCACAAAAGGAAATAAGAATTTATTCCTTTCAAAATAAAAATTATATATTATTCCTTTCACTAAACTAAAAAAAAAAAGTGTCACAAAATTATAATCCTTTAGAAAAAAATACATTATCTCTTACTAACAAAAATAGGAATGTGAGGACATCAACTTAATCTCGAGTGCTGCCATTACCAAAACTTCCTCTGCTGCCCTGCCCCCATCCTTTCTTGAACCCTCTCCATCAGCTGCTGCAGCCATTGGATGAGCACCTGTTCTGACAGACCTCGCTTGAAGAAACACAGCTTCCTTCTTCAACATCTAAGGACAAGTCTACTGCATACTAAAAGAAGCCTAGCTCGTTCCCTCTGCAGAGCCGGTCTTCTAGATTATTCCCCCAGAACCACCCGAAGGTTGGTATCCGGAAGAATAGATCCAGATATCCGATCATTTGTACACTTGACAAGGGTCCTGTACTCGTTCACCAAGGTACATAGCATACTGGAACGGGCCAGGTTTCTTCCCTCTGCAAAGACTGTTGTCCTCGAGCTGGATATTTAAGCCTTGCATCCCTCAAGCTGGACAGTCCTTCCAAGCCTCCTCCTCCTAGCTGGGCAGTCAGTCATTCAGGCCAAAGATCCAGGGGAGGGGGGGGGGGGAAGCATCATCTACTTTTGGAACTGGTGTCTGGAACTTGTCCTGAATAGGTTGAGCACAATTATTTGAAGGTTTGGTCCTGGCAACACTCGGCTAAATCTCATTTTCCTCACAAAATAAACTGAAAAGATTTTTTTTTTTTTTAGATTTTTTTTTTTTTTTAGATTTTTTTTTTAGATTTTTTATTTTTTTTAGATTTTTTTTTTTTTTTTTTTTTTTTAGATTTTTTTATTTTTTTTTTTAGATTTTTTTATTTTTGGGGGGTTTATGTTTGTCATATTGTTTTTTTTCCATCCCTTCGCTGATCCAAGTATTAATTTAGCGAAGTCTCCTCAGAAGCCTATCGATATAATTAGCTGCTAATTGAACCTGCTCGATGGTACCAGTAATGGTGATTGAATTATTGTTGAATTGCCATGGGAGCTTTATTAAGCTGACGCCACTCTGCCGGGTGATTTCCGTCAGCGTCCTTCCGCCCACTCCATATATGACTCGGTGGAACTGGCTTGGGACGTCCAAGTCGACAGTCACGTGACCCTCGACGTCGTAGTCCCTTGTGGTGTAAACTCCAACCTTTGCACCTTGGAAGATGATATGGCTGCCAGAGCAGCCAGGTCCACTGCAGATTGTCGAGTTAAAGAACCCATCTGTACCTCTTCCTGTATGGGGTGAGGAAGAAACCCTTTTATGATTCTCGGGTTCCAGGTCAAAGACGATAGGTTTGCGAGCGGGTTTTTCCTTTGCAATCTTCTCTTCCTTTTGCTTTTCCTCAGATCCACCGCAGATTGTCGAGTTAAAGACCCCATCTGTACCTCTTCCTGTATGGGGTGAGGAAGAAACCCTTTTATGATTCTCGGGTTCCAGGTCAAAGACGATAGGTTTGCGAGCAGGTTTTTTCTTTGCAATCTTCTCTTCCTTTTGCTTTTCCTCAGA
Source organism: Palaemon carinicauda (assembly GCF_036898095.1). Taxonomy (NCBI): domain Eukaryota; kingdom Metazoa; phylum Arthropoda; class Malacostraca; order Decapoda; family Palaemonidae; genus Palaemon; species Palaemon carinicauda. The sequence goes on from NC_090752.1 coordinate 12,704,874, forward strand.
TCCACCGCAGATTGTCGAGTTAAAGACCCCATCTGTACCTCTTCCTGTATGGGGTGAGGAAGAAACCCTTTTATGATTCTCGGGTTCCAGGTCAAAGACGATAGGTTTGCGAGCGGGTTTTTTCTTTGCAATCTTCTCTTCCTTTTGCTTTTCCTCCTTTTCCTTTTGGAGTTTGTGCTCTTCCCGGAGGCAGTTGACAGGGACATCTCCTTTTGAGGCTAGTAGTCTGCCCAACACCTGACCCAAACCAGATATCCCTCCGTCAGGCTCGTTCTCCAACTCCTCCTTGTGTCCGTTGGCAAGCAGGTCCTCTGCCTTAACTACATTGTCTTCCCCTTTTTTATTGACAATGACATCCATTTGGACATCTTCCTTCTGTCTATCCATCTTAACATCCATTTGGACATCTTCCTTCTGTCTATCCATCTTAACATCCATTTGGACATCTTCCTTCTGTCTATCCATCTTAACATCCATTTGGACATCTTCCTTCTGTCTATCCATCTTGACATCCATTTGGACATCTTCCTTCTGTCTATCCATCTTAACATCCATTTGGACATCTTCCTTCTGTCTATCCATCTTAACATCCATTTGGACATCTTCCTTCTGTCTATCCATCTTGACATCCATTTGGACATCTTCCTTCTGTCTATCCATCTTAACATCCATTTGGACATCTTCCTTCTGTCTATCCATCTTAACATCCATTTGGACATCTTCCTTATGTCCATCCATCTTAACCTCCATCTCGGTCGAGATTTTTAAACCTGATCTAAGTTTCACTTTCCTAATTCCAGGTTTGTTTTCGTCTTTTTTCTTATCTCTCTCTTCAAGTTTCTCCTTGAGTAAAGAGGTGATTTCATTTGCGGCAAGCAGCTCGTCCTGCAGACCAATATTTTCTTTGGTGATTTGGACGATCCTGTTCTCTGCCACTTCCTTACTAGAACTTAAATGGCCGATGCGTTCCTGGAGAGAATCTCTCTCCTTGCCTATGGAAGTCATCGTCTCCTTTAGTTCGCCAATCTCTTCTTGAGCCTTAGACAACTCATCTTCCAGCCTATAGACTTCCTTCTTAACGTCTTTTAACGTCTTTACGAGGCAACTGTAATTTCCCTCATTTGTCAAGTTTTCCATCCTGGCCTCAGTCAGGCTAATTTCCAACCTCTCTTTCTCTGTTGCCATCTCTCTGATAATCTGCATTTGCTTTTCAATTGTCTCATTCAGTTCATCTATTTCTGCCTCAAATACAGATTCGAGGCGATGAATAGAGGCCACCTTTTCACGATCCACTTTTTGTAGTTTCTCGCCGAATTCTAGGTGGTTTTGTTCCATCTCACATAATTTATTTAAATGTTCTTTCTTGAGACATTCTAACTCATCCAAGAGGCATTTGTACCTTTCATTCCTGATTATATCATTTATCCTTGCCTCAGTTAGGCTCTTTTCAAGTACATTTCTCTCCACTGAAATCTCCCCAATCACTTCGATCTTCTCATGAACTATCTTATTTAGTTCTCTGTTATCTTGGCGAGCTTTTTCCAATTGCTCTGTAAGTTCAATGATTTTCTGATCCTTCTCGGTCATCTCAGTTTGATATTTTCCAAGGACAACGTTTTGATTGAAGATTTCCTTTTTCAGATTTTCGTTTGTTAGTTCCAGGTCGTCATTAATGTTTACCAAATTGTCCATCTCGATTTTCCTATCGATTTGAAGAGCTCCAACGACGTTAGAGAGACGGTGAGTCTCTGCTAACAACTCTTCTTTCTCTGCTAACAACTCTTCTTTCTCTGCTAACAACTCTTCTTTCCCTGCTAACAACTCTTCTTTCTCTGCTAACAACTCTTCTTTCTCTGCTAAGAATCTTGACTCGACTTCCTTTCTAGAGCTGATATCCTTTTCCTTCTCGGTCAACTCAGTTTGATATTTTCCTAGGACAACGTTTTGATTGAAGATTTCCTTTTTCAGATTTTCGTTTGTTAGTTCCAGGTCGTCATTAATGTTTGTCAAATTGTCCATCTCGATTTTCCTATCGATTTGAAGAGCTCCAACGACGTTAGAGAGACGTTGAGTCTCTGCTAACAACTCTTCTTTCTCTGCTAACAACTCTTCTTTCTCTGCTAACAACTCTTCTTTCTCTGCTAAGAATCTTGACTCGACTTCCTTTCTAGAGCTGATATCCTTTTCCTTCTCGGTCAACTCAGTTTGATATTTTCCTAGGACAACGTTTTGATTGAAGATTTCCTTTTTCAGATTTCCGTTTGTTAGTTCCAGGTCGTCATTAATGTTTGTCAAATTGTCCATCTCGATTTTCCTATCGATTTGAAGAGCTCCAACGACGTTAGAGAGACGTTGAGTCTCTGCTAACAACTCTTCTTTCTCTGCTAACAACTCTTCTTTCTCTGCTAAGAATCTTGACTCGACTTCCTTTCTAGAGCTGATATCCTTTTCCTTTTCGGTCAACTCAGTTTGATATTTTCCTAGGACAACGTTTTGATTGAAGATTTCCTTTTTCAGATTTTCGTTTGTTAGTTCCAGGTCGTCATTAATGTTTGTCAAATTGTCCATCTCGATTTTCCTATCGATTTGAAGAGCTCCAACGACGTTAGAGAGACGTTGAGTCTCTGCTAACAACTCTTCTCTCTCTGCTAACAACTCTTCTTTCTCTGCTAAGACTCTCGACTCTACTTCCTTTCTGGAGCTGATTTCCCTTTCCAGGGAAATGATGCGTTCCTCCATTCTCCTCTGAATACTCTCCTCCTCCTCCTCTCTCTTCGGTCCCGTTTCTGAGGGTCCTCCTCCCACCTTCTCCTCCATCCCGCCCTCAGAGTTTAGAGGCTTCGAAGTCCTTAGCCAAGAGGTCATCCTATACATTAAGGATCCTTCCTCTTCTGGTTCCATGAAAACCACACCACCCACTTTCTTCTGAACTTGAAGATGGCCAGTAGTAGACTGGGACATCTTGTTGGTTCCTCCTGGTTGTAAGCTGCTGAATATTCCTAAAAATCTCTGATCCATTTTGATTCGCTCAAAAAATCTATGTAATAGATGACCATATTGTTCTTCCTCTATCAACTCTATTATGAAAAAAAGAATGAATGTAGCCAACAAACGATCCCCGGAGACCCTTTTGGATGCAGATTCCGCCTGAAGACTAAACGGAAAGACAAGAATTATCATTGAAGACTGGAGACGATTTCGTTGGCTCCGAGAAGAACCCTGAACTCCTCAGGGAGGGAAATTCCCCTCTTCTGCTGGGGAGGGGGGGGGGGGAGGGGGGGGGACTAATATCCTCCACTTGTTTTCGTTATTGATTCAAGAAACTCTGTCGTATGATTCTCCTATCTTTCCTTCTTCGGAATATTAGATTTCCGCCATTGAACATTCTCTGTTCATCCTTTCCAAGGATGAAATTCTCCGAAAAGTTTTACAGAAAAAAGAAGAAA
>NC_090752.1:12715819-12733319 GCF_036898095.1 Palaemon carinicauda
AGGGCAAGTGTTTGTCTATATACATTATATATATATATTATATATATATATATATATATATATATATATATACTGTATATATATAGTATATTCACGTGCAGCTTTCCCAGTTCCTCAGGTAGGAGGCGAGGAGTAATCATACCATCCTTTTGAGCTAGGAATATGGGGAGGGGGGTTAACCTAGCGTCATCAGTAGCCACTGTTTGACCCCCCAGGGTCCTAGCTTGGGTGGAGAGTGGCCTTAGATGATGACCATATAGCCTTTGTATGTGTATATATATATATATATATATATATATATATATATATATATATATATATATATGTATACATGGCCTGTCTCTTCCAAATTGTCAATGCTATCCTTGGGCAACCTTTAAACCTTAAACCTGTTGCCGTCGTTGTAGATCTTTGGAGCCGTAAGGATCTCCCACACCTCACTCGGTGTTGTCCCAACACATTGGAATCAGACCTGAAAAATATCATCATTTTATTTTAAATATTAATTATACTTATCAAATAGAACATTTCCTAAATAAGGTATATTTTCAATCAAATCTCCCATCTATAATAAAAGAGCAATTGTATGACATATATATATATATATATATATATATATATATATATATATATATATATATATATATATTTCATTCATATATTCTAATACCATTACTACCTCCAGAAAAATGCAAATTAGGGTTTCGCCCTCACCAAAGGGCTCATCAGGTGGGTTTTGCCTACTTCTTTTCAGCAGGCTTGGTTCCCACGACCCTCATTCCCTCCCTTTTTTTCTATCATCATCTCAACAATTCAAAATTCATCAGTAAAATGTCTTATGATAATTAATAATAAATGCTGAAGAAGAGAAACAAATTGAAGCATCAGTATCAGCCGGGCGGTTAAGCCAAGCGTCATTATTGGCCGGGCGGTCAAGCCAAGCGTCAATATGTGCTGGGCGGTTAAGCCAAGCGTCATTATTGGCCGGGCGGTTAAGCCAAGCGTCATCATTTGCCGGGCGGTTAAGCCAAGCGTCATCATTTGCCGGGCGGTTAAGCCAAGCGTCTTCATTGGCCGGGCGGTTAACTCAAGCGTCATCATCGGCCGGGCGGTTAAGCCAAGCATCATTATTGGCCGGGCGGTTAAGCCAAGCGTCATCATCGGCCGGGCGGTTAAGCCAAGCGTCATCATCGGCCGGGCGGTTAAGCCAAGCGTCATCATCGGCCGGGCGGTTAAGCCAAGCGTCATTGTTGGCCGGGCGGTTAAGCCAAGCGTCATCATTTGCCGGGCGGTTAAGCCAAGCGTCATCATTTGCCGGGCGGTTAAGCCAAGCGTCATCATTTGCCGGGCGGTTAAGCCAAGCGTCATTATTGGCCGGGCGGTTAAGCTAAGCGTCATCATCGGCCGGGCGGTTAAACCAAGCGTCATCATTTGCCGGGCGGTTAAGCCAAGCGTCATCATCGGCCGGGCGGTTAAGCCAAGCGTCATCATCGGCCGGGCGGTTAAGCCAAGCGTCATCATTTGCCGGGCGGTTAAGCCAAGCCTCATCATCGGCCGGGCGGTTAAGCCAAGCCTCATCATCGGCCGGGCGGTTAAGCCAAGCGTCATCATCGGCCGGGCTGTTAAGCCAAGCCTCATCATCGGCCGGGCGGTTAAGCCAAGCCTCATCATCGGCCGGGCGGTTAAGCCAAGCCCCATCATCGGCCGGGCGGTTAAGCCTAGCCTCATCATCGGCCGGGCGGTTAAACCAAGCCTCATCATCGGCAGGGCGGTTAAGCCAGGCGTCATCATCGGCCGGGCGGTTAAGCCTAGCGTCATCATCGGCCGGGCGGTTAAGCCAGTCGTCATCATTTGCCGGGCGGTTAAGCCAGGCGTCATCATTTGCCGGGCGGTTAAGCCAAGCGTCATCATCGGCCGGGCGGTTAAGCCAAGCGTCAGTATGTGCCGGGCGGTTAAGCCAAGCGTCATCATTTGCCGGGCGGTGAAGCCAAGCGTCATCATCGGCCGGGCGGTTAAGCCAAGCGTCATCATCGGCCGGGCGGTTAACCCAAGCGTCATCATTGGCCGGGCGGTTAAGCCAAGCGTCATCATCGGCCGGGCGGTTAAGGCAAGCGTCATCATCGGCCGGGCGGTTAAGGCAAGCGTCATCATCGGCCGGGCGGTTAAGCCAAGCGTCATCATCGGCCGGGCGGTTAAGCCAAGCGTCATTATAGGCCGGGCGGTGAAGCCAAGCGTCATCATCGGCCGGGCGGTTAAGCCAAGCGTCATCATTTGCCGGGCGGTTAAGCCAAGTGTCATCATTTGCCGGGCGGTTAAGCCAAGCATCATCATCGGCCGGGCGGTTAAGCCAAGCGTCATTATCGGCCGGGCGGTTAAGCCAAGCGTCATCATCTGCCGGGCGGTTAAGCCAAGCGTCATCATCGGCTGGGCGGTTAAGGCAAGCGTCATCATCGGCCGGGCGGTTAAGCCAAGCGTCATTATCGGCCGGGCGGTTAAGCCAAGCGTCATCATCGGCCGGGCGGTTAAGCCAAGCGTCATCATCGGCCGGGCGGTTAAGCCAAGCGTCATCATCCGCCAGGCGGTTAAGCCAAGCGTCATTGTTGGCCGGGCGGTTAAGCCAAGCGTCATCATTTGCCGGGCGGTTAAGCCAAGTGTCATCATTTGCCGGGCGGTTAAGCCAAGCGTCATCATTTGCCGGGCGGTTAAGCCAAGCGTCATTATTGGCCGGGCGGTTAAGCCAAGCGTCATCATTTGCCGGGCGGTTAAGCCAAGCGTCATCATCGGCCGGGCGGTTAAGGCAAGCGTCATCATCGGCCGGGCGGTTAAGCCAAGCGTCATCATCGGCCGGGCGGTTAAGCCAAGCGTCATCATCGGCCGGGCGGTTAAGCCAAGCGTCATCATCGGCCGGGCGGTTAAGCCAAGCGTCATTATTGGCCGGGCGGTTAAGCCAAGCGTCATCATTTGCCGGGCGGTTAAGCCAAGCGTCATCATTTGCCGGGCGGTTAAGCCAAGCGTCATCATTTGCCGGGCGGTTAAGCCAAGCGTCATCATCGGCCGGGCGGTTAAGCCAAGCGTCATTATTGGCCGGGCGGTTAAGCCAAGCGTCATCATCGGCCGGGCGGTTAAGCCAAGCGTCATCATCGGCCGGGCGGTTAAGCCAAGCGTCATCATCGGCCGGGCGGTTAAGCCAAGCGTCATTATTGGCCGGGCGGTTAAGCCAAGCGTCATCATTTGCCGGGCGGTTAAGCCAAGCGTCATCATCGGCCGGGCGGTTAAGCCAAGCGTCATTATCGGCTGGACGGTTAAGCCAAGCGTCATCATCGGCCGGGCGGTTAAGCCAAGCGTCATCATTTGCCGGGCGGTTAAGCCAAGCGTCATCATTTGCCGGGCGGTTAAGCCAAGCGTCATCATCGGCCGGGCGGTTAAGCCAAGCGTCATTATTGGCCGGGCGGTTAAGCCAAGCGTCATCATTTGCCGGGCGGTTAAGCCAAGCGTCATCATCGGCCGGGCGGTTAAGCCAAGCGTCATTATTGGCCGGGCGGTTAAGCCAAGCGTCATTATTGGCCGGGCGGTTAAGCCAAGCGTCATCATTTGCCGGGCGGTTAAGCCAAGCGTCATCATCGGCCGGGCGGTTAAGCCAAGCGTCATCATCGGCTGGGCGGTTAAGCCAAGCGTTATCATTTGCCGGGCGGTTAAGCCAAGCGTCATCATTTGCCGGGCGGTTAAGCCAAGCGTCATCATCGGCCGGGCGGTTAAGCCAAGCGTCATTATTGGCCGGGCGGTTAAGCCAAGCGTCATCATCGGCCGGGCGGTTAAGCCAAGCGTCATCATCGGCCGGGCGGTTAAGCCAAGCGTCATCATCGGCCGGGCGGTTAAGCCAAGCGTCATCATCGGCCGGGCGGCTAAGCCAAGCGTCATCATTTGCCGGGCGGTTAAGCCAAGCGTCATCATCGGCCGGGCGGTTAAGCCAAGCGTCATCATCGGCCGGGCGGTTAAGCCAAGCGTCATCATTTGCCGGGCGGTTAAGCCAAGCGTCATTATTGGCCGGGCGGTGAAGCCAAGCGTCATCATTTGCCGGGCGGTTAAGCCAAGCGTCATCATCGGCCGGGCGGTTAAGCCAAGCGTCATCATCGGCCGGGCGGTTAAGCCAAGCGTCATCATCGGCCGGGCGGTTAAGCCAAGCGTCATTATTGGCCGGGCGGTTAAGCCAAGCGTCATTATTGGCCGGGCGGTTAAGCCAAGCGTCATCATTGGCCGGGCGGTGAAGCCAAGCGTCATCATTGGCCGGGCGGTTAAGCCAAGCGTCATCATCGGCCGGGCGGTTAAGCCAAGCGTCATTGTTGGCCGGGCGGTTAAGCGAAGCGTCATCATCGGCCGGGCGGTTAAGCCAAGCGTCATCATCGGCCGGGCGGTTAAGCCAAGCGTCATCATCGGCCGGGCGGTTAAGCCAAGCGTCATCATCGGCTGGGCGGTTAAGCCAAGCGTCATCATCGGCCGGGCGGTTAAGCCAAGCGTCATTATTGGCCGGGCGGTGAAGCCAAGCGTCTGTATTTGCCGGGCGGTTAAGCCAAGCGTCATCATCGGCCGGGCGGTTAAGCCAAGCGTCATCATCGGCCGGGCGGTTAAGCCAAGCGTCATCATCGGCCGGGCGGTTAAGCCAAGCGTCATCATCGGCCGGGCGGTTAAGCCAAGCGTCGTCATCGATGCGGTTAAGCCAAGCGTCATCATCGGCCGGGCGGTGAAGCCAAGCGTCGTCATCGGCCGGGCGGTTAAGCCAAGCGTCATCATCGGCCGGGCGGTTAAGCCAAGCGTCGTCATCGGCCGGGCGGTTAAGCCAAGCGTCGTCATCGGCCGGGCGGTGAAGCCAAGCGTCGTCATCGGCCGGGCGGTGAAGCCAAGCGTCGTCATCGGCCGGGCGGTGAAGCCAAGCGTCGTCATCGGCCGGGCGGTGAAGCCAAGCGTCGTCATCGGCCGGGCGGTGAAGCCAAGCGTCGTCATCGGCCGGGCGGTGAAGCCAAGCGTCGTCATCGGCCGGGCGGTGAAGCCAAGCGTCGTCATCGGCCGGGCGGTGAAGCCAAGCGTCGTCATCGGCCGGGCGGTGAAGCCAAGCGTCGTCATCGGCCGGGCGGTGAAGCCAAGCGTCGTCATCGGCCGGGCGGTGAAGCCAAGCGTCATCATCTGCCGGGCGGTTAAGCCAAGCGTCATTATTTGCCGGGCGGTTAAGCCAAGCGTCATCATTGGCCGGGCGGTGAAGCCAAGCGTCATCATTGGCCGGGCGGTTAAGCCAAGCGTCATTATTGGCCGGGCGGTGAAGCCAAGCGTCATCATCGGCCGGGCGGTTAAGCCAAGCGTCATCATCGGCCGGGCGGTTAGGCCAAGCGTCATCATCGGCCGGGCGGTTAAGCCAAGCGTCATCATCGGCCGGGCGGTTAAGCCAAGCGTCATCATCGGCCGGGCGGTTAAGCCAAGCTTCATCATTGGTCGGGCCGTTAAGCCAAGCGTCAGTATGTGCTGGGCGGTTAAGCCAAGCGTCATCATTGGCCGGGCGGTTAAGCCAAGCATCATTATCGGCCTTGAAAACTAAACAATAAAATACTATTCCTTAAAAAAATATTCCTTTTACTGTACTGTAGGTATTACTTAATTGGCTTTGCAGCGTTTTTTACCTAGCCTTATTTGCTTTATAACATTTTACTTTATCTTCGTTCTTGTTTAATTTCTTTCATCTTGCTGTCCAACCCTTTCTAACTTTTATTTCGGCGTAACTCTAAGGATTTGCCATAATTTCATTTAGGCACTGAGTGGACTTGCAGGCCGTATTTGACTAAAATTCACACAGTTTGCAGTTAACGGATATTTTTTGTTCCCTCTTATTTAGTGGAATATACCCAAAGTACATATTAGGGCAAGTCGCATAATATGACGTCCTTGTGCTCAATTTGGTGAATGCATCACAAAATCTCTCTCTCTCTCTCTCTCTCTCTCTCTCTCTCTCTCTCTCTCTCTCTCTCTCTCTCTCTCTCTCTCTCTCTCTCTGGTAGGACTATAAATTAAACCATTGTTCTTTGTTCTATAAATATTTTTAACTTTGTATTTGAGTTGTCAAATTCGTAATCTAAGACCTAGTTTAAACACTTAATATAATGTGTGTTAATTTATTATTATTATTATTATTATTATTATTATTATTATTATTATTATTATTATTATCGTAGTAGGAAAAGCAGGAGGATTTAAACCTAAGGACTCCAACAGGGGAAAATAGCCCAGTAAAGAAAGGCAGTAAAGAAATAAATAAATCACAAGAAAAACAAAGAACAATTAAACACTCTAAGAATGGTAACTACACCAAAATAAGTATACATTTCAATATATAAACCATAAAAAGAGACTGACGTCACCTGTTCAACATAAAAACAATCGCTGCAAATTTGAACTTTCGTAATAATTTAGGCCCGACATAGGAAGTTTCCGAAGAATCATCTGCGCATCTGATCTGTAATCCTCTCCAAGTGGTCACTCTTGTATACATTGCGACCCCCCCCCCCCCCAGCTGAAATTGAAAGCTTCTGAATTTATCTAATTCAGTGGGAACGACCTGCGTCAGTGACTCTGAGAAGTCCGTTTCTTGGTCTCATTTAGTTGAAATTTTGTAGATTTTTTTGTTTCGTCCTAATGATGTTTCATTTGCATGCCATATTTTTTGCAAGCATGTCGATACTTTGAAGTCATGGACTCCGGAGGACTTATGTAGTTGAGGCATGAACTTTGCCCAAACATTCTGAAATACAGTTGGTCCCTCTTTGCACTACTTTCACTTTGAACGGCATCAATTATCATTGTTGTGGTTACGCCATATATATATTTTTTGTCAGCTTTGTTCATCGCCAAGGGAATTTTTTTTAGTAGATGCTCTCGATGACGTACTGAAATGCATCGTGTGTTTTGTTTATTCTATGAGTTGTTTTGTTGCTTCAAGTTAACCATTCACTCTTTCACTGTAGATTGAATGCGATGCTTTTTGATTGATAAAATCTACTTTATTTGGTTATCTAAATCCATAGCATGTTTTGCCTCCCTTCTCCATTATTTTATCGTTCCTCTTTACTTCATTTTTGTCTGTTTTCTCTCCGCATATGAGCAATCAGTTACGAGAACGAGCACTTTTTTCCTTGTTCCAAAATATTGTATGTGCATTTATAATAGTAGTGATAGCAGAATATTGATACATAGCAGTCTCCGATACGTACACCGACCACAAACTTATATAAGCTCATAAAAACAAAGTTGTCGGTAGGCAAACGAAAGCTCTGTGATTAAGAGCACGCTAGACATAAAATCTAGCCATACTTGCTTCGCAGTAGTTATTCAATTTGGCCACCACTACCTACGGTTATTCACATTATATCTCGGATTCGTAAGCTTGAAACTAATCTCTCCAAAAATTTTCTCTTCCCAAAGGCATGAGCTTTTATCTTCCTCTGCGTAACACAGTTAACAAACGTTCTAACCTAACCAAAATCATAATCTGCTTGGCAAAAGTGATAATAATCGCGTTTGTATCTAGCTACAATTTGTGTTTGTTAGATATTTTTTAGTATGCTTATTATACACTGACTAATATGATTAGCAACCAATATCCTTAACTTGTCCATGGCCCATTACACACACAAAAAATATAAATAAATAAATAAATAAAGGATGAAAATTAAGCGGCTGACGAGAAAAAGAACGGAAACGCATCCTTAATGACGTGATATACGAAATTAAAGATATGATAAATCAAAGAGAAAAATCTAAGGCTTCACAGCATGGATGGAAATAACAGTTATCAAGGATTAATGACCACAGAGTAATAGTAAGAAATGATAAGTTGGTGGGTGTTCCTAAAACTTCAGCTCAACAGAGCGCTAGCTTAAACATCTGTAGAACGAAGCCATCTTACGGCTGGTTATATAACAGTCCATAAAAGAAAGTGTCTAAATGTGAATTGCATGATTTCTGTTTGATTTTGTGAAGAGGAATGGATAAAAAAAGTAAAGTACTACGCATTTTCAGTAACATTAAAACCAATCATTTCACTCATATGTTTGTTAAAATACGAAGGTATTGTCATAAATTGGAGAGAGAGAGAGAGAGAGAGAGAGAGAGAGAGAGAGAGAGAGAGAGAGAGAGAGAGAGAGAGAGAAAGAGGAGGGGGGTTAGCAATTCACAAGAAAAAGTATGTTGAGCCTCTGAGTTCAAAGAGATTGTTTGCGTCTTTTGTTATAGTTTTTATGAGCGTTTTCACCGAAAACACGCAGAACCGTGTTCTACTATTTCATACGCCTCTCTCTCTCTCTCTCTCTCTCTCTCTCTCTCTCTCTCTCTCTCTCTCTCCTCTCTCTCTCTCTCTCAATAGAACTTTCAACCCGGAATGGTATTGTCATAGGGAGGATGAAAATGGATGAAAATGTACAATTATTTATTGAAGAAGTCTTATGGTAATCCCTTGAAATCTAAAATAGTATTTCCCATTTTTATTTCAAGTGTTGTATTCTCTTCTAAATGTAACATAAGACCGACTTACCGAAAATTTATTACGTGTTGCAGAAACAAAACAAAAGAATATGTAAAAGTGTTAATAGCTGTAAATCATGTATTTTTAGTATTCAAATGTGACTTCAACGCTACATAAGGAAATTAAACATTCTCTTGCCTTTATTATGGTATTTGAAAAGTTTCTTAAACAGAACCATAATATTGACGGCTCTTGGGAACTTTGAATTGTTCAAACCTAATTAGACAGATGTTTTGAACGTGACTGAATGCATGCAGCTGCAGGCATTAAAAAAATGTATATACAGTATATATATATATATATATATATATATATATATATATATATATATATATATATATATATATATATATAACTTGAAAGTTCTCGAGAATTTCTTGTTGCCATACAGACAGTCAAAAGGGTTTTAATTCAATTTCTGAAATATCGAGTGACAAATTGTAGTATCTTGTTGAAAACACTTTTACCAAAATACTACAAAATTGTCACATGAGAAAAAGAATAGGGCAAGAAAAGTCAACACTGTATTTATTCTTGAAATTTGTCCGAATACAAAAGTTACAAAGGGAGATAGGTTGGGGAGAAAAGTATTTGTAATCAAATGCTTCAGTGAAAAGCATTTTCTATTCATTTTTTTTTCCAAGTAAGTGAGAGGGTGCTTACGGACATCTGATTTTGTGAAAGTGTGTTTTGTTAGTTAAAGTCTTGTTCAGAAAGTTCGCAGTTAGGATAATAATGTTTATTCGAAGATAGAAAGGATGCTAGGGAAGAAAGTAGGACGAAATGTAGGATACAGGAGTTGGAAATTTTCCAATTGATATGTTTAACAACTTTCTATATATCATTCGTTATCAAGAGGACCGGAAGTGGGATAGAATAGAGCCAGTTTTCCCCGAGAAAGATTATATTACCGTTTATACCACTTGTATAATTATTATTACAAAAATAATTAACATAAAAAGTTTAGGTATGAAACACAAATAAAATGCTGCAAAAGGAAGAAAATGGTCAGATACCTTTACCATTTTATTCTGTAAGGGGTTAATGCTGTCAGTCCAATTTAAGTGAGGCACTATAGGCCTCTGCATAAAATGAGGGTTTTTGCAGCGTCCCTTCGGCCATTATGTCATCCCCGTTTTAGCCTTAAACTATACATCCGTGCCCCATACCTTTCTCCCATCTTACCGTCCAACCCCTGGTCTTTACCTCAGACTGCAACTACGGGAGTTCCCCTTCAGTTGCTGCTGGGCGTTGAATAATTTCCAAGCCCCAGTTTGGGGATTGTGTAGCAAATTTAACAATTCCAAGTACAAATCCTTTGCCACTTTAGAAGCAACAAAGTATTTACTTTTTATGATAAGAAACAGGCATTATTTTTTTCGTAGATCACTAACTTACTTTTATTGTTGTTTAAAGAATCTTATTGAAGTTAAATTGCTTTTATATAAAGTCCTAAATGGCTTCCCCAAGCCCCAGCAATAAGTTATATGACCCAACTTCATTACTGCGATCCAAAATTAGTGCACAGTGAACTTTGTTTCCTTTATGGTTCTTTACCTTTATTTGAAGAAATAATTTATTCATATTTCCTTCTGCTTAAAAGTTTACTAATATACCCTGGATTTACATTTTATTAGGATTAAGCAAATCTTACTTTCCTCTCGAGTTATAACATACGACAGTGAAAGAAAAATGTAACTCAGTCTTATATGGCTATCTTAATCATGAACTTGAGAATTACTTTTGGAATTCTCTGAATTTTATGTAACGAATAATCTAGAATAAGTTCCAGTTCTATTGTTTAATTCTTGACCCCAATAGGGTGAACCAAGTTATCAGTAATCAATTTCAGCCATGACTTGAACTTACAGTAAAAAAAAAAAAAAAAAAAAAAATTAAGACTACGTGATATGTCGAACAATTGAATTTATACTGTATTAACTATGAAACCCAAATGTAATGAAAAGTGTTCACTGTTATCCAAAGGCGTCTGTTGCACTTCGTGCGAAAGAAGTAACCTGGTTTTAGGCTTAGACGAGGTTCAAGGTCACCGCAGCTGTGTTTTGGTTTTAATATCACGTGAATATGTTATTGTTAACTAAAGAATTGCTTTATCACTAAAAATTTTATGAATGACCCTCGTAAGATATTACTCTCCGGGTATACTGACCTTTCAAGATTATTTGCCCTCTCTGTTACTGACCTTTTAAGATCTTGCTCTCCCGGGAATTTTACCATGATCTCGAATTACTTTCATCTGATTAACTGAAGAAAAAAAATATTTACAAATAGGGGCATATATCTTTATGCACATCCTCAGCGCTCTATATGTTTACAGTAAATACGCATAAGCTCTTGGTATAACTTTATTTTTATTCCTTTCATTTAACGCACACATATTTATAGATGTATATATACACTCTTACACACACACACACACATATATATATATATATATATTGTATATATATATATATATATTGTATATATATATATATATATATGTGTGTGTGCATGTAATTTATATATATATATATATATATATATATATATATATATATATATATATATATATATATATATATATATATATATAGATAGATACAGTATATACTGTGTATATATATAAATTATATATGTAATATATATATATATATATATATATATATATATATATATATATATATATAACTTTTCCACCATACACCATTATCACATGTAGAGGAATTTTGCAGCCCTCTAGTTTCTCAAATGTCACTTAGATTTAATGAAATCGCGAGGATTAGCTATTTTTTATTATTTTGTTAGTCTCATTCACAAGGAAAAAAAATACTGATGGCGTTTTAAATATATAATTTTAATTTAAGCTATCTTGTTTTGGTCATCTATCTTGGGAGGAAAAAAAAGTATAAACAGGTTACTCGCGTGATAAGAGAACCAGTCAGACACAGCAGAAGCTTTAAATGCAAATTTCTTGCATTGGCCTTGGAGGTAGTTTCTCCAACTTGTAAGGATTCAAATATTTTTTATGCCAGCCAAAACGTGGACGAAGATTTCTTTCTCTTTGTAATCTGGTATAATTTCACCTACGTAACTTTAAGAGGTATTTTTTTTCCCTTGCTAAAGCATAGTACAGTCATGGTCTGGGGATATTAATTACCTAGGTTGCGAGAATCATACTTTTTTTTTTTTTTTTTTTTTTTTTTTTTTTTTTTTTTTTTTGCAAGAGAGCTTCCCTCATTTTTTTATTTCCGATGGAGGGATCCGTGTTTATACCGATCTTTAAAAAAAAAAAATTATAATAAAACAATTTATTTCTTAATTATGCTTTAATATTATCTTACTGATTTACATTTGATAATTAGAAAGCTAGTATTAGACCCAATATGAGTATGTATCGATGACCATTGATGTTGTGACGTCAGGTGAAAGCTCTGTTATTAAACAAATCGACAATATATGTTTCAAATCCTTAAAGAATCACTTTATGGAAGTTAGAACACTTTAATATTTACTTTGATTTTTTTTTTCAATTTAAACTGAAGGAATTTTCAAAATAATTTTATCGTATTTTTCTGCATTATTTCGAATTTTCTAACATATTACTCTTTTAAGGCTACATACAACGTTACTTGTACGACTAATATTGCATTTTCTTTATCAAGTTTGTAAGTATCCTTCAAAGTATTCTTATTGTATTTTTCCCGTCTTAGTCGATTCATTTATGCAGACATAAAAGTTAGTTCTGAATATCTTTTTTTTAAGGAATAAATTATACGCTGTCCCTAGGTAGTCAACACAACGTCCACTGTTCGTGAAGTTTTATTCTTTAAAAAGTATTGCAAAATAAAGCCAGATTTCATCTATTATAGTAATCGTCGTACTAGAGTCGCCAAAACACTTATCTTCGGTCAATGGAATATTTGAGTCTTTCATCATGAATCAGACTATGAATTTCCTCGATCGGACTACGAAAGCTGGATTTATTTCGTAGAAATATTCTTAAAATTACGTTATTCAGAAAATCTAGTTAGAGACGTCACTAGATACTTTTAGTTGAATAAGTATCACGTTTATTATCTATCTGAACTTAATAATAATAATAATAATAATAATAATAATAATAATAATAATAATAATAATAATAATAATAATATGTATGGAAGTTCACGCATGTTGTGTATTAGGCCACATTCGAGCATAAAGCTCTTTACGTTTAGTAAAGTTTAGATAAGTTTCTTACTTATTTTCCGGAATAAATGTGCATTATTTAATCATGTATAAAAAATGTTTTTACCATATTGCAAATACTAATATGAAAGATTTTATGAAAAACATATAATTTTCCATTGAAAATATAAGTAACTTAATTGAAATAAAATGCGTTCTATAAGGATAACCTAAAGGTTTATTCGCGTGGTGGTCTGGTAACAATGTCATTGGTAAAAAAAAAATTGTAAAAGAAAATAAAAAGGTAAAGAATATCAAACCAGCACCAGATTCGCTGCTCAGTAAGTCAAGTCTTGGGCATCAATGAGAAGGTTTGGTTACCTAAAAATAGATTAAGAGTAACTACTTAATTTCTTTATATTTCAAACTTGTACAAGTTTACAAGGTTTACTGAGGTTATAGAGGACGTTCGCGGGAAAGTGGTAATAATGATAAAATGATATCGATTGCATACACAAGATGATTTGTATGTCAGACTACTTATTTATACGGTTTATATATATATATATATATATATATATATATATATATATATATATATATATATATATATATATATATATATATATATCAGTTCTTCATCATCATCTCTATAGAAACCAGCCCCGGTGATAAGTATTAGAGCTGAACTAGGGTTATTTTCAAGGTCAACATTTGTTTGTATTGGAAGGATATGTTGAAAATTTAATCGTCGTCATTTTGCTTATATCTAGCAGTCTGGAGTTTGAACGTTGAATTTTATAACGCTCGTGATTATTCGTCGTAGTTTACGACTTATAGGAAAACGCCCACTTGTTTAATACGGGAATTAGTCATGTTACGTTAGCAATAAAAAAAAACCTTGCAATTGTTTATTTGGAAGAAAATTATATCCTCAAAAGTTTGAATGTAAGTAAACAAAGACAATCTCTATTCGAACGGGTTTATATATATATATATATATATATATATATATATATATATATATATATATATATATATATAGATATATAAAGATTATTCTTATACCATAATCCGTCATTTTGCTGAATGTTTCTTTCTAAGGTAGGAAATATGTAATATTCGTTACTGATTATAAGCAGTTGGCTACCCCGTGTAACCGGTTTTGAGAGTGGATTTTTTTCCTTGTTTGTGTGTGTGTGTGTGTGTGTGTGTGTGTGTGCGACATTTCAGCTTCGTTGACCTTCCAGAAATTAAATCTAATCTGCACATGAGCCCATTGTAAACTTTAATTGAAATAGCACCTGATTTTTTAAATTGCAACAATGATCGTAATTAACTTTTAATATGAATATTAATTGTAGAGGATAAATGCAGGTGATAGATTAAACGTAGAAGCTGTTGAGTGTTGCTTATCTATGTATAAATTTTGGAAGGAGTTAAATGGTGAGAAACGTGGAGATAAAGAAGAGATTTGGGGGAAAATGCGATTATGGGTAAAAAAAAGTAGATCGGTTTCTTGGGATAGTTTGGTTACATGGAGATTAAGATATAGAGGGTTGCAAGATCGAATAAGATATTTGAACGTCTTGCAGTAGAGATGTTAGAAGGATTTTTTTGTTAATTTATTCTCATCATTTATTTATTTCCTTATTTCCTTTCCTCACTGGGCTATTTTTCCCTGTTGGAGCCCTTGGGCCTATAGCATCTTGCTTTTCCAACTAGGGTTGTAGCTTGGCTAGTAATAATAATAATAATAATAGGACCAGAAAAAAAACAGTCCTTTAAAGTAAAGAAAGTAAAGTAAATGACAAAACAGCCAGGGATGATGGGTGAGTTTAGAGTGGCCCAATGTGAATAAGGGAAATTGGCAAATAGTTGATTACCTTTTTGAGTAGGCTATATTTATAAAACGACTGGAGTTGAGAGAACTTTCAATCCTTTTTTATAGGTCCTGATTAGTTCCTTAACACTTTTGTAAAACCAGAACAAAACAAACGATGTTTACAAAATCTCTGCATATCCGAATTAGTATTTAATTATCACCTTTATGAATGAATACCTGTCAATGCCAAACAAGTGGCCCTCTATGGTGAGTTAACATCAATTGTTTCACAGATAGCGGATTCTATTATCTTTACCCCATTTCGTTTATCACCTTAAAGAACAATGATAACCTCTTCCAAGCGATAAGATGTCAGAATTCAAAGGTAGATAAGGAAATGGGTTTTGTAAACACTGAATGGTCTTTTTGGTCTATGGTCTTTAGTTTTCGTAACTGTGTATATATATATATATATATATATATATATATATATATATATATATATATATATATATATGTATGTATGTATGTATGTATGTATGTATGTATGTATGTATGTATGTATATATATATATATATATATATATATATATATATATATATATATATATATATATATATGTAGAAATCACGAAAGCTGACACGTGATGAATATAAAATGTATTATAGCCACGAAAGGAAAAATGAAAAAGACTTGATTGGAGTTAGTACTTTCATCCACTCAGGACATTATCAAACTCAGCAATGAGAATACATATACAAAGACATCGTATTTATACAGGAGAAGGGGATCCAACAGCTGTCAGTTTCTTAATAATTCCGGATAAGTCAGATTTTAGATAAAAGGATAATACTGGATTAACGGAAAACAGACCTGGACTTAGATTCAAATTTCTACCTTGAGTACAGGAGATTAAAAATGATTCAACAATATTCCTTTGGAAATAGTCATTTACATGGATTACTTTTTCCGTCTTTGACCAACCAATTCTGTGACTTGACCCTAACCAGTGGGAGGCCAAGGCATTATTAAGAGAACCCCTGGAGACGGCCACCTGATGTTGTTTTAATCTGACTGGTATACTTTTTGATGTTTGGCCAACATAAAATAGGTTACACTCTGAACAAGGAATGCTATATATTACATTATTATCATTTCCAGAACTATTCTTAATTAACATGTTTTTTAAAGTACAATTATATTTAAACACTACAGCAATATCTAGTTTTTTCAAAAGGGGTATAACATCTAAAAAACAAACATGAAATGGCAAACAAAGCATATTATTAATCGTTTCCTTTCTCTCTAATTGGACACTATAAAATGTTTTCTTAGCCTTATCCATACATTTTTCTAAGAAATATTTAGGATAACAAAGATCTGTAGCAATTTTTTCTATTTTAGTGAACTCCTCCTCAATGTAATCTGGGCTACAAATTCTCAATGCCCTAAGGTACATGGAGGAAAAAACTGAATGCTTAATATTTTTAGAGTGACCGGAGTAAAAATGTACATATGAAAAATTATTTGTAGGCTTTCTATATATGGAAAACTTAAATTTATCTGTTTCTCTAACTATTAAAACGTCTAAAAATGGGATACTTCTGATTTAGGGTTGTAGCTTGGGTGATAATAATAATAATAATAATAATAATAATAATAATAATAATATGCAGTAAAGTCTGAGAATTGACATCTAAAATGTTTAGTAAGTCCCAAAGCCAAATAATGATTTTTATATAACGACGTCAGAGATGAGCTATAGTGGCTTTCAAGATATGTCATTACAAAATGACAAGAGATCTAGTTTGTACCAACACACTGTTATAAAAACTGTAATTTTAATCGGAAATTCTAATTCAAAATATCCTCTTTGCCGTATTTCAGTAAAATACAGGTGACCGTAATTTTTACCCTTCTTCGTTATTTTTTACAGGTTGGTGACCGTAATATCACTCTTTAACGTCAATATATCCGTCTTTAAAATGGTAAATGCCTGTAAATATATATTCCAGGATTTTCACCGTTTTTTTTACGGCAAATTTTTAATAGTGGTGAGACTGTCAGAGGCATGTCAGGAGGCTTGATAGATTTTGGCCTCTAAGTTCCACATGAAATTTCGGACTTTACAAATAAAAAAGCTTTAAATGCTAATGAAAACAGCAATTTGCCAGTGTGGGGTCTTTTTATTCGTAAATTGAGTGGCGTTGATTGTACATTGTTACTTTTATTTCATTATTTACTTATCATTTATTCTATCATTTGTTTGCTATTCAGGGTAGGCTGATTGGGATTCCACAATCAGTACAATTAGATAATGAAAAATTATTTTATTTACGTACGCTTGCATGTTAATACGGTGTGAATATTTGCATGAAGGTTCGCATGTAATCATACACGCAGAGAGAGAGAGAGAGAGAGAGAGAGAGAGAGAGAGAGAGAGAGAGAGAGAGAGAGAGAGAGAGTCGTGGAGGGAAATTAAAATTGGTATAAGTGGTGGTGATTTAAAAAATGAAATAAATGAGGCAGACTTAGCTTGAGAGAGAGAGAGAGAGAGAGAGAGAGAGAGAGAGAGAGAGAGAGAGAGAGAGAGAGAGAGAGAGAGAGATGGTGGTTGAGGGAAATTAAAATTGGTGGAAGTGGTGATGATTTGAAAAATGAAATAAATGAGGAAGACTTGGCTTGTGAGAGAGAGAGAGAGAGAGAGAGAGAGAGAGAGAGAGAGAGAGAGAGAGAGAGAGAGAGAGAGAGAGAGAGTTATGGAAATTCAATCAGTTGAAAGTCATTACACAAGATATGAATAGAAATGAATGAGATAAATGAATGTATAGCAGGAGAGTAATTCTTGCAAGTCATTTAGGAGTGAATTTCAGATTTGATAAGAAATCTGTCTAAACTACATCGATATGTTTATTTTGATAGATTTATTTTGAAAATCAAGATG
>NC_090752.1:12735819-12758319 GCF_036898095.1 Palaemon carinicauda
ACAAAGCTAGTCTTTTCAAAAGACTCCTCTCCTAAGCGATGTAGCTCCCGGATAGCAAGGTTGGTAGTGTCGCGGATTTCTATTATAGAGGTCCCGAGTTCGGTCCCCGCCAGGGACGCGAATACTGCGAGACCTTCTACCGGGGGGTACTCCCAAGTGGCGCCTGGGGGGAGGTTAGAGGGGACTAGTGATAGTCCCTGCTGGCTAATGGTCGCCCGAGGAGGACAATGTAAATCGTCTCTGTGGAGACCTAAAACCCGCAACTTTAACTTTTTTAACTTTTTATACACCTCTCTGTTCATCCCAAATATGTATGAATTCATATTATTATTGAATATCAGAGAACTACTTCTCAAAACCTATTTCACATTTTTTTTGTAACTTTCTCTAGGACTAATCTTCCTCTACCATCTTCCTCATAGATTGAGCTAATGTATGCCCTCTTTTCAATGTCTTTTCATTGTTCGTTCTTTACACTTGATAAACCACCTAAAGAACGGATTTTGAGCGAAGCGAAAAATCTATTTTTGGGTGAGGAAGCCATGTCGTCCTGATGGAAGTTCTTTCTTAATAGCTTCCTAGGTTATATTTAAGTACTTAAATATAACCTAGGAACTACTAAGAAGGAACTTCCATCAGGACGACATGGCCTGAGCCCTAAAATAAAATTATACATTCTTTCACTTACACCCACCTTTCTACCACTATTGCCTATCAATTATTACTACTATGTACACTACGTTATAGTGCATCATAGCTTTTACATTTTTCTTCTTTCATATTCAACATGCCTTTTCGCTTTCACTTCATGCCAGTCATTCTTACCTCAGATTCCACGGACAGTTTGAATTAATTACCAATATTTAGCACATATCTAGCATCACTTATTGCCTTACATATTCTATGTTTCACCTCTTACCATCATACTATCATTCATTTTGTTTCATCCTAGATACTATATCAACCATTCACTTCCAATGTTCCAATCTTCTTCTTCTTCTTTTTCTTCTTTTTCCACTTCTATGCGGTGTCGATGTTTCTGGTCAGCTTTCTCCATCTACCTCTGGCTCTGTCCCACACCTCATCACCGGTTGATTCCTTTGATCGAAGGTCATCCTTGATACAGTCCATCCACCTTCGCTTTGGTCTCCCTCTCCTTCTCGTTCCCTGTACCTCCATTTCCACCACTCTCCTCCCAATATACTGTTCATCTCTTCTCATGACATGACCATACCACCTCAGTCTACTTTCTTGGATGAAGATGGGTTGATTTCAATTCTAAGTACAAAATACCTGAATTCGACAGGTATAAGTACAGAAGAATTGTCATTGACTTTTATCTTTCTTCGTGGCCAAGTGGCTTAGTCACTGTCTATACAAGCTTGCCGACCAGGGTTCGATTCCCGGCCGGAGCCAAGCTCTTGTCTTTGTGTGATTTCGCCTGGGGCTCTGATCCCAAGGTCGTTAAGAGAATCCAGACATTAATGTATCAAAAATATATATGGCTTATTTGAATATATATATATATATATATATATATATATATATATATATATATATATATATATATATATGTGTGTGTGTGTGTTTGTGTGTGTATAGACAAACACTTGCTCTTTATTATATAAGGGAGATTGTCCAGAATAACCCCATAATATATATACTATACACATATAGGCTATTCGGTAAAAGAAATTTCTTATTTAATAAAGGGCAAGTGTTTGTCTATATACATTATATATATATATTATATATATATATATATATATATATATATATATATATATATATATATACTGTATATATATAGTATATTCACGTGCAGCTTTCCCAGTTCCTCAGGTAGGAGGCGAGGAGTAATCATACCATCCTTTTGAGCTAGGAATATGGGGAGGGGGGTTAACCTAGCGTCATCAGTAGCCACTGTTTGACCCCCCAGGGTCCTAGCTTGGGTGGAGAGTGGCCTTAGATGATGACCATATAGCATTTGTATGTGTATATATATATATATATATATATATATATATATATATATGTATACATGGCCTGTCTCTTCCAAATTGTCAATGCTATCCTTGGGCAACCTTTAAACCTTAAACCTGTTGCCGTCGTTGTAGGTCTTTGGAGCCGTAAGGATCTCCCACACCTCACTCGGTGTTGTCCCAACACATTGGAATCAGACCTGAAAAATATCATCATTTTATTTTAAATATTAATTATACTTATCAAATAGAACATTTCCTAAATAAGGTATATTTTCAATCAAATCTCCCATCTATAATAAAAGAGCAATTGTATGACATATATATATATATATATATATATATATATATATATATATATATATATATATATATATATATATATATATTTCATTCATATATTCTAATACCATTACTACCTCCAGAAAAATGCAAATTAGGGTTTCGCCCTCACCAAAGGGCTCATCAGATGGGTTTTGCCTACTTCTTTTCAGCAGGCTTGGTTCCCACGACCCTCATTCCCTCCCTTTTTTTCTATCATCATCTCAACAATTCAAAATTCATCAGTAAAATGTCTTATGATAATTAATAATAAATGCTGAGGAAGAGAAACAAATTGAAGCATCAGTATCAGCCGGGCGGTTAAGCCAAGCGTCATTATTGGCCGGGCGGTCAAGCCAATCGTCAATATGTGCTGGGCGGTTAAGCCAAGCGTCATTATTGGCCGGGCGGTTAAGCCAAGCGTCATCATTTGCCGGGCGGTTAAGCCAAGCGTCATCATTTGCCGGGCGGTTAAGCCAAGCGTCTTCATTGGCCGGGCGGTTAACTCAAGCGTCATCATCGGCCGGGCGGTTAAGCCAAGCATCATTATTGGCCGGGCGGTTAAGCCAAGCGTCATCATCGGCCGGGCGGTTAAGCCAAGCGTCATCATCGGCCGGGCGGTTAAGCCAAGCGTCATCATCGGCCGGGCGGTTAAGCCAAGCGTCATTGTTGGCCGGGCGGTTAAGCCAAGCGTCATCATTTGCCGGGCGGTTAAGCCAAGCGTCATCATTTGCCGGGCGGTTAAGCCAAGCGTCATCATTTGCCGGGCGGTTAAGCCAAGCGTCATTATTGGCCGGGCGGTTAAGCTAAGCGTCATCATCGGCCGGGCGGTTAAACCAAGCGTCATCATTTGCCGGGCGGTTAAGCAGAGCGTCATCATCGGCCGGGCGGTTAAGCCAAGCGTCATCATCGGCCGGGCGGTTAAGCCAAGCGTCATCATTTGCCGGGCGGTTAAGCCAAGCGTCATCATCGGCCGGGCGGTTAAGCCAAGCGTCATCATCGGCCGGGCGGTTAAGCCAAGCCTCATCATCGGCCGGGCGGTTAAGCCAAGCCTCATCATCGGCCGGGCGGTTAAGCCAAGCCTCATCATCGGCCGGGCGGTTAAGCCAAGCCTCATCATCGGCCGGGCGGTTAAGCCAAGCCTCATCATCGGCCGGGCGGTTAAGCCAAGCCTCATCATCGGCCGGGCGGTTAAGCCTAGCCTCATCATCGGCCGGGCGGTTAAACCAAGCCTCATCATCGGCCGGGCGGTTAAGCCAGGCGTCATCATCGGCCGGGCGGTTAAGCCTAGCGTCATCATCGGCCGGGCGGTTAAGCCAGTCGTCATCATTTTCCGGGCGGTTAAGCCAGGCGTCATCATTTGCCGGGCGGTTAAGCCAAGCGTCATCATCGGCCGGGCGGTTAAGCCAAGCGTCAGTATGTGCCGGGCGGTTAAGCCAAGCGTCATCATTTGCCGGGCGGTGAAGCCAAGCGTCATCATCGGCCGGGCGGTTAAGCCAAGCGTCATCATCGGCCGGGCGGTTAAGCCAAGCGTCATCATTGGCCGGGCGGTTAAGCCAAGCGTCATCATCGGCCGGGCGGTTAAGGCAAGCGTCATCATCGGCCGGGCGGTTAAGGCAAGCGTCATCATCGGCCGGGCGGTTAAGCCAAGCGTCATCATCGGCCGGGCGGTTAAGCCAAGCGTCATTATAGGCCGGGCGGTGAAGCCAAGCGTCATCATCGGCCGGGCGGTTAAGCCAAGCGTCATCATTTGCCGGGCGATTAAGCCAAGCGTCATCATTTGCCGGGCGGTTAAGCCAAGCATCATCATCGGCCGGGCGGTTAAGCCAAGCGTCATTATCGGCCGGGCGGTTAAGCCAAGCGTCATCATCTGCCGGGCGGTTAAGCCAAGCGTCATCATCGGCCAGGCGGTTAAGGCAAGCGTCATCATCGGCCGGGCGGTTAAGCCAAGCGTCATTATTGGCCGGGCGGTTAAGCCAAGCGTCATCATCGGCCGGGCGGTTAAGCCAAGCGTCATCATCGGCCGGGCGGTTAAGCCAAGCGTCATCATCCGCCAGGCGGTTAAGCCAAGCGTCATTGTTGGCCGGGCGGTTAAGCCAAGCGTCATCATTTGCCGGGCGGTTAAGCCAAGTGTCATCATTTGCCGGGCGGTTAAGCCAAGCGTCATCATTTGCCGGGCGGTTAAGCCAAGCGTCATTATTGGCCGGGCGGTTAAGCCAAGCGTCATCATTTGCCGGGCGGTTAAGCCAAGCGTCATCATTGGCCGGGCGGTTAAGGCAAGCGTCATCATCGGCCGGGCGGTTAAGCCAAGCGTCATCATCG
This sequence comes from Palaemon carinicauda, assembly GCF_036898095.1. Lineage (NCBI taxonomy): Eukaryota > Metazoa > Arthropoda > Malacostraca > Decapoda > Palaemonidae > Palaemon > Palaemon carinicauda. Next base: position 12,740,445 of record NC_090752.1, read on the forward strand.
GCCGGGCGGTTAAGCCAAGCGTCATCATCGGCCGGGCGGTTAAGCCAAGCGTCATCATCGGCCGGGCGGTTAAGCCAAGCGTCATTATTGGCCGGGCGGTTAAGCCAAGCGTCATCATTTGCCGGGCGGTTAAGCCAAGCGTCATCATTTGCCGGGCGGTTAAGCCAAGCGTCATCATTTGCCGGGCGGTTAAGCCAAGCGTCATCATCGGCCGGGCGGTTAAGCCAAGCGTCATTATTGGCCGGGCGGTTAAGCCAAGCGTCATCATCGGCCGGGCGGTTAAGCCAAGCGTCATCATCGGCCGGGCGGTTAAGCCAAGCGTCATCATCGGCCGGGCGGTTAAGCCAAGCGTCATTATTGGCCGGGCGGTTAAGCCAAGCGTCATCATTTGCCGGGCGGTTAAGCCAAGCGTCATCATCGGCCGGGCGGTTAAGCCAAGCGTCATTATTGGCCGGACGGTTAAGCCAAGCGTCATCATCGGCCGGGCGGTTAAGCCAAGCGTCATCATTTGCCGGGCGGTTAAGCCAAGCGTCATCATTTGCCGGGCGGTTAAGCCAAGCGTCATCATCGGCCGGGCGGTTAAGCCAAGCGTCATTATTGGCCGGGCGGTTAAGCCAAGCGTCATCATTTGCCGGGCGGTTAAGCCAAGCGTCATCATCGGCCGGGCGGTTAAGCCAAGCGTCATTATTGGCCGGGCGGTTAAGCCAAGCGTCATCATTTGCCGGGCGGTTAAGCCAAGCGTCATCATCGGCCGGGCGGTTAAGCCAAGCGTCATTATTGGCCGGGCGGTTAAGCCAAGCGTCATCATTGGCCGGGCGGTTAAGCCAAGCGTCATCATCGGCCGGGCGGTTAAGGCAAGCGTCATCATCGGCCGGGCGGTTAAGGCAAGCGTCATCATCGGCCGGGCGGTTAAGCCAAGCGTCATCATCAGCCGGGCGGTTAAGCCAAGCGTCATTATAGGCCGGGCGGTGAAGCCAAGCGTCATCATCGGCCGGGCGGTTAAGCCAAGCGTCATCATTTGCCGGGCGATTAAGCCAAGCGTCATCATTTGCCGGGCGGTTAAGCCAAGCATCATCATCGGCCGGGCGGTTAAGCCAAGCGTCATTATCGGCCGGGCGGTTAAGCCAAGCGTCATCATCTGCCGGGCGGTTAAGCCAAGCGTCATCATCGGCCAGGCGGTTAAGGCAAGCGTCATCATCGGCCGGGCGGTTAAGCCAAGCGTCATTATTGGCCGGGCGGTTAAGCCAAGCGTCATCATCGGCCGGGCGGTTAAGCCAAGCGTCATCATCGGCCGGGCGGTTAAGCCAAGCGTCATCATCCGCCAGGCGGTTAAGCCAAGCGTCATTGTTGGCCGGGCGGTTAAGCCAAGCGTCATCATTTGCCGGGCGGTTAAGCCAAGTGTCATCATTTGCCGGGCGGTTAAGCCAAGCGTCATCATTTGCCGGGCGGTTAAGCCAAGCGTCATTATTGGCCGGGCGGTTAAGCCAAGCGTCATCATTTGCCGGGCGGTTAAGCCAAGCGTCATCATTGGCCGGGCGGTTAAGGCAAGCGTCATCATCGGCCGGGCGGTTAAGCCAAGCGTCATCATCGGCCGGGCGGTTAAGCCAAGCGTCATCATCGGCCGGGCGGTTAAGCCAAGCGTCATCATCGGCCGGGCGGTTAAGCCAAGCGTCATTATTGGCCGGGCGGTTAAGCCAAGCGTCATCATTTGCCGGGCGGTTAAGCCAAGCGTCATCATTTGCCGGGCGGTTAAGCCAAGCGTCATCATTTGCCGGGCGGTTAAGCCAAGCGTCATCATCGGCCGGGCGGTTAAGCCAAGCGTCATTATTGGCCGGGCGGTTAAGCCAAGCGTCATCATCGGCCGGGCGGTTAAGCCAAGCGTCATCATCGGCCGGGCGGTTAAGCCAAGCGTCATCATCGGCTGGGCGGTTAAGCCAAGCGTCATTATTGGCCGGGCGGTTAAGCCAAGCGTCATCATTTGCCGGGCGGTTAAGCCAAGCGTCATCATCGGCCGGGCGGTTAAGCCAAGCGTCATTATTGGCCGGACGGTTAAGCCAAGCGTCATCATCGGCCGGGCGGTTAAGCCAAGCGTCATCATTTGCCGGGCGGTTAAGCCAAGCGTCATCATTTGCCGGGCGGTTAAGCCAAGCGTCATCATTTGCCGGGCGGTTAAGCCAAGCGTCATCATCGGCCGGGCGGTTAAGCCAAGCGTCATTATTGGCCGGGCGGTTAAGCCAAGCGTCATCATTTGCCGGGCGGTTAAGCCAAGCGTCATCATCGGCCGGGCGGTTAAGCCAAGCGTCATTATTGGCCGGGCGGTTAAGCCAAGCGTCATTATTGGCCGGGCGGTTAAGCCAAGCGTCATCATTTGCCGGGCGGTTAAGCCAAGCGTCATCATCGGCCGGGCGGTTAAGCCAAGCGTCATCATCGGCTGGGCGGTTAAGCCAAGCGTTATCATTTGCTGGGCGGTTAAGCCAAGCGTCATCATTTGCCGGGCGGTTAAGCCAAGCGTCATCATCGGCCGGGCGGTTAAGCCAAGCGTCATTATTGGCCGGGCGGTTAAGCCAAGCGTCATCATCGGCCGGGCGGTTAAGCCAAGCGTCATCATCGGCCGGGCGGTTAAGCCAAGCGTCATCATCGGCCGGGCGGTTAAGCCAAGCGTCATCATCGGCCGGGCGGCTAAGCCAAGCGTCATCATTTGCTGGGCGGTTAAGCCAAGCGTCATCATCGGCCGGGCGGTTAAGCCAAGCGTCATCATCGGCCGGGCGGTTAAGCCAAGCGTCATCATCGGCCGGGCGGTTAAGCCAAGCGTCATTATTGGCCGGGCGGTGAAGCCAAGCGTCATCATTTGCCGGGCGGTTAAGCCAAGCGTCATCATCGGCCGGGCGGTTAAGCCAAGCGTCATCATCGGCCGGGCGGTTAAGCCAAGCGTCATCATCGGCCGGGCGGTTAAGCCAAGCGTCATTATTGGCCGGGCGGTTAAGCCAAGCGTCATTATTGGCCGGGCGGTTAAGCCAAGCGTCATCATTGGCCGGGCGGTGAAGCCAAGCGTCATCATTGGCCGGGCGGTTAAGCCAAGCGTCATCATCGGCCGGGCGGTTAAGCCAAGCGTCATCATCGGCCGGGCGGTTAAGCCAAGCGTCATCATCGGCCGGGCGGTTAAGCCAAGCGTCATCATCGGCCGGGCGGTTAAGCCAAGCGTCATCATCAGCCGGGCGGTTTAGCCAAGCGTCATCATCGGCCGGGCGGTTAAGCCAAGCGTCATCATCGGCCGGGCGGTTAAGCCAAGCGTCATCATCGGCCGGGCGGTTAAGCCAAGCGTCATCATCGGCCGGGCGGTGAAGCCAAGCGTCATCATCGGCCGGGCGGTTAAGCCAAGCGTCATCATCGGCCGGGCGGTTAAGCCAAGCGTCGTCATCGGCCGGGCGGTTAAGCCAAGCGTCGTCATCGGCCGGGCGGTTAAGCCAAGCGTCGTCATCGGCCGGGCGGTTAAGCCAAGCGTCGTCATCGGCCGGGCGGTTAAGCCAAGCGTCGTCATCGGCCGGGCGGTGAAGCCAAGCGTCGTCATCGGCCGGGCGGTGAAGCCAAGCGTCGTCATCGGCCGGGCGGTGAAGCCAAGCGTCGTCATCGGCCGGGCGGTGAAGCCAAGCGTCGTCATCGGCCGGGCGGTTAAGCCAAGCGTCGTCATCGGCCGGGCGGTGAAGCCAAGCGTCGTCATCGGCCGGGCGGTTAAGCCAAGCGTCGTCATCGGCCGGGCGGTGAAGCCAAGCGTCGTCATCGGCCGGGCGGTTAAGCCAAGCGTCGTCATCGGCCGGGCGGTGAAGCCAAGCGTCATCATCGGCCGGGCGGTGAAGCCAAGCGTCATCATCTGCCGGGCGGTTAAGCCAAGTGTCATTATTTGCCGGGCGGTTAAGCCAAGCGTCATCATTGGCCGGGCGGTGAAGCCAAGCGTCATTATTGGCCGGGCGGTTAAGCCAAGCGTCATTATTGGCCGGGCGGTGAAGCCAAGCGTCATTATTGGCCGGGCGGTGAAGCCAAGCGTCATCATCGGCCGGGCGGTTAAGCCAAGCGTCATCATCGGCCGGGCGGTTAAGCCAAGCGTCATCATCGGCCGGGCGGTTAAGCCAAGCGTCATCATCGGCCGGGCGGTTAAGCCAAGCGTCATCATCGGCCGGGCGGTTAAGCCAAGCTTCATCATTGGTCGGGCCGTTAAGCCAAGCGTCAGTATGTGCTGGGCGGTTAAGCCAAGCGTCATCATTGGCCGGGCGGTTAAGCCAAGCATCATTATCGGCCTTGAAAACTAAACAATAAAATACTATTCCTTAAAAAAATATTCCTTTTACTGTACTGTAGGTATTACTTAATTGGCTTTGCAGCGTTTTTTACCTAGCCTTATTTGCTTTATAACATTTTACTTTATCTTCGTTCTTGTTTAATTTCTTTCATCTTGCTGTCCAACCCTTTCTAACTTTTATTTCGGCGTAACTCTAAGGATTTGCCATAATTTCATTTAGGCACTGAGTGGACTTACAGGCCGTATTTGACTAAAATTCACACAGTTTGCAGTTAACGGATATTTTTTGTTCCCTCTTATTTAGTGGAATATACCCAAAGTACATATTAGGGCAAGTCGCATAATATGACGTCCTTGTGCTCAATTTGGTGAATGCATCACAAAATCTCTCTCTCTCTCTCTCTCTCTCTCTCTCTCTCTCTCTCTCTCTGGTAGGACTACAAATTAAACCATTGTTCTTTGTTCTATAAATATTTTTAACTTTGTATTTGAGTTGTCAAATTCGTAATCTAAGACCTAGTTTAAACACTTAATATAATGTGTGTTAATTTATTATTATTATTATTATTATTATTATTATTATTATTATTATTATTATCGTAGTAGGAAAAGCAGGAGGATTTAAACCTAAGGACTCCAACAGGGGAAAATAGCCCAGTAAAGAAAGGCAGTAAAGAAATAAATAAATCACAAGAAAAACAAAGAACAATTAAACACTCTAAGAATGGTAACTACACCAAAATAAGTATACATTTCAATATATAAACCATAAAAAGAGACTGACGTCACCTGTTCAACATAAAAACAATCGCTGCAAATTTGAACTTTCGTAATAATTTAGGCCCGACATAGGAAGTTTCCGAAGAATCATCTGCGCATCTGATCTGTAATCCTCTCCAAGTGGTCACTCTTGTATACATTGCGACCCCCCCCCCCCCCCCCCCCCCAGCTGAAATTGAAAGCTTCTGAATTTATCTAATTCAGTGGGAACGACCTGCGTCAGTGACTCTGAGAAGTCCGTTTCTTGGTCTCATTTAGTTGAAATTTTGTAGATTTTTTTGTTTCGTCCTAATGATGTTTCATTTGCATGCCATATTTTTTGCAAGCATGTCGATACTTTGAAGTCATGGACTCCGGAGGACTTATGTAGTTGAGGCATGAACTTTGCCCAAACTTTCTGAAATACAGTTGGTCCCTCTTTGCACTAATTTCACTTTGAACGGCATCAATTATCATTGTTGTGGTTACGCCATATATATATTTTTTGTCAGCTTTGTTCATCGCCAAGGGAATTTTTTTTAGTAGATGCTCTCGATGACGTACTGAAATGCATCGTGTGTTTTGTTTATTCTATGAGTTGTTTTGTTGCTTCAAGTTAACCATTCACTCTTTCACTGTAGATTGAATTCGATGCTTTTTGATTGATCAAATCTACTTTGCATGGTTATCTAAATCCATAGCATGTTTTGCCTCCCTTCCCCATTATTTTATACTTCCTCTTTACTTCATATTTGTCTGTTTTCTCTCCGCATATGAGCAATCCTTTCTGAGAACGACCACTTTTTTCCTTGTTCCAAAATAGTGTATGTGCATTTAGAAGAGTAGTGATAGCAGAATATTGATACATAGCAGTCTCAGATACGTACACCGACCACAAACTTATATAAAGCTCATAAAAACAAAGTTGTTGGTAGGCAAACGAAAACTCTGTAATTAAGAGTACGCTAGATATAACATCTAGTCAGATTTGCTTCCCAGAAGTAGTTATTCAATTTGGCTACCATTACCTACTATTATTCACGTTATATCTTGGATTCGTAAGCTTGAAACTGATCTCCCAAAAAATCTTCTCTTCCTAAAGGCCTGAGCACAGTAAACATACGTTCTAACCTAACCAAAAACATAATCTGCTTGGCAAAAGTGATAATAATCTCATTTGTATCTAGCTACTATTTTTTTTTAGATTTTTTTTGGTATGTTTAATTTATAGTGACTAATAGTATTAGAAACCAATATCCTTAACTTGTCCATGGCCCATTACACACACACACACACACACAAAAAAAAGTAAAGGATGAAAATTAAGCGGCTGACGAGAACAAAAACGGACACGTCCCCTTAATGAAGTAATATGCTAAATTAAAGTTATGATCAATCAGTGAAAAAATCTAAGGCTTTGCAGTATGGATGGAAATAACAGTTATCAAGAATTACTGACCACAGAGTGATAGCAAAAAATGATAGGTTGGTGGGTGTTCCTATAACTTCAGCTCAGCGGAGCGCTAGCCTAAACATCTGTAGAACGAAGCCATCTTACGGCTGGTTATATAACAGTCCATAAAAGAAAGTGTCTGAATGTGAATTGCATGATTTCTGTTTGATTTTGTGATGAGGAATGGATAAAAAAAGTAAAATACTACGCATTTTCAGTAACATTAAAACCAATCATTTCACTCATATGTTTGTTAAAATACGAAGGAATTGTCATAAATTACAGAGAGAGAGAGAGAGAGAGAGAGAGAGAGAGAGAGAGAGAGGGAGGGGGGTTAGCAAGTCACAAGAAAAAGTATGTTGAGCCTCTGAGTTCAAAGAAAATGTTTGTGGCTTTTGTTATAGTTTTTATGCTCGTTTTCACCGAAAACACGCAGAACCGTGTTCTACTATTTCATACGCCTCTCTCTCTCTCTCTCTCTCTCTCTCTCTCTCTCTCTCTCAATAAAACTTTCAACCCGGAATGGGATTGTCATGAGAGGATGAAAATGTACAATTATTTATTGAAGAAAGTCTTATGGTAATCCCTTGAAATCTAAAATAGTATTTCCCATTTTGATTTCAAGTGTTGTATTCTCTTCTAAATGTAACATAAGACCGACTTACCGAAAATTTATTACGTGTTGCAAAAACAAATCAAAAGAATATGTAAAAGTGTCGATAGTTATAACTTAGGTATTTTCAGTATTCAAATGTGACTCCAACGCTACATAAGGAAATTGAACATTCTCTTGTGTTTATTATGGTATTTGAAAAGTTTCTTAAACAGAACCATAATATTGACGTCTCTTGGGAACCTTGAATTGTTCAGACCTAATTAGATAGAAGTTTTGAACGTGACTGAATGCATGCAGCTGCAGGCATTAAAAAAAAAATTATATAACTTGAAAGTTCTCGAGAATTTCTTGTTGTCATACAGGTAGTCAAAAATTTTTTGATTCTAGTGCTGAAATACCGTGTGACAAATTCCAATATCTCGTTGGAAACACTTCTGCCAAAATACTGCAAAATTATCATATGAGAAAAAGAATAGGGCAAGAAGAGAAGTCAACACTACCTATTCCTGAAATTTGCCGGGTTACGAAAGGGAGATAGGTTGGGGAGAAAAAGTAATTGTAATCAAATGCTTCAGTGAAAAGTCCAGATATCCACGCATTTTCTCTCTATTTTTTTCCAAGTGAGTGAGAGGGTGCTTACGGACATCTGATTTTGTGAAAGTGTGTTTTGTGCGTTAATGTCTTGTTGAGAAAGTTCGCATTTACGATAATAATGATTATTCGAAGATAGAAGTCATGCTATGGAATAAAGTGGGATGTATTATAGGAAATGTGAGTATAAACAGTCCAGTTGCAACGGTATGCTTTTTTTATATCGTTCGTTATCGAGAGGACCGGAAGTGGAATAGACTAGAGCTAGTTTTCCAAGAGAAAGTTATTGCAGTTCATACCAGTTGTTTATCAAAGTTGCATACTATATTGCGAGGATAGTAATAAACACTCTTTAGCTATGGTAAGCAGCTCTTCTAGGAGAAGGACACTCCGAAATCAAACCATTGTTCTCTAGTCTTGGGTAGTGCCATAGCCTCTGTACCATGGTCTTTCACTGCCTTGGGTTAGAGTTCTCTTGCTTGAGGGTACACTCGGACACACACTTCTCTCTTGTTTCTCCTCCTCTTGTTTTGTTAAAGTTTTTATAGTTTATATAAGAAATATTTATTATAATATTGTTGCTGTTCTTAAAACAATTATTTTTTTTCCTTGTTTCCTTTCCTCACTAGGCTGTTTTCCCTGTTGGAGCCCCTGGGCTTATAGCATCCTGCTTTTCCAACTAGGGTTGCAGCTTAGCAAATAATAATAATAATAATAATTCTGTTTAGTAATAAAAAAACAAAAATATGCTGCAAAAGAATGAAAATTGTCCGATATCTTTGTCGTTTTATTCCGTAGGGGGTTAATGCTGCCAGTGCAATTTAAGTGATGCACTGTATGCATTACTTTGCAACGTCTCTTCGGCCATTATGTCACCCACGTTTTAGCCTTAAACTATACACCCATGCCCCATACCTTTCTCCCATCTTACCGTCTAACCCCTGGTCTTTACCTCAGACTGCAACTACGGGGGTTCCCCTTCAGTTGCTGCTGGGCGTTGAATAACTTCGAAGCCCCTGTGTGGGGATTGTGTGGCAAATTTAACAATTCCAAATAGAAATTCTTTGCCATATTAGAAGCAACAAAGTATTTAATTTTCATGATAAGAAACAGGCATTATTTTTTTTTGTATTAATAGCTTATTTTTATTGTTTGTAGAATCTTATTGAATTTGAAGTTAAATTGCTTTTATATAAAGGGTGCTAAATGACTTCCCCAAGCCTCAGCAGTAAGCCATATGACCCAGCTTCATTACTGCAATCCAAAATTAGTGCACAGTGAACTTTGTTTCCCTTTTGGTTCTTTACCTTTATTTGAAGAAATAATTTGTTCATATTTCCTTCTGCTTACAAGTTCACTAATATACCCAGGATTTACATTTTATTAGGATTCAGCAAATCCCACTTTCTTCTCGAGTTATAACCTACGACAGTGAAAGAAACATGTAACTCAGTCTTATATGGCTATCTTAATCATGAACTTGAGAATTACTTTTAGAATTCTCTGAATTTTATGTAACGAATAATCTAAAATAAGTTCCAGTTCTATTGTTTAATTCTTGACCCCAATAGGATGAACCAAGTTATCAGTAATCAATTTCAGCCATGACTTGAACTTACAGTAAAAAAAAAAAAAAAAAAAAAAAAGACTAACGTGATACATGATATGTCAAACAATTGATTTTACAACGTATTATCTATGAAACCCAAATGTAATGAAAAGTATTCACTATTATCTAAAGACATCTGTTGCACTTCGTGCGAATGAAGTAACCTGGTTTTAGGCTTAGACGAGGTTCAAGGTCACCGCAGCTGTGTTTTGGTTTTAATATCAGGTGGATATGTTTTTGTTAACTAAAGAATTTACTTTATCACTGAAATTTTTATGAATGACCCTCGTAAGATATTACTCTCTGAGTATACTGACCTTTCAAGATTATTTGCCCCGCTGTTACTGACCTTTTAAGATCTCGCTCTCCCGGGAATTTTACCATGATCTCGAATTACTTTCATCTAATTAACTGAAGAAAAAAATAATTTACAAATATGGGCATATATTTTTATGCACATCCTCAGCGCTCTAAGAGAGGTTTACAGTAAATACGCATAAGCACTTGGTATAACTATATTTTTATTCCTTTCATTTAACGCACACATATTTATAGATGTATATATATACACTCTTACACACTTATATATATATATATATATATATGTGTGTGTGTGTGTGTGTTTGCATGTGCGTGCATGTATATATATATATATATATATACATATATCATATATAATGTATTTATATATACACACACATATATATTTATATTTGAGAAACTAGAAGGCTGCACCATTTCTCTACATGGGATAATGATGTATGGTGGAAGTCACACACACACACACACACACACACACACACACACATATATATATATATATATATATATATATATATGTGTGTGTGTGTATATATATATATATATATATATATATATATATATATATATATGTGTGTGTGTGTGTGTGTGTGTGACTTCCACCATACACCATTATCCCATGTAGAGGAATGGCTAGCCCTTTAGTTTTTCAAATGTTTTCACTTAAATTTAATGAAATCGCGAGGATTAGCTATTTTTTATTATTTTGAGCTATTCGTCAAACAACAAATTTCCTTTGTTTGTTCGTATCATTCATAAGACAAAAAACTGATGGTGTTTTAGATATATAATTTCAATTTAAGCTATCTTGTTTTTGGTCATCTATCTTGGGAGGAAAAAAAAACGTATAAACAGGTTACTCGCGTGATAAGAGAACCAGTCAGACACAGCAGAAGCTTTAAATGCAAATTTCTTGCTTTGGCCTTGGAGATAATTTCTCCAACTTTGTAAGGATTCAAATATTTTTATGCCAAAACATGGACGAAGATTTCTTTCTCTTTGTAAACTGGAATGATTTCACCTACGTAACTTTAAGGGGTATTTTTCTTCGCTAAAGCATAGTACAGTCATGGTCTGTGGATATTTAATTACCTAGATTGCGAATACAAGAATCATACCAGGTTGTTGTTGTTGTTGTTGTTGTTGTTGTTGATGTTGTTTTTTTTTTTTTTTTTTTTTTTTTTTTTTTTTTTTTTTTTTTTTTTTTGCAAGAGTTTCCCTCCCTTTTTTATTGTTGGGTGAGGTTTCGATGGAGGGATCCGTGTTTATGCCGATCTTTTACACACACAAAAATAATTTATATCTTATCCTTTAATATTTTCTTACTGGTTTTGATTTAATAATTAGAACGCTAGTATTAGACCCAATATGAGTATGTATCGATGACTATTGATGTTGTGACGTCAGGTGAAAGCTCTGTTATTAAACAAATCGACAAAATATGTTTCAAATCCTTAAAGAATCACTCTATGGAAGTTAGAACAAGGTAGTAGTTACTTTGATTTGCCTTTTCAGTTTAAATGAAAGGAATTTTCGAAATAATTTTATCGTATTTTTCTGCATTTTTTTCGAATTTTCTAACATATTCCTCTTTTAAGGGTACAACATTACTTGTACGACTAATATTGCATTTTCTTTATCAAGTTCTTAAGTATCCTTCAAAGTATTCTTATTGTATTTTTCCCGTCTAAGTCGATTCATTTATGCAGACATAAAAGTTAGTTCTGAATATCTTTTTTAAGGAATAAATTGTATGCTGACGCTAGCCTGTAGTCAAAACAACGTCCACTGTTCGTGAAGTTTTATTCTTTAAAAAGTATTGTAAAATAAAGCTAGATTTCATCTATTATAGTCTTTGTCATACTAGAGTGCTAAAAAAACACTTATCTTCGGTTAATGGAATATTTGAGTCTTTCATCATGAATCAGACTATGAATCTCCTCGATCGGACTACGAAAGCTGGATTTGCTTTGCAGAAATATTCTTAAAATTACGTTATTCGGAAAATCTAGTCAGAGACGCCACTAGATACTTTTAGTTGTAAAAGTATCACGTTTATTATCTAATAATAATAATAATAATAATAATAATAATAATAGGTATGGAAGGTCACGCATGTTGTGTATTAGGCTACATTCGAGCATAAAGCTCTATACGTTATGTAAAGTTTAAATAGGTTTCTTACTTATTTTCCGGAATAAATGTGCATTATTTAAGCATGTATAAACAATGTTTTGGCATATTGCAAATATTTATATGAAAGATTTAAAAAATAAATTCCATTGAAATATATGGAACTAAATTGAAATTAAAACGTTCTGTATAAGGATAACCTGAAGGTTTATTCGCGTGGTGGTCTGGTAACAATGTCATTGGTAAAAAAAAAAATCGTAAAAGAAAATAAAATGTTAAAGAATATCAAACCAGCTCGTGATTCTCTGCTCAGTAAGTCAAGTTTTGGGCATCAATGTGAAGGTTTGGTTACCTAAAAATAGATATGAGTAACTACTTATTTTCTTTATAGTTCAAACGTACAAGTTTACAAGCTTTACTGAGGTTATAGAGAACGTTCGCGGCCAAGTGGTAATAAGGATAAAATGATATAGATTGCATACACAAGTTGATTTGTATGTCAGACTACTTATTTATACGGTTTTATATATATATATATATATATATATATATATATATATATATATATATATATATATATATATATATATCAGTTCTTCATCATCATCTCTATATAAACCAGCCCCGGTGATAAGTATTAGAGCTAGGAATATTTTCAAGGTTAGCATTTGTTTGTATGGAAGGATATGTTGGAAACTTAATCGTTGTCATTTTGCTTATATCTAGCAGACTGGATTTTGAACGTTGAATTTTATAACCCTCGTGATTATTCGTTGTAGTTTACGACTTATAGGAAAATGCCCACTTGTTTAATACGGTACTTTGTCATGTTACATGTTACGTTAGTAATGAAAAAGATCGTGCAATTGCTTATTTGGAAGCAAATTATATCCTCAAAAGTCTGAATGTAAGTAAACAAAGACAATCTCTATTCTAACGGGTTTATATATATATATATATATATATATATATATATATATATATATATATATATATATATATTATATATATATATATATATATATATATATATATATATATATATATATATATATATATATATATATATAAAGATTATTCTTATACCATAATCCGTCATTTTGCTGAATGTTTCTTTCTAAGGTAGGAAGTATGTAATATTCGTTACTGATTATAAGCAGTTGGCAACCCCGTGTAACCGGTTTTGAGAGTGGATTTTTTTCCTTGTGTGTGTGTGTGTGTGTGTGTGTGTGTGTGTGTGTGCGACATTTCAGCTTCGTTGACCTCCCAGAAATTAAATCTAATCCGCACATGAGCCCATTGTAAACTTTAATTGAAATAGCACCTGATTTTATAAATTGCAACAATGATCGTAATTAACTTTTCATATGAATATTAATTGTAGAGGATAATGCAGGTGATAGATTAAACGTAGAAGCTGTTGAGTGTTGCTTGTCTATGTAGAAATTTTGGAAGGAGTTAAATGGTAAGAACCGTGGAGATAAAGAAGAGATTTGGGGGATAATGCGATTATAGGTACAAAAGTAGATCGGTTTCTTGGGATAGTTTGGTTACATGGAGATTACGATATAGAGGGTTGCAAGATGGAATAAGATATTTGAACGTCTTGCAGTAGAGATGTTAGAAGGATTTATTGTTAATTTATTCTCATCATTTATTTATTTCCTTATTTCCTTTCCTCACTGGGCTATTTTCCCCTGTTGGAGCCCTTGGGCCTATAGCATCTTGCTTTTCCAACTAGGGTTGTAGCTTGGCTAGTAATAATAATAATAATAATAATAATAATAGGACCAGAAAAAAACCCAGTCCTTTAAAATAAAGAAAGTAAAGTAAATGACAAAACAGCCAGGGATGATGGGTGATTTTAGAGTGGCCCAATGTGATTTAGGGAAATTGGCAAATAGTTGATTACCTTTTTGGGTAGGCTATATTTATGAAACAACTGGAGTTGAGAGAGCTTTCATTCCATTTTTATAGGTCCTGATTAGTTCCTTAACACTTTTGTGAAACCAGAACAAAACAAATGATGTTTACAAAATCTATGTATATCTGAAGTTGTAATTAACAATCACCTTTATGAATGAATACCTGTCAATGCCAAACAAGTGGTCATCTATGGTGAATTAACATCACTTATTTCACAGATAGCGGATTCTATTATCTTTACCCCATTTCGTTTATCACCTTAAAGAACAATGATAACCTCTTCCAAGCGATAAGATGTCAGAATTCAAAGGTAGATAAGGAAATGGGTTTTGTAAACACTGAATGGTCTTTTTGGTCTATGGTCTTTAGTTTTCGTAACTGTGTATATATATATATATATATATATATATATATATATATATATATATATGTATGTATGTATGTATGTATGTATGTATGTATATATATATATATATATATATATATATATATATATATATATGTAGAAATCACGAAAGCTGACACGTGATGAATATAAAATGTATTATAGCCACGAAAGGAAAAATGAAAAAGACTTGATTGGAGTTAGTACTTTCATCCACTCAGGACATTATCAAACTCAGCAATGAGAATACATATACAAAGACATCGTATTTATACAGGAGAAGGGGATCCAACAGCTGTCAGTTTCTTAATAATTCCGGATAAGTCAGATTTTAGATAAAAGGATAATACTGGATTAACGGAAAACAGACCTGGACTTAGATTCAAATTTCTACCTTGAGTACAGGAGATTAAAAATGATTCAACAATATTCCTTTGGAAATAGTCATTTACATGGATTACTTTTTCCGTCTTTGACCAACCAATTCTGTGACTTGACCCTAACCAGTGGGAGGCCAAGGCATTATTAAGAGAACCCCTGGAGACGGCCACCTGATGTTGTTTTAATCTGACTGGTATACTTTTTGATGTTTGGCCAACATAAAATAGGTTACACTCTGAACAAGGAATGCTATATATTACATTATTATCATTTCCAGAACTAATTTCCAGAACTATTCTTAATTAACATGTTTTTTAAAGTACAATTATATTTAAACACTACAGCAATATCTAGTTTTTTCAAAAGGGGTATAACATCTAAAAAACAAACATGAAATGGCAAACAAAGCATATTATTAATCGTTTCCTTTCTCTCTAATTGGACACTATAAAATGTTTTCTTAGCCTTATCCATACATTTTTCTAAGAAATATTTAGGATAACAAAGATCTGTAGCAATTTTTTCTATTTTAGTGAACTCCTCCTCAATGTAATCTGGGCTACAAATTCTCAATGCCCTAAGGTACATGGAGGAAAAAACTGAATGCTTAATATTTTTAGAGTGACCGGAGTAAAAATGTACATATGAAAAATTATTTGTAGGCTTTCTATATATGGAAAACTTAAATTTATCTGTTTCTCTAACTATTAAAACGTCTAAAAATGGGATACTTCTGATTTAGGGTTGTAGCTTGGGTGATAATAATAATAATAATAATAATAATAATAATAATAATAATAATATGCAGTAAAGTCTGAGAATTGACATCTAAAATGTTTAGTAAGTCCCAAAGCCAAATAATGATTTTTATATATCGACGTCAGAGATGAGCTATAGTGGCTTTCAAGATATGTCATTACAAAATGACAAGAGATCTAGTTTGTACCAACACACTGTTATAAAAACTGTAATTTTAATCGGAAATTCTAATTCAAAATATCCTCTTTGCCGTATTTCAGTAAAATACAGGTGACCGTAATTTTTACCCTTCTTCGTTATTTTTTACAGGTTGGTGACCGTAATATCACTCTTTAACGTCAATATATCCGTCTTTAAAATGGTAAATGCCTGTAAATATATATTCCAGGATTTTCACCGTTTTTTTACGGCAAATTTTTAACAGTGGTGAGACTGTCAGAGGCATGTCAGGAGGCTTGATAGATTTTGGCCTCTAAGTACCACATGAAATTTCGGACTTTAAAAATAAAAAAGCTTTAAATGCTAATGAAAACAGCAATTTGCCAGTGTGGGGTCTTTTTATTCGTAAATTGAGTGTTTATTTCATTATTTACTTATCATTTAGTCTATCATTTGTTTGCTATTCAGGGTAGGCTGATTGGGATTCCACAATGAGTACAATTAGATAATGAAAAATTATTTTATTTACGTACGCTTGCATGTTAATACGGTGTGAATATTTGCATGAAGGTTCGCATGTAATCAAACACGCAGAGAGAGAGAGAGAGAGAGAGAGAGAGAGAGAGAGAGAGAGAGAGAGAGAGAGAGAGAGTGTGTTATTAATATTTTATTTACGTACGCTTGCATGTTAATACGGTGTGAATATTTGCATGAAGGTTCGCATGTAATCAAACACGCAGAGAGAGAGAGAGAGAGAGAGAGAGAGAGAGAGAGAGAGAGAGAGAGAGAGAGAGAGAGAGAGAGTAGTGGAGGGAAATTAAAATAGGTATAAGTGGTGGTGATTTAAAAAATGAAATAAATGAGGCAGACTTAGCTTGAGAGAGAGAGAGAGAGAGAGAGAGAGAGAGAGAGAGAGAGAGAGAGAGAGAGAGAGAGAGAGAGAGAGAGAGTAGTGGAGGGAAATTAAAATTGGTATAAGTGGTGGTGATTTAAAAAATGAAATAAATGAGGCAGACTTAGCTTGAGAGAGAGAGAGAGAGAGAGAGAGAGAGAGAGAGAGAGAGAGAGAGAGAGAGAGAGTAGTGGAGGGAAATTAAAATTGGTATAAGTGGTGGTGATTTAAAAAATGAAATAAATGAGGCAGACTTAGCTTGAGAGAGAGAGAGAGAGAGAGAGAGAGAGAGAGAGAGAGAGAGAGAGAGAGAGAGAGAGAGAGAGAGAGAAGGTGGTTGAGGGAAATTAAAATTGGTGGAAGTGGTGATGACTTGAAAAATGAAATAAATGAGGAAGACTTGGCTTGAGAGAGAGAGAGAGAGAGAGAGAGAGAGAGAGAGAGAGAGAGAGAGAGAGAGAGAGTGTGTGTTATTAAGGACACTATCACCTATATGTTATGTATGGAAATTCAATCAGTGGCAAGTCATTACACAAGATATGAATAGAAAAGAATGAGATAAATGAATGTATAGCAGGAGAGTAATTCTTGCAAGTCATTTAGGAGTGAATTTCAGATTTGATAAGAAATCTGTCTAAACTACATCAAAATAAACATATCGATGTAGTTTAGACAGATTTCTTATCAAATCTGTCTAAACTACATCGATATGTTTATTTTGATGTAGTTTAGACAGATTTCGATGTAGTTTAGACAGATTCGATAAGAAATCTGTCTAAACTACATCGATAAGAAATCTGTCTAAACTACATCAAAATAAACATATCGATGTAGTTTAGACAGATTTCTTATCAAATCTGTCTAAACTTCATCAATCTGTCTAAACTACATCGATAAGAAATCTGTCTAAACTACATCGAAATTTGTCTAAACTACATCAAAATAAACATATCGATGTAGTTTAGACAGATTTCTTATCAAATCTGTCTAAACTACATCAAAATAAACATATCGATGTAGTTTAGACAGATTTGATAAGAAATCTGTCTAAACTACATCGATATGTTTATTTTGATGAATTTTAGACAGATTTGATAAGAAATCTGTCTAAACTACATCGATATGTTTATTTTGATGTAGTTTAGACAGATTTCTTATCAAATCTGTCTAAACTACATCGATATGTTTATTTTGATATATTTATTTTGAAAATCAAGATGAACTCTCAAATAATTCTAAAGTTTAGTTAGATTAATAACTCTCATTTGTAAAACAAGAGACAGGAAGACTTACGGTATTTATGTCTTGTATATTTTTTTTTTTATAAATATACATACTGTACATATTTCTATATGATTTCTGATGTTATGTAAGGTGATACTCTCAATGAACTCAAAGCTTGAATATTTATTTATAACACACACACACACACACACACATATATATATATATATATATATATATATATATATATATATATATATATATATATGATAAATTTTGCACTTGAATAACATTGACCATACCACTTAGCCACGTGGTATGGTTAAAGGCATGAATGGCATACAAGTATCCTGGACCAGGGTTCGAAACCCGG
>NC_090752.1:12763319-12770819 GCF_036898095.1 Palaemon carinicauda
GAGCCAAGCGTCATTATTGGCCGGGCGGTCAAGCCAAGCGTCAATATGTGCTGGGTGGTTAAGCCAAGCGTCATTATTGGCCGGGCGGTTAAGCCAAGCGTCATCATTGGCCGGGCGGTTAAGCCAAGCGTCATCATTTGCCGGGCGGTTAAGCCAAGCGTCATCATTGGCCGGGCGGTTAACTCAAGCGTCATCATCGGCCGGGCGGTTAAGCCAAGCATCATTATTGGCCGGGCGGTTAAGCCAAGCGTCATCATCGGCCGGGCGGTTAAGCCAAGCGTCATCATCGGCCGGGCGGTTAAGCCAAGCGTCATCATCGGCCGGGCGGTTAAGCCAAGCGTCATTGTTGGCCGGGCGGTTAAGCCAAGCGTCATCATTTGCCGGGCGGTTAAGCCAAGCGTCATCATTTGCCGGGCGGTTAAGCCAAGCGTCATCATCGGCCGGGCGGTTAAACCAAGCGTCATCATTGGCCGGGCGGTTAAGCCAAGCGTCATCATCGGCCGGGCGGTTAAACCAAGCGTCATCATTTGCCGGGCGGTTAAGCCAAGCGTCATCATCGGCCGGGCGGTTAAGCCAAGCGTCATCATCGGCCGGGCGGTTAAGCCAAGCGTCATCATTTGCCGGGCGGTTAAGCCAAGCGTCATCATCGGCCGGGCGGTTAAGCCAAGCCTCATCATCGGCCGGGCGGTTAAGCCAAGCGTCATCATCGGCCGGGCGGTTAAGCCAAGCCTCATCATCGGCCGGGCGGTTAAGCCAAGCCTCATCATCGGCCGGGCGGTTAAGCCTAGCCTCATCATCGGCCGGGCGGTTAAACCAAGCCTCATCATCGGCCGGGCGGTTAAGCCAGGCGTCATCATCGGCCGGGCGGTTAAGCCTAGCGTCATCATCGGCCGGGCGGTTAAGCCAGTCGTCATCATTTGCCGGGCGGTTAAGCCAGGCGTCATCATTTGCCGGGCGGTTAAGCCAAGCGTCATCATCGGCCGGGCGGTTAAGCCAAGCGTCAGTATGTGCCGGGCGGTTAAGCCAAGCGTCATCATTTGCCGGGCGGTGAAGCCAAGCGTCATCATCGGCCGGGCGGTTAAGCCAAGCGTCATCATCGGCCGGGCGGTTAAGCCAAGCGTCATCATTGGCCGGGCGGTTAAGCCAAGCGTCATCATCGGCCGGGCGGTTAAGGCAAGCGTCATCATCGGCCGGGCGGTTAAGGCAAGCGTCATCATCGGCCGGGCGGTTAAGCCAAGCGTCATTATTGGCCGGGCGGTTAAGCCAAGCGTCATTATTGGCCGGGCGGTGAAGCCAAGCGTCATCATTTGCCGGGCGGTTAAGCCAAGCGTCATCATCGGCCGGGCGGTGAAGCCAAGCGTCATCATCGGCCGGGCGGTGAAGCCAAGCGTCATCATCGGCCGGGCGGTTAAGCCAAGCGTCATCATCGGCCGGGCGGTTAAGCCAAGCGTCATCATCGGCCGGGCGGTTAAGCCAAGCGTCATCATTTGCCGGGCGGTTAAGCCAAGCGTCATGATCGGCCAGGCGGTGAAGCCAAGCGTCATCATTTGCCGGGCGGTGAAGCCAAGCGTCATCATTTGCCGGGCGGTTAAGCCAAGCGTCATCATCGGCCGGGCGGTTAAGCCAAGCGTCATCATCGGCCGGGCGGTTAAGCCAAGCGTCATCATCGGCCGGGCGGTTAAGCCAAGCGTCATCATCGGCCGGGCGGTTAAGCCAAGCGTTATTATTGGCCGGGCGGTGAAGCCAAGCGTCATCATTTGCCGGGCGGTTAAGCCAAGCGTCATCATCGGCCGGGCGATTATCATCGGCCGGGCGGTTAAGCCAAGCGTCATCATCGGCCGGGCGGTTAAGCCAAGCGTCCTCATTTGCCGGGCGGTGAAGCCAAGCGTCATCATCTGCCGGGCGGTGAAGCCAAGCGTCATCATCGGCCGGGCGGTGAAGCCAAGCGTCATCATTTGCCGGGCGGTTAAGCCAAGCGTCATCATCGGCCGGGCGGTTAAGCCAAGCGTCATTATTGGCCGGGCGGTGAAGCCAAGCGTCATCATTTGCCGGGCGGTTAAGCCAAGCGTCATCATCGGCCGGGCGGTTAAGCCAAGCGTCATCATCGGCCGGGCGGTTAAGCCAAGCGTCATCATCGGCCGGGCGGTTAAGCCAAGCGTCATTATTGGCCGGGCGGTGAAGCCAAGCGTCATCATTTGCCGGGCAGTGAAGCCAAGCGTCATCATCGGCCGGGCGGTTAAGCCAAGCGTCATCATCGGCCGGGCGGTTAAGCCAAGCGTCATTATTGGCCGGGCGGTGAAGCCAAGCGTCATCATTTGCCGGGCGGTTAAGCCAAGCGTCATCATCGGCCGGGCGGTTAAGCCAAGCGTCATCATCGGCTGGGCGGTTAAGCCAAGCGTCATCATCGGCCGGGCGGTTAAGCCAAGCGTCATCATCGGCCGGGCGGTGAAGCCAAGCGTCATCATTTGCCGGGCGGTTAAGCCAAGCGTCATCATTTGCCGGGCGGTTAAGCCAAGCGTCATCATTTGCCGGGCGGTTAAGCCAAGCGTCATCATCGGCCGGGCGGTTAAGCCAAGCGTCATCATCGGCCGGGCGGTTAAGCCAAGCGTCATCATCGGCCGGGCGGTTAAGCCAAGCGTCATCATCGGCCGGGCGGTTAAGCCAAGCGTCATCATTTGCCGGGCGGTTAAGCCAAGCGTCATGATCGGCCGGGCGGTTAAGCCAAGCGTCATCATCGGCCGGGCGGTTAAGCCAAGCGTCATTATTGGCCGGGCGGTTAAGCCAAGCGTCATCATTTGCCGGGCGGTTAAGCCAAGCGTCATCATCGGCCGGGCGGTTAAGCCAAGCGTCATCATCGGCCGGGCGGTTAAGCCAAGCGTCATCATCGGCCGGGCGGTTAAGCCAAGCGTCATTATTGGCCGGGTGGTGAAGCCAAGCGTCATCATCGGCCGGGCGGTTAAGCCAAGCGTCATCATCGGCCGGGCGGTGAAGCCAAGCGTCATTATTGGCCGGGCGGTGAAGCCAAGCGTCATCATTTGCCGGGCGGTTAAGCCAAGCGTCATCATCGGCCGGGCGGTTAAGCCAAGCGTCATCATCGGCCGGGCGGTGAAGCCAAGCATCATCATTTGCCGGGCGGTGAAGCCAAGCGTCATCATCTGCCGGGCGGTGAAGCCAAGCGTCATCATTTGCCGGGCTGTTAAGCCAAGCGTCATCATTGGCCGGGCGGTGAAGCCAAGCGTCATCATTTGCCGGGCGGTGAAGCCAAGCGTCATCATTTGCCGGGCGGTGAAGCCAAGCGTCATCATTTGCCGGGCGGTTAAGCCAAGCGTCATCATTGGCCGGGCGGTTAAGCGAAGCGTCATCATTGGTCGGGCCGTTAAGCCAAGCGTCAGTATGTGCTGGGCGGTTAAGCCAAGCGTCATCATTGGCCGGGCGGTTAAGCCAAGCATCATTATCGGCCTAGAAAACTAAACAATAAAATACTATTCCTTAAAAAAATATTCCTTTTACAAAATAAAAAAAAAAATTAATTCCTTTCACAAAAGGAAATAAGAATTTATTCCTTTCAAAATAAAAATAATATATTATTCCTTTCACAAAACTAAAAAAAAAAATGTCACAAAATTATAATCCTTTAGAAAAAAATACATTATCTCTTACCAACAAAAATAGGAATGTGAGGACATCAACTTAATCTCGAGTGCTGCCATTACCAAAACTTCCTCTGCTGCCCTGCCCCCATCCTTTCTTGAACCCTCTCCATCAGCTGCTGCAGCCATTGGATGAGCACCTGTTCAGACAGACCTCGCTTGAAGAAACACAGCTTCCTTCTTCAACATATAAGGACAAGTCTACTGCATACTAAAAGAAGCCTAGCTCGTTCCCTCTGCAGAGCCGGTCTTCTAGATTATTCCCCCAGAACCACCCGAAGGTTGGTATCCGGAAGAATAGATCCAGAATAGATCCATTTGTACACTTGACAAACGTCCTGTACTTGTTCACCAAGGTACATAGCATACTGGAACGCGCCAGGTTTCTTCCCTCTGCAAAGACTGTTGTCCTCGAGCTGGATATTTAAGCCTTGCATCCCTCAAGCTGGACAGTCCTTCCAAGCCTCCTCCTTCTAGCTGGGCAGTCAGTCATTCAGGCCAAAGATCCAGGGGGGGGGGGGGAAAGCATCGTCTACGTTTGGAACTGATGTCTGGAACTTGTCCTGAATAGGTTGAGCACAATTATTTGAAGGTTTGGTCCTGGCAACACTCGGCTAAATCTCCTTTTCCTCACAAAATAAACTGAAAAGATTATTTTTTTTTTTTTTTTTTAGATTTTTTATTTTTTTTAGATTTTTTTTTTAGATTTTTTATTTTTTTTAGATTTTTTTTTTTAGATTTTTTATTTTTTTTAGATTTTTTTTTTTTTTTTTTAGATTTTTTTATTTTTTTTTTTTAGATTTTTTTATTTTTGGGGGGTTTTTGTTTGTCATAGTTTTTTTCCATCCCTTCGCTGATCCAAGTATTAATTTAGCGAAGTCTCCTCAGAAGCCTATCGATATGGGTAGCTGCTAATTGAATCTGCTCGATGGTACCACTAATGGTGATTAGATTATTGTTGATTTGCCATGGGAGCTTTATTAAGCTGACGCCACTCTGCCGGGTGATTTCCGTCAGCGTCTTTCCGCCCACTCCACATATGACTCGGTGGAACTTGCTTGGGACGTCCAAGTCGACAGTCACGTGACCCTCGACGTCGTAGTCCCTTGTGGTGTAAACTCCAACCTTTGCACCTTGGAAGATGATATGACTGCCAGGTCCACCTGTATGGGGTGAGGAAGAAACCCTTTTATGATTCTCGGGTTCCAGGTCAAAGACGATAGGTTTGCGAGCAGGTTTTTCCTTTGCAATCTTCTCTTCCTTTTGCTTTTCCTCAGATCCACCGCAGATTGTCGAGTTAAAGAACCCATCTGTACCTCTTCCTGTATGGGGTGAGGAAGAAACCCTTTTATGATTCTCGGGTTCCAGGTCAAAGACGATAGGTTTGCGAGCGGGTTTTTCCTTTGCAATCTTCTCTTCCTTTTGCTTTTCCTCAGATCCACCGCAGATTGTCGAGTTAAAGAACCCATCTGTACCTCTTCCTGTATGGGGTGAGGAAGAAACCCTTTTATGATTCTCGGGTTCCAGGTCAAAGACGATAGGTTTGCGAGCGGGTTTTTTCTTTGCAATCTTCTCTTCCTTTTGCTTTTCCTCCTTTTCCTTTTGGAGTTTCTCCTCTTCCCGGAGGCAGTTGACAGGGACAGGTCCTTTTGAGGCTAGTAGTCTGCCCAACACCTGACCCAAACCAGATATCCCTCCGTCAGGCTCGTTCTCCAACTCCTCCTTGTGTCCGTTGGCAAGCAGGTCCTCTGCCTTAACTACATTGTCTTTCCCTTTTTTATTGACAATGACATCCATTTGGACATCTTCCTTCTGTCTATCCATCTTAACATCCATTTGGACATCTTCCTTCTGTCTATCCATCTTAACATCCATTTGGACATCTTCCTTCTGTCTATCCATCTTAACATCCATTTGGACATCTTCCTTCTGTCTATCCCTCTTAACATCCATTTGGACATCTTCCTTCTGTCTATCCATCTTAACATCCATTTGGACATCTTCCTTCTGTCTATCCATCTTAACATCCATTTGGACATCTTCCTTCTGTCTATCCATCTTAACATCCATTTGGACATCTTCCTTCTGTCTATCCATCTTATCATCCATTTGGACATCTTCCTTCTGTCTATCCATCTTAACATCCATTTGGACATCTTCCTTCTGTCTATCCATCTTAACATCCATTTGGACATCTTCCTTCTGTCTATCCATCTTAACATCCATTTGGACATCTTCCTTCTGTTCATCCATCTTAACATCCATCTCGGTCGAGATTGTTAAACCTGATCTTCCAAGTTTCACTTTCCTTATTCCAGGTTTGTTTTCGTCTTGTTTCTTATCTCTCTCTTCAAGTTTCTCCTTGAGTAAAGAGGTGATTTCATTTGCGGCAAGCAGCTCGTCCTGCAGACCAATATTTTCTTTGGTGATTTGGACGATCCTGTTCTCTGCCACTTCCTTACTAGAACTTAAATGGCCGATGCGTTCCTTGAGAGAATCTCTCTCCTTGCCTATGGAAGTCATCGTCTCCTTTAGTTCGCCAATCTCTTCTTGAGCCTTAGACAACTCATCTTCCAGCCTATAGACTTCCTTCTTAACGTCTTTTAACGTCTTTACGAGGCAACTGTAATTTCCCTCATTTGTCAAGTTTTCCATCCTGGCCTCAGTCAGGCTAATTTCCAACCTCTCTTTCTCTGTTGCCATCTCTCTGATAATCTGCATTTGCTTTTCAATTGTCTCATTCAGTTCATCTATTTCTGCCTTAAATACAGATTCGAGGCGATGAATAGAGGCCACCTTTTCACGATCCACTTTTTGTAGTTTCTCGCCGAATTCTAGGTGGTTTTGTTCCATCTCACATAATTTATTTAAATGTTCTTTCTTGAGACATTCTAACTCATCCAAGAGGCATTTGTACCTTTCATTCCTGATTATATCATTTATCCTTGCCTCAGTTAGGCTCTTTTCAAGTACATTTCTCTCCACTGAAATCTCCCCAATCACTTCGATCTTCTCATGAACTATCTTATTTAGTTCTCTGTTGTCTTGGCGAGCTTTTTCCAATTGCTCTGTAAGTTCAATGATTTTCTGATCCTTCTCGGTCATCTCAGTTTGATATTTTCCAAGGACAACGTTTTGATTGAAGATTTCCTTTTTCAGATTTTCGTTTGTTAGTTCCAGGTCGTCATTAATGTTTACCAAATTGTCCATCTCGATTTTCCTATCGATTTGAAGAGCTCCAACGACGTTAGAGAGACGGTGAGTCTCTGCTAACAACTCTTCTTTCTCTGCTAACAACTCTTCTTTCTCTGCTAACAACTCTTCTTTCCCTGCTAACAACTCTTCTTTCTCTGCTAACAACTCTTCTTTCTCTGCTAAGAATCTTGACTCGACTTCCTTTCTAGAGCTGATATCCTTTTCCTTCTCGGTCAACTCAGTTTGATATTTTCCTAGGACAACGTTTTGATTGAAGATTTCCTTTTTCAGATTTTCGTTTGTTAGTTCCAGGTCGTCATTAATGTTTGTCAAATTGTCCATCTCGATTTTCCTATCGATTTGAAGAGCTCCAACGACGTTAGAGAGACGTTGAGTCTCTGCTAACAACTCTTCTTTCTCTGCTAACAACTCTTCTTTCTCTGCTAACAACTCTTCTTTCTCTGCTAAGAATCTTGACTCGACTTCCTTTCTAGAGCTGATATCCTTTTCCTTCTCGGTCAACTCAGTTTGATATTTTCCTAGGACAACGTTTTGATTGAAGATTTCCTTTTTCAGATTTCCGTTTGTTAGTTCCAGGTCGTCATTAATGTTTGTCAAATTGTCCATCTCGATTTTCCTATCGATTTGAAGAGCT
>NC_090752.1:12775819-12808319 GCF_036898095.1 Palaemon carinicauda
AGGTATAAGTACAGAAGAATTGTCATTGACTTTTATCTTTCTTCGTGGCCAAGTGGCTTAGTCACTGTCTATACAAGCTTGCCGACCAGGGTTCGGGTTCGATTCCCGGCCGGAGCCAAGCTCTTGTCTTTGTGTGATTTCGCCTGGGGCTCTGATCCCGAGGTCGTTAAGAGAATCCAGACATTAATGTATCAAAAATATATATGGCTGGATTCTCTTAACGACCTTGGGATCAGAGCCCCAGGCAAAATCACACAAAGACAAGAGCTTAGCTCCGGCCGGGAATCGAACCCTGGTCGGCAAGCTTGTATAGACAGTGACTAAGCCACTTGGCCACGAAGAAAGATAAAAGTCAGTGACAATTCTTCTGTACTTATACCTGTCGAATTCAGGTATTTTGTACTTAGAATTGAAATCAGCCCATCTTCACCATCGTAGCTAATTGGTAGTTTGTTACTTGGCATTCAATTATTGATAAATTTTGCAAATTTTTACGTGTTTTTCATATTCAAATAAGCCATATATATTTTTGATACATTAATGTCTGGATTCTCTTAACGACCTCGGGATCAGAGCGCCAGGCGAAATCACACAAAGACAAGAGCTTGGCTCCGGCTGGGAATCGAACCCTGGTCGGCAAGCTTATATAGACAGTGACTAAGCCACTTGGCCACGAAGAAAGATAAAAGTCAATGACAATTCTTCTGTACTTATACCTGTCGAATTCAGGTATTTTGTACTTAGAATTGAAATCAACCCATCTTCACCATCGTAGCTAATTGGTAGTTTGTTACTTGGCATTCAATTAATGATAAATTTTGCAAATTTTTACGTATTTTTCATATTCAAATAAGCCATATATATTTTTGATACATTAATGTCTGGATTCTCTTAACGACCTCGGGATCAGAGCGCCAGGCGAAATCACACAAAGACAAGAGCTTGGCTCCGGCCGGGAATCGAACCCTGGTCGGCAAGCTTATATAGACAGTGACTAAGCCACTTGGCCACGAAGAAAAATAAAAGTCAATGACAATTCTTCTGTACTTATACGTGTCGAATTCAGGTATTTTGTACTTAGAATTGAAATCAACCCATCTTCACCATCGTAGCTAATTGGTAGTTTGTTACTTGGCATTCAAGCTTGCCGACCAGGGTTCGATTCCCGGCCGGAGCCAAGCTCTTGTCTTTGTGTGATTTCGCCTGGGGCTCTGATCCCGAGGTCGTTAAGAGAATCCAGACATTAATGTATCAAAAATATACATGGCTTATTTGAATATGAAAAACACGTAAAAATGTGCAAAATTTATCATTATTTGAATGCCAAGTAACAAACTACCAATTGGCTACGATGGTGAAGATGGGTTGATTTCAATTCTAAGTACAAAATACCTGAATTCGACAGGTATAAGTACAGAAGAATTGTCATTGACTTTTATCTTTCTTCGTGGCCAAGTGGCTTAGTCACTGTCTATACAAGCTTGCCGACCAGGGTTCGATTCCCGGCCAGAGCCAAGCTCTTGTCTTTGTGTGATTTCGCCTGGGGCTCTGATCCCAAGGTCGTTAAGAGAATCCAGACATTAATGTATCAAAAATATATATGGCTTATTTGAATATATATATATATATATATATATATATATATATATATATATATATATATGTGTGTGTGTGTGTGTGTGTGTTTGTGTGTGTATAGACAAACACTTGCTCTTTATTATATAAGGGAGATTGTCCAGAATAACCCCATAATATATATACTATACACATATAGGCTATTCGGTAAAAGAAATTTCTTATTTAATAAAGGGTAAGTGTTTGTCTATATACATTATATATATATATATATATATATATATATATATATATATATATATATATATATACTGTATATATATAGTATATTCACGTGCAGCTTTCCCAGTTCCTCAGGTAGGAGGCGAGGAGTAGTCATACCATCCTTTTGAGCTAGGAATATGGGGAGGGGGGTTAACCTAGCGTCATCAGTAGCCACTGTTTGACCCCCCAGGGTCCTAGCTTGGGTGGAGAGTGGCCTTAGATGATGACCATATAGCCTTTGTATGTGTATATATATATATATATATATATATATATATATATATATATATATATATATATATATATATATAATGTATACATGGCCTGTCTCTTCCAAATTGTCAATGCTATCCTTGGGCAACCTTTAAACCTTAAACCTGTTGCCGTCGTTGTAGGTCTTTGGAGCCGTAAGGATCTCCCACACCTCACTCGGTGTTGTCCCAACACATTGGAATCAGACCTGAAAAATATCATCATTTTATTTTAAATATTAATTATACTTATCTAATAGAACATTTCCTAAATAAGGTATATTTTCAATCAAATCTCCCATCTATAATAAAAGAGCAATTGTATGACATATATATATATATATATATATATATATATATATATATATATATATATATATATATATATATATATATATTTATATATATATATATATATATATATATATATATATATATATATATATATATATATATATATATATATATATTTCATTCATATATTCTAATACCATTACTACCTCCAGAAAAATGCAAATTAGGGTTTCGCCCTCACCAAAGGGCTCATCAGGTGGGTTTTGCCTACTTTTCAGCAGGCTTGGTTCCCACGACCCTCATTCCCTCCCTTTTTTTTCTATCATCAGTCTTATGATTAATAATAAATGCTGAAGAAGAGAAACAAATTGAAGCATCAGTATCAGCCGGGCGGTTAAGCCAAGCGTCATTATTGGCCGGGCGGTTAAGCCAAGCGTCAATATGTGCTGGGCGGTTAAGCCAAGCGTCATTATTGGCCGGGCGGTTAAGCCAAGCGTCATCATTGGCCGGGCGGTTAAGCCAAGCGTCATCATTGGCCGGGCGGTTAAGCCAAGCGTCAGTATGTGCCAGGCGGTTAACTCAAGCGTCATTATTGGCCGGGCGGTTAAGCCTAGCGTCATCATTGGTCGGGCGGTTAAGCCTAGCGTCATCATCGGCCGGGCGGTTAAGCCAAGCGTCATCATCGGCCGGGCGGTTAAGCCAAGCGTCATCATCGGCCGAGCGGTTAAGCCAAGCCTCGTCATCGGCCGGGCGGTTAAGCCAAGCGTCATCATCGGCCGGGCGGTTAAGCCAAGCCTCATCATCGGCCGGGCGGTTAAGCCAAGCGTCATCATCGGCCGGGCGGTTAAGCCAAGCCTCATCATCGGCCGGGCGGTTAAGCCAAGCGTCATCATCGGCCGGGCGGTTAAGCCAAGCCTCATCATCGGCCGGGCGGTTAAGCCAAGCGTCATCATCGGCCGGGCGGTTAAGCCAAGCTCATCATCGGCCGAGGGGTTAAGCCAAGCGTCATCATCGGCCGAGGGGTTAAGCCAAGCGTCATCATCGGCCGGGCGGTTAAGCCAAGCGTCATCATCGGCCGGGCGGTGAAGCCAAGCGTCATCATCTGCCGGGCGGTTAAGCCAAGTGTCATCATTGGCCGGGCGGTGAAGCCAAGCGTCATCATTTGCCGGGCGGTTAAGCCAAGCGTCATTATTGGCCGGGCGGTGAAGCCAAGCGTCATCATTTGCCGGGCGGTTAAGCCAAGCGTCATTATTGGCCGGGCGGTGAAGCCAAGCGTCATCATCGGCCGGGCGGTTAAGCCAAGCGTCATCATCGGCCGGGCGGTTAAGCCAAGCGTCATCATTGGCCGGGCGGTTAAGCCAAGCGTCATCATCGGCCGGGCGGTTAAGCCAAGCGTCATCATCGGCCGGGCGGTTATGCCAAGCGTCATCATCGGCCGGGCGGTTAAGCCAAGCGTCATCATCTGCCGGGCGGTTAAGCCAAGCGTCATCATCGGCCGGGCGGTTAAGCCAAGCGTCATCATTGGCCGGGCGGTTAAGCCAAGCGTCATCATCGGCCGGGCGGTTAAGGCAAGCGTCATCATCGGCCGGGCGGTTAAGGCAAGCGTCATCATCGGCCGGGCGGTTAAGCCAAGCGTCATCATCGGCCGGGCGGTGAAGCCAAGCGTCATTATAGGCCGGGCGGTGAAGCCAAGCGTCATCATCGGCCGGGCGGTTAAGCCAAGCGTCATCATTTGCCGGGCGGTTAAGCCAAGTGTCATCATTTGCCGGGCGGTTAAGCCAAGCATCATCATCGGCCGGGCGGTTAAGCCAAGCGTCATTATCGGCCGGGCGGTTAAGCCAAGCGTCATCATCGGCCGGGCGGTTAAGGCAAGCGTCATCATCGGCCGGGCGGTTAAGCCAAGCGTCATTATTGGCCGGGCGGTTAAGCCAAGCGTCATCATCGGCCGGGCGGTTAAGCCAAGCGTCATCATCGGCCGGGCGGTTAAGCCAAGCGTCATCATCCGGCCGGGCGGTTAAGCCAAGCGTCATTGTTGGCCGGGCGGTTAAGCCAAGCGTCATCATTTGCTGGGCGGTTAAGCCAAGCGTCATCATTTGCCGGGCGGTTAAGCCAAGCGTCATCATTTGCCGGGCGGTTAAGCCAAGCGTCATTATTGGCCGGGCGGTTAAGCCAAGCGTCATCATTTGCCGGGCGGTTAAGCCAAGCGTCATCATCGGCCGGGCGGTTAAGCCAAGCGTCATCATCGCCGGGCGGTTAAGCCAAGCGTCATCATCGGCCGGGCGGTTAAGCCAAGCGTCATCATCGGCCGGGCGGTTAAGCCAAGCGTCATCATCGGCCGGGCGGTTAAGCCAAGCGTCATCATCGGCCGGGCGGTTAAGCCAAGCGTCATCATCGGCCGGGCGGTTAAGCCAAGCGTCATCATTTGGCCGGGCGGTTAAGCCAAGCGTCATCATTTGCCGGGCGGTTAAGCCAAGCGTCATCATCGGCCGGGCGGTTAAGCCAAGCGTCATTATTGGCCGGGCGGTTAAGCCAAGCGTCATCATCGGCCGGGCGGTTAAGCCAAGCGTCATCATCGGCCGGGCGGTTAAGCCAAGCGTCATCATCGGCCGGGCGGTTAAGCCAAGCGTCATTATTGGCCGGGCGGTTAAGCCAAGCGTCATCATTTGGCCGGGCGGTTAAGCCAAGCGTCATCATCGGCCGGGCGGTTAAGCCAAGCGTCATCATCGGCCGGGCGGTTAAGCCAAGCGTCATCATCGGCCGGGCGGTTAAGCCAAGCGTCATCATCGGCCGGGCGGTTAAGCCAAGCGTCATCATTTGCCGGGCGGTTAAGCCAAGCGTCATCATCGGCCGGGCGGTTAAGCCAAGCGTCATCATCGGCCGGGCGGTTAAGCCAAGCGTCATCATTGGCCGGGCGGTTAAGCCAAGCGTCATCATTTGCCGGGCGGTTAAGCCAAGCGTCATCATCGGCCGGGCGGTTAAGCCAAGCGTCATTATTGGCCGGGCGGTTAAGCCAAGCGTCATCATTTGCCGGGCGGTTAAGCCAAGCGTCATCATCGGCCGGGCGGTTAAGCCAAGCGTCATCATCGGCCGGGCGGTTAAGCCAAGCGTCATCATTTGCCGGGCGGTTAAGCCAAGCGTCATCATTTGCCGGGCGGTTAAGCCAAGCGTCATCATCGGCCGGGCGGTTAAGCCAAGCGTCATTATTGGCCGGGCGGTTAAGCCAAGCGTCATCATTTGCCGGGCGGTTAAGCCAAGCGTCATCATCGGCCGGGCGGTTAAGCCAAGCGTCATTATTGGCCGGGCGGTTAAGCCAAGCGTCATTATTTGCCGGGCGGTTAAGCCAAGCGTCATCATCGGCCGGGCGGTTAAGCCAAGCGTCATCATCGGCCGGGCGGTTAAGCCAAGCGTCATTATTGGCCGGGCGGTTAAGCCAAGCGTCATCATTTGCCGGGCGGTTAAGCCAAGCGTCATCATCGGCCGGGCGGTTAAGCCAAGCGTCATTATTGGCCGGGCGGTTAAGCCAAGCGTCATCATTTGCCGGGCGGTTAAGCCAAGCGTCATCATCGGCCGGGCGGTTAAGCCAAGCGTCATCATCGGCCGGGCGGTTAAGCCAAGCGTCATCATTTGCCGGGCGGTTAAGCCAAGCGTCATCATTTGCCGGGCGGTTAAGCCAAGCGTCATCATCGGCCGGGCGGTTAAGCCAAGCGTCATTATTGGCCGGGCGGTTAAGCCAAGCGTCATCATTTGCCGGGCGGTTAAGCCAAGCGTCATCATCGGCCGGGCGGTTAAGCCAAGCGTCATCATCGGCCGGGCGGTTAAGCCAAGCGTCATCATTGGCCGGGCGGTTAAGCCAAGCGTCATTATTGGCCGGGCGGTTAAGCCAAGCGTCATCATTGGCCGGGCGGTTAAGCCAAGCGTCATCATTGGCCGGGCGGTTAAGCCAAGCGTCATCATCGGCCGGGCGGTTAAGCCAAGCGTCATCATTGGCCGGGCGGTTAAGCCAAGCGTCATCATCGGCCGGGCGGTTAAGCCAAGCGTCATCATCGGCCGGGCGGTTAAGCCAAGCGTCATCATCGGCCGGGCGGTTAAGCCAAGCGTCATCATCGGCCGGGCGGTTAAGCCAAGCGTCATCATCGGCCGGGCGGTTAAGCCAAGCGTCATCATCGGCCGGGCGGTTAAGCCAAGCGTCATCATCGGCCGGGCGGTTAAGCCAAGCGTCATCATCGGCCGGGCGGTTAAGCCAAGCGTCATCATCGGCCGGGCGGTTAAGCCAAGCGTCATCATTGGCCGGGCGGTTAAGCCAAGCGTCATCATCGGCCGGGCGGTTAAGCCAAGCGTCATCATCGGCCGGGCGGTTAAGCCAAGCGTCATCATCGGCCGGGCGGTTAAGCCAAGCGTCATCATCGGCCGGGCGGTTAAGCCAAGCGTCATCATCGGCCGGGCGGTTAAGCCAAGCGTCATCATCGGCCGGGCGGTTAAGCCAAGCGTCATCATCGGCCGGGCGGTTAAGCCAAGCGTCATCATCGGCCGGGCGGTTAAGCCAAGCGTCATCATCGGCCGGGCGGTTAAGCCAAGCGTCATCATCGGCCGGGCGGTGAAGCCAAGCGTCGTCATCGGCCGGGCGGTGAAGCCAAGCGTCATCATCGGCCGGGCGGTGAAGCCAAGCGTCGTCATCGGCCGGGCGGTGAAGCCAAGCGTCATCATCGGCCGGGCGGTTAAGCCAAGCGTCATCATCGGCCGGGCGGTGAAGCCAAGCGTCATCATCGCCGGGCGGTTAAGCCAAGCGTCATCATTGGCCGGGCGGTGAAGCCAAGCGTCATTATTGGCCGGGCGGTTAAGCCAAGCGTCATCATCGCCGGGCGGTTAAGCCAAGCGTCATCATTGGCCGGGCGGTTAAGCCAAGCGTCATCATCGGCCGGGCGGTTAAGCCAAGCGTCATCATCGGCCGGGCGGTTAAGCCAAGCGTCATCATCGGCCGGGCGGTTAAGCCAAGCGTCATCATCGGCCGGGCGGTTAAGCCAAGCGTCATCATCGGCCGGGCGGTTAAGCCAAGCGTCATCATCGGCCGGGCGGTTAAGCCAAGCGTCATCATCGGCCGGGCGGTTAAGCCAAGCGTCATCATCGGCCGGGCGGTTAAGCCAAGCGTCATCATTGGCCGGGCGGTTAAGCCAAGCATCATTATCGGCCTTGAAAACTAAACAATAAAATACTATTCCTTAAAAAAATATTCCTTTTACTGTACTGTAGGTATTACTTAATTGGCTTTGCAGCGTTTTTTACCTAGCCTTATTTGCTTTATAACATTTTACTTTATCTTCGTTCTTGTTTAATTTCTTTCATCTTGCTGTCCAACCCTTTCTAACTTTTATTTCGGCGTAACTCTAAGGATTTGCCATAATTTCATTTAGGCACTGAGTGGACTTACAGGCCGTATTTGACTAAAATTCACACAGTTTGCAGTTAACGGATATTTTTTGTTCCCTCTTATTTAGTGGAATATACCCAAAGTACATATTAGGGCAAGTCGCATAATATGACGTCCTTGTGCTCAATTTGGTGAATGCATCACAAAATCTCTCTCTCTCTCTCTCTCTCTCTCTCTCTCTCTCTCTCTGGTAGGACTACAAATTAAACCATTGTTCTTTGTTCTATAAATATTTTTAACTTTGTATTTGAGTTGTCAAATTCGTAATCTAAGACCTAGTTTAAACACTTAATATAATGTGTGTTAATTTATTATTATTATTATTATTATTATTATTATTATTATTATTATTATTATTATTATTATTGTAGTAGGAAAAGCAGGAGGATTTAAACCTAAGGACTCCAACAGGGGAAAATAGCCCAGTAAAGAAAGGCAGTAAAGAAATAAATAAATCACAAGAAAAACAAAGAACAATTAAACACTCTAAGAATGGTAACTACACCAAAATAAGTATACATTTCAATATATAAACCATAAAAAGAGACTGACGTCACCTGTTCAACATAAAAACAATCGCTGCAAATTTGAACTTTCGTAATAATTTATTATTATTATTATTATTAAATGCTAAGCTACAACCCTAGTTGGAAAAGCAGGATGCTATAAGCCCAGGGGCCCCAACAGGGAAAATAGCTCAGTGAGGAAAGGAAACAAGGAAAAATAAAATATTTTAAGATTAGTAACAACATTTAAATAAATATTTCCTATATAAACAATAAAAACTTCAACAAAACAAGAGAAAGAGAAACTAGATACAACAGTGTGCCTGAGTGTACCCTCAAGCAAGAGAACTCTAACCCAAGACAGTGGAAGGCCATGGTACAGAGGCTATAGCACTACCCAAGACTAGAGAACAATGGTTTGATTTTGGAGTGTCCTTCTCCTAGAAGAGCTGCTTACCATAGCTGAAGAGTCTCTTCTACCCTTACCAAGAGGAAAGTAGCCACTGAACAATTACATTGCCGTAGTTAACCCCTGGGGTGAAGAAGAATGGTTTAGTAATCTCAGTGTTGTCAGGTGTATGAGGACAAAGGAGAATCTGTAAAGAATAGGCCAGACTATTCGGTGTCTGTGTAGGCAAAGGGAAAGAACCGTAACCAGAGAGAAGGATCCAATATGGTACTGTCTGGCCAGTCAAAGGACCCCCTAACTCTCTAGCGGTAGTATCTCAACGGGCGGCTGGTGCCCTGGCCAACCTACTACCTACATAGGAAGTTTCCGAAGAATCATCTGCGCATCTGATCTGTAATCCTCTCCAAGTGGTCACTCTTGTATACATTGCGACCCCCCCCCCCCCAGCTGAAATTGAAAGCTTCTGAATTTATCTAATTCAGTGGGAACGACCTGCGTCAGTGACTCTGAGAAGTCCGTTTCTTGGTCTCATTTAGTTGAAATTTTGTAGATTTTTTTGTTTCGTCCTAATGATGTTTCATTTGCATGCCATATTTTTTGCAAGCATGTCGATACTTTGAAGTCATGGACTCCGGAGGACTTATGTAGTTGAGGCATGAACTTTGCCCAAACATTCTGAAATACAGTTGGTCCCTCTTTGCACTACTTTCACTTTGAACGGCATCAATTATCATTGTTGTGGTTACGCCATATATATATTTTTTGTCAGCTTTGTTCATCGCCAAGGGAATTTTTTTTAGTAGATGCTCTCGATGACGTACTGAAATGCATCGTGTGTTTTGTTTATTCTATGAGTTGTTTTGTTGCTTCAAGTTAACCATTCACTCTTTCACTGTAGATTGAATTCGATGCTTTTTGATTGTTCAAATGTACTTTATTTGGTTATCTAAATCCATAGTATGTTTTGCCTCCCTTCTCCATTATTTTATACTTCCTCTTTACTTCATTTTTGTCTGTTTTCTCTCCGTATATGAGCAATCCTTTCTGAAAATGACCACTTTTTCCTTGTTCCAAAATATTGTATGTGCATTTAGAATAGTAGTGATAGCAGAATATTGATACATAGCAGTCTCAGATACGTACACCGACCACAAACTTATATAAGCTCATAAAAAACAAAGTTGTTGGTAGGCAAACGAAACCTTTGTGATTAAGAGTGCACTAGACATAATAGCTAGTCAGATTTGCTTCGCAGAAGTAGTTATTCAATTTGGCTACCTTTTTTACGATTTTTCACGTTATATATTGGATTCGTAAGCTTGGAAGTGATCTCCCAAAAAATCCTCTCTTCCCTAAGCCATGAGATCTTATCTTCCTCTGCGTAACACAGTTAACAAACGTTCTAACCTAACCTAACCATAATCATAATCTGCTTCGCAAAAGTAATAATAATCTCATCTGTTTTGTGTTTGTTCGATGATAATTTTTCAAGTATGTTTATTATGCAGTGACTAATGGGATTTGCAGCCAATATCCTTATCTTGTCCATGGCCCATTACACCAAGAAAAATTAAGGATGAAAAATTAAGCGGCTGACGAAAAAAAAAACGTACACGCCTCATTAATGACGTAATATGCGAAAAGTCTAAGACTTAGCAGTATGGATAGAAATAACAGTTAGCAAGGATTATTGACCACAGAGTAATAGCAAGAAATGATAGGTTGGTGGGTGTTCCTAAAACTTCAGCTCAGCAGAGCGATAGCCAAAACATCTGTAGAACGAAGCCATCTTACGGCGGGTTATATAACAGTCCGTAAAAGAAAGTGTCTAAATGTGAATTTCATGATTTATGATTGATTTTGCGAAGAGGGAGGCAAAGAAAAAAGTAAAGCACTACGCATATTCAGCAACATTAAAACCAATCATTTCACTCATATGTTTGTTAAAATACGAAGGAATTGTCATAAATTGCCGAGAGAGAGAGAGAGAGAGAGAGAGAGAGAGAGAGAGAGAGACGGGCGGGAAGGAGGGTAGCAAGTCACAAGAAAAAGTATGTTGAGCCTCTGAATTCAAAGAGAATGTTTGTGGCTTTTCTTAGTTTTTATGTGCGTTTTCACCGAAAACACGCAGAACTGTGTTCTACTATTTCATACCTCTCTCTCTCTCTCTCTCTCTCTCTCTCTCTCTCTCTCTCTCTCAATGAAACTTTCAACCCGGAATGGTATCGTCATAGGGAGGATGAAAATGTACAATTATTTACTGAAGAAGTCCTATGGTAATCCCTGGAAATCTAAAATAGTATTTCCCATTTTTATTTCAAGTGTTGTATTCTCTTCTAAATGTAACATAAGACAGACTTACCATAAATTTATTACATGTTGCAAAAACAAATCACAAGAATATGTATAAGTGTTCATAGTTAAAACTAATGTATTTTCAGTATTCAAATGTGACTTAAACGCTATATAGGTAGTAGGTTGGCCTGGGCACCA
The DNA here is from genome assembly GCF_036898095.1 of Palaemon carinicauda. NCBI lineage: Eukaryota > Metazoa > Arthropoda > Malacostraca > Decapoda > Palaemonidae > Palaemon > Palaemon carinicauda. The sequence goes on from NC_090752.1 coordinate 12,787,037, forward strand.
GCCGCCCGTTGAGATACTACCGCTAGAGAGTTATGGGGTCCTTTGACTGGCCAGACAGTACTACATAGGACCCTTCTCTCTGGTTACGGTTCTTTCCCTTTGCCTACACAGACACTGAATAGTGTGGCCTATCCTTTACAGATTCTCCTCTGTCCTCATACACCTGACAACACTGTGATTACTAGACAATTCTTCTTCACCCAAGGGGTTAACTACTGCACTGTAATTGTTCAGTGGCTACTTTCCTCTTGGTAAGGGTAGAAGAGACTCTTTAGCTATGGTAAGCACCTCTTCTAGGAGAAGGACACTCCAAAATCAAACCATTGTTCTCTATTCCTGGGTAGTGCCATAGCCTCTGTACCATGGTCTTACACTGCCTTGGGTTAGAGTTCTCTTGCTTGAGGGTACACTTGGGCACACTTTTCTATCTAGTTTCTCTTCCTCTTGTTCTGTTAAAGTTTTTATATTTTAAATAGGAAATATTTATTTTAATATTGTTACTATTCCTAAAATGTTCTATTTTTCCTTATCTCCTTATTTCCTTATTTCCTTTCCTCACTGGGCTATTTTCCCTGTTGGGGCCCCTGGGCTTATAGCATCCTGCTTTTCCAACTAGGGTTGTAGCTTAGCATTTAATGATAATAATAATAATATAAGGAAATGACACATTCTCTTGCCTTTATTATGGTATTTGAAAAGTTGCTTAAACAGAACCATAATACTGACGGCTCTTGGAAACCTTGAATTGTTCAAACCTAATTAGATCGAAGTTTTGAACGTGACCGAATGCATGCACCTGCAGCCATTAAAAAAATGTATATAACTTGAAAGTTCTCGAGAATTTCTTGTTGTCATACAGGTAGTCTGAAGTGTTTTAATTCTAGTGCTGAAATACCGTGTGACAAATTCTGATATCTCGTTGGAAACACTTCTGCCAAAATACTGCAAAATTATCATATGAGAAAAATAGGGCAAGAAGAGAAGTCAACACTACCTATTCCTGAAAATTGTCGGGTTACGAAAGGGAGATAGGTTGGGGAGAAAAAGTATTTGTAATAAAATGCTTCAGTGAAAAGTCCAGATATCCACGCATTTTCTCTATTTATTTTTTTCCAAGTAAATGAGAGGGTGCTTACGGATATCTGATTTTGTGAAAGTGTATTTTGTCAGTTAAAGTCTTGTTCAGAAAGTTTGCAGTTAGGATAATAATGATTATTCGAAGATAGAAATCATGCTATGGAATAAAGTGGGATGTATTATAGGAAATGTGAGTATAAACAGTCCAGTTGCAACGGTATGCTTTCTTAATATCGTTCGTTATCGAGAGGACCGGAAGTGGGATAGAATAGAGATAGTTTTCCAAGAGAAAGTTATTGCAGTTCATACCAGTTGTTTATCAAAGTTGCATACTATATTGCGAGGATAGTAATAAACATATTCTGTTTAGTAATAAAAAGAATATGCTGCAAAAGAAAGAATATTGTCAGATATCTTTGTCGTTTTATTCCGTAGGGGGTTAATGCTGTCAGTGCAATTTAAGTGATGCACTGTGTACCAACCGTGTTTCACACAATTGTACATAATTCCTTTTGTATATATTATGCTTGTATCTTCGCTCTTCCCTCGCACTAAAACGAACATGAAAATTCATGTCTAGTTTTTCCTCTGGAATATTGTCTGTCTTGTGAACTTGTTATGTCCTGTTGCCTTGAGGTTTTGTATATAAGAAGAGTGTTCTACAAAAATATAACTCAGTCGTTTCCAATCTGCCTTTGAGTTCACAACCTTACTCGGCGCCGTCACAACTGTATGTATTACTTTGCAGCGTCTCTTCGGCCATTATGTCACCCGCGTTTTAGCCTTAAACTATACATCCGTGCCCCATACCTTTCTCCCATCTTACCGTCTAACCCCTGGTCTTTACCTCAGACTGCAACTAAGGGGGTTCCCCTTCAGATGCTGCTGGGCGTTGAATAACTTCCAATCCCCAGTGTGGGGATTGTGTGGCAAATTTAACAATTCCAAGTACAAATCCTTTGCCATATGAGAAGCAACAAAGTATTTACTTTTCATGATAAGAAACAGGAATTATTTTTTTTTTCGTAGATTACTAGCTTATCTTTATTGTTTATAGAATATCATTGAAGTTGAAGTTAAATTGTTTTTATATAAAGGGTGCTCAATGGCTTCCCCAAGCCCCAGCAGTAAGCCACGTGATCCAAATTCATTACTGCAATAAAAAATTAGTGCACAATGAACTTTGTTTCCCTTATGGTTCTTTACCTTTATTTTAAGAAATAATTTATTCATATTTCCTTCTGCTTACAAGTTTACTAATATACCCTGGATTTACATTTTATTAGGATTAAGCAAATCCTACTTTCCTCTCTAGCTATAACATACGACAGTGAAAGAAAAATGTAACTCAGTCTTATATGGCTATCTTAATCATGAACTTCAGAATTACTTTTAGGATTCTCTGAATTCTATATAACGAATAATCTAAAATCAGTTCCAGTTTTATTGTTTCATTCTCGACCCCAATAGGACGTGCCAAATTGTTAATATCAATTTCAGCCATGACTTGAACTTACAGTAAAAAAAAAAAAAAAAAAAAAAAAACCTATGATTAAGATTACGTGATAAGTCGAACAATTAAATTTACAATGTGTTGTCTATTGAAACCCTGATCCAATGAAAAATGTTCATTATTATCTAAAGACATCTGTTGCACTTTGTGCGAATGAAGTAACCTGGTTTTAAGCTTAGATGAGGTTCAAGGTCACTGCAGCTGTGTTTTGGTTTTAATATCACGTGGATATGTTATTATTAACTGAAGAATTTCTTGTATCACTGAAAATTTTATGAATGACCCTCGTAAGATATTACTCTCGGGTATAATGACCTTTCAAGATTATTTGCCCCGCTGTTACTGACCTTTCAAGATTATTTGCCCCGCTGTTACTGACCTTTCAAGATTATTTGCCCCGCTGTTACTGACCTTTCAAGATTATTTGCCCCGCTGTTACTGACCTTTTAAGATCTTGCTCTTCCGGGAATTTTACCATGATCTCGAATTACTTTCATCTAATTAACTGAAGAAAAAAAAATATTTACAAATAGGGGCATATATCTTTATGCAAATCCCCAGCCCTCTATATGTTTACAGTAAATACGCATAAGCACTTTATTTTATTTCTTTCATTTAACACACACATTTATAGATGTATATATACACTCATACACACACACACACACATATATATATATATATATATATATGTGTGTGTGTGTGTGTGTGTGTCTGTGTATATATGACTTCCGTTTTATTTTACTGTATTACAGGGCAATGTAACCTAAGAAAAAAACTACTTTTTCTTATAGAAAAAATTACGCTTACACCATTATCCCATGTAGAGGAATGGTGCAGCCCTCTAGTTTCTCAAATATCACTTAGATTTAATGAAATCGCGAGGATTAGCTTTTTTTCATTATGTTGAGCTATTCGTCAAACAACAAATTTCCTTTGTTTGTTAGTCTCATTCACTAGAAAAAACTCCTGATGGTGTTTTAGATATATAATTTTAATTTAAGCTATCTTGTTTTGGTCATCTATCTTGGGAGAAAAAAAACCCAGTATAAACAGGTTACTCGCGTGATAAGAGAACCAGTCAGACACAGCAGAAGCTTTAAATGCAAATTTCTTGCATTGGCCTTGGAGATAGTTTCTCCAACTTGTAAGGATTAAAATATTTTTATGCCAAAACATGGACAAAGATTTCTTTCTCTTTGAAATCTGGAATAATTCCACCTACGTATCTTTAAGAGGTATTTTTTCCCTCGCTAAAGCATAGTACAGTTATGGTATGTGGATATTGATTATCTAGATTGCGAGTACAAAAATCATACTTTTTTTTTTATTATTATTATACAAGAGCTTCCCTCCTTTTTTATTTTCGATGGAGGGATCCGTGTTTATACCCATCTTAAAAAAAAAAAAAAAAAAAGATAATAAAACAATTTATTTCTTAATTTTGCTTTAATATTTTGTTACTGATTTTGATTTGATAATTAGAACGCTAGTATTAGACCCAATATGAGTATGTATCGATGACCATTGATTTTGTGACGTCAGGTGAAAGCTCTGTTATTAAACAAATTGACAATATATGTTTCAAATCCTTAAAGAATCACTCTATTGAAGTTAGAACAAGTTAATAGTTACTTTGATTTCACTTTTCAATTTAAATGGAAGGAATTTTCGAAATAATTTCATCGTATTCTTCTGCATTGTTTTTTAATTTTCTAACATATTTCTCTTTTAAGGCTACAACGTTACTTGTATGACTAATATTGCACTTTTCTTTATCAAATTTGTAAGTATCCTTCAAAGCATTTTTATTGCATTTTTTCCGTCTAAGTCGATTGATTTATGCAGACATAAAAGTTAGTTCTGAATATCTTTTTTTTAAGGAATAAATTATACGCTGTCCCTAGGTAGCCAACACAACGTCCACTGTTCGTGAAGTTTTATTCTTTAAAAAGTATTGCAAAATAAAACTAGATTTCATCTATTATAGTAATCGTCGTACTAGAGTCGCCAAAACACTTATCTTCGGTCAATGGCATATTTAAGTCTTTCATCATGAATCAGACTATGAATTTCCTCGATCGGACCACGAAAGCTGGATTTGTTTCGTAGAAATATTCTTAAAATTACGTTATTCAGAAAATCTAGTCAGAGACGTCACTAGATACTTTTAGTTGAATAAGTATCACGTTTATTATCTAATTGAACTTAATAATAATAATAATAATAATAATAATAATAATAATAATAATAGATATGGAAGGTCACGCATGTTGTGTATTAGGCTACATTCGAGCATAAAGCTCTACACGTTATGTAAAGTTTAGATAAGTTTCTTACTTATTTTCCGGAATAAATGTGCATTATTTAGGCATGTATAAACAATGTTTTGGCATATTGCAAATACTAATATGAAAGATTTTATGAAAATCATATATTTTTCCATTGAAAATATGAGTAACTTAATTGAAATAAAATGCGTTCTATAAGGATAACCTAAAGGTTTATTCGCGTGATGGTCTGGTAACAATGTCATTGGTAAAAAAAAAAATAAAAGAAAATAAAATGTTAAAGAATATCAAACCAGCTCGTGATTCGCTGCTCAATAAGTCAAGTTTTGGGCATCAATGTGAAGGTTTGGTTACCTAAAAATAGATATAAGAGTAATTACTCAATTTCTTTATAGTTCAAACTTGTACAAGTTTAAAAGCTTTACTGAGGTTATAGAGGACGTTCGTGGCCAAGTGGTAATAAGGATAAAATGATATAGATTGCATACACAAGTTGATTTGTATGGCAGACTACTTATTTATAGCCTACCGGTTGTGTTTTTTCTTTTCATATAAGTTCTTCAGCATCATCTCTATAGAAACCAGCCGAACTAGGGTTATTTTCAAGGTTAGCATTTGTTTGTGTGGAAGGATATGTTGAAAATTTAATCGTCGTCATTTTGCTTATATCTAGCAGACTCGAGTTTGAACGTTGAATTTTATAACCCTCGTGATTATTCGTCGTAGTTTACGACTTATAGGAAAACGCCCACTTGTTTAATACGGGAATTTGTCATGTTAAGTTAGCAATAAAAAGAATCGTGCAATTGTTTATTTGGAAGAAAATTATATCCTCACAAGTCTGAATGTAAGTAAACAAAGACAATCTCTATTCGAACGGGTTTATATATATATATACATATATATATATATATATATATATGTATATATATATATATATATATATATAAAGATTATTCTTATACCATAATCCGTCATTTTTCTGAATGTTTCTTTCTAAGGTAGGAAATATGTAATATTCGTTACTGATTATAAGCAGTTGGCTACCCTGTGTAACCGGTTTTGAGAGTGGATTTTTTTCCTTGTTTGTGTGTGTGTGTGTGTGTGTGTGCGCGCGCGCGTGACATTTCAGCTTCGTTGACCTCCCAGAAATTAAATCTAATCTGCACATGAGCCCATTGTAAACTTTAATTGAAATAGCACCTGATTTTATAAATTGCAACCATGATCGTAATCAACTTTTCATATGAATATTAATTGTAGAGGATAAATGCAGGTGATAGATTAAATGTAGAAGCTGTTGAGTGTTGCTTATCTATGTAGAAATTTTGGAAGGAGTTAAATGGTGAGAAACGTGGTGATAAAGTAGAGATTTGGGGGAAAATGCGATTATGGGTAAAAAAAAAGTAGATCGGTTTCTTGGGATAGTTTGGTTACATGGAGATTATGATATAGAGGGTTGCAAGATCGAATAAGATATTTGAACGTCTTGCAGTAGAGATGTTAGAAGGATTTATTGTTAATTTATTCTCATCATTTATTTATTTCCGTATTTCCTTTCCTCACTGGGCTATTTTTCCCTGTTGGAGCCCTTGGGCCTATAGCATCTTGCTTTTCCAACTTGGGTTGTAGCTTGGCTAGTAATAATAATAATAATAATAATAATAATAATAATAATAATAATAATAGAAAAAAAACAGTCCTTTAAAGTAAAGAAAGTAAAGTAAATGACAAAACAGCCAGGGATGATGGTGATTTTAGAGTGGCCCAATGTGAATAAGGGAAATTGGCAAATAGTTGATTACCTTTTTGGGTAGGCTATGTTTATAAAACGACTGGAGTTGAGAGAGCTTTCAATCCTTTTTTATAGGTCCCGATTAGTTCCTTAACACTTTTGTGAATCCAGAACAAAACAGACGATGTTTACAAAATCTTTGTGTATCTGAAGTAGTAATTAACAATCACCTTTATGAATGAATACCTGTCAATGCCAAACAAGTGGCCCTCTATGGTGAGTTAACATCAATTGTTTCACAGATAGCGGATTCTATTATCTTTACCCCATTTCGTTTATCACCTTAAAGAACAATGATAACCTCTTCCAAGCGATAAGATGTCAGAATTCAAAGGTAGATAAGGAAATGGGTTTTGTAAACACTGAATGGTCTTTTTGGTCTATGATCTTTAGTTTTCGTAACTGTGTATATATATATATATATATATATGTATGTATGTATGTATGTATGTATGTATGTATGTATGTATATATATATATATATATATATATGTAGAAATCACGAAAGCTGACACGTGATGAATATAAAATGTATTATAGCCACGAAAGGAAAAATGAAAAAGACTTGATTGGAGTTAGTACTTTCATCCACTCAGGACATTATCAAACTCAGCAATGAGAATACATATACAAAGACATCGTATTTATACAGGAGAAGGGGATCCAACAGCTGTCAGTTTCTTAATAATTCCGGATAAGTCAGATTTTAGATAAAAGGATAATACTGGATTAACGGAAAACAGACCTGGACTTAGATTCAAATTTCTACCTTGAGTACAGGAGATTAAAAATGATTCAACAATATTCCTTTGGAAATAGTCATTTACATGGATTACTTTTTCCGTCTTTGACCAACCAATTCTGTGACTTGACCCTAACCAGTGGGAGGCCAAGGCATTATTAAGAGAACCCCTGGAGACGGCCACCTGATGTTGTTTTAATCTGACTGGTATACTTTTTGATGTTTGGCCAACATAAAATAGGTTACACTCTGAACAAGGAATGCTATATATTACATTATTATCATTTCCAGAACTATTCTATATTAACATGTTTTTTAAAGTACAATTATATTTAAACACTACAGCAATATCTAGTTTTTTCAAAAGGGGTATAACATCTAAAAAACAAACATGAAAAGGCAAACAAAGCATATTATTAATCGTTTCCTTTCTCTCTAATTGGACACTATAAAATGTTTTCTTAGCCTTATCCATACATTTTTCTAAGAAATATTTAGGATAACAAAGATCTGTAGCAATTTTTTCTATTTTAGTGAACTCCTCCTCAATGTAATCTGGGCTACAAATTCTCAATGCCCTAAGGTACATGGAGGAAAAAACTGAATGCTTAATATTTTTAGAGTGACCGGAGTAAAAATGTACATATGAAAAATTATTTGTAGGCTTTCTATATATGGAAAACTTAAATTTATCTGTTTCTCTAACTATTAAAACGTCTAAAAATGGGATACTTCTGATTTAGGGTTGTAGCTTGGGTGATAATAATAATAATAATAATAATAATAATAATAATATGCAGTAAAGTCTGAGAATTGACATCTAAAATGTTTAGTAAGTCCCAAAGCCAAATAATGATTTTTATATAACGACGTCAGAGAAGAGCTATAGTGGCTTTCAAGATATGTCATTACAAAATGACAAGAGATCTAGTTTGTACCAACACACTGTTATAAAAACTGTAATTCTAATCGGAAATTCTAATTCAAAATATCCTCTTTGCCGTATTTCAGTAAAATACAGGTGACCGTAATTTTGACCCTTCTTCGTTATTTTTTACAGGTTGGTGACCGTAATATCACTCTTTAACGTCAATATATCCGTCTTTAAAATGGTAAATGCCTGTAAATATATATTCCAGGATTTTCACCGTTTTTTACGGCAAATTTTTAACAGTGGTGAGACTGTCAGAGGCGTGATAGCTTTTACCCACTAAGTTCCACATGAAATTTCGGACTTTAAAAATAAAAAAGCTTTAAATGCTAATGAAAACAGCAATTTGCCAGTGTGGGGTCTTTTTATTCGTAAATTGAGTGTTTATTTCATTATTTACTTATCATTTAGTCTATCATTTGTTTGCTATTCAGGGTAGGCTGATTGGGATTCCACAATGAGTACAATTAGATAATGAAAAATTATTTTATTTACGTACGCTTGCATGTTAATACGGTGTGAATATTTGCATGAAGGTTCGCATGTAATCATACACGCAGAGAGAGAGAGAGAGAGAGAGAGAGAGAGAGAGAGAGAGAGAGAGATAGAAATGAATGAGATAAATGAATGTATAGCAAGAGAGTAATTCTTGCAAGTCATTTAGGAGTGAATTTCAGATTTGATAAGAAATCTGTCTAAACTACATCGATATGTTTATTTTGATATATTTATTTTGAAAATCAAGATGAAATCTCAAATAATTCTAAAGTTTAGTTAGACTAATAACTCTCATTTGTAAAACAAGAGACAGGAAGACTTACGGTATTTATGTCTTGTATATTTTTTTTTTTTATAAATATACATACTGTACATATTTCTATATGATTTCTGATGTTATGTAAGGTGATACTCTCAATGAACTCAAAGCTTGTATATTTATTTATAACACACACACACACACACACACACACACACACATATATATATATATATATATATATATATATATATATATATATATATATATGATAAATTTTGCACTTGAATAACATTGACCATACCACTTAGCCACGTGGTATGGTTAAAGGCATGAATGGCATACAAGTATCCTGGACCAGGGTTCGAAACCCGGCCGATCAGATACTATAGTCTTTGAATGATATCGCCTGGGGCTCTGATCCTGAGGTCGTTAAGAGAATCCAGACTTTAATGTATTAATATATATGGCTTATTTGAAATATATATATATATATATATATATATATATATATATATATATATATAATCTTCTTCTTCTTCTTCTTCTTCTTCTTCTTTTCCCACTTCTATGTGGGGTTGATGTTTCTGTTCAGCTTTCTCCATCTACCTCTCTCCCATCACCGGTTAATCCCTTTGATTGAAGGTCATCCTTGATACAGTCAGCCCACCTTCGCTTTATATATATATAAATATATATATATATATATATATATATATATCTGATGCTTTGTAAGGTGATAATTCCTTTAAATTCAAATTTATATATATATTTTTTTTTACAAATTACTTTATACATACATATTTCTGTATGATTTCTGATGTCATCTAAGGTGATATTCACATTTAATTCAAAAGTCTAGTCAGATTATTATGCATTTCCTCTGGAGCGTTCAGAAGATGGAAAATTTGATGCCTCGTTCGAAAGATATTACGGAATATGACAAAACTCTTGATTTGTTTTCCCGTTTGGCTGAGATCTGGTTTGTAATTGAATGATAATACTTAGTCTTAGGATATCAAATGTTGGAGGCTATCCAAGATGAAAATTATTCTATTGATAATAATGAACGTCACCTTGTTAAATGGGTTTATTCATGTATATATAATTAGGCCTATGTACATACACAAACACGCACATTTGTGTATATATATATATATATATATATATATATATATATATATATATATATATATATATATATATATATATATATATGTATATGTATATATTTGTGTGATTTCGCCTGGGGCTCTGATCCCGAGGTCGTTAAGAGAATCCAGACATTAATGTATCAAAAATATATATGGCTTATTTGAATATGAAAAACACGTAAAAATGTGCAAAATTTATCATTAATTGAATGCCAAGTAACAAACTACCAATTAGCTACGATGGTGAAGATGGGTTGATTTCAATTCTAAGTACAAAATACCTGAATTCGACAGGTATAAGTACAGAAGAATTGTCATTGACTTTTATCTTTCTTCGTGGCCAAGTGGCTTAGTCACTGTCTATACAAGCTTGCCGACCAGGGTTCGATTCCCGGCCGGAGCCAAGCTCTTGTCTTTGTGTGATTTCGCCTGGGGCTCTGATCCCGAGGTCGTTAAGAGAATCCAGACATTAATGTATCAAAAATATATATGGCTTATTTGAATATGAAAAACACGTAAAAATGTGCAAAATTTATCATATATATATATATATATATATATATATATATATATGTATATATGTATATATATATACAGTATATATATATACAGTATATATATACAGTATATATATATATATACCGATATATATATATATATATATATAGTATATACTGGTATATATATATATACATATATATATATATATATATATATACATATATATAAATATATATATATCATATATATGTATATATATATTATATATATATTATATATATATATATTATATATATATGTATATATATATAAAAAATATTAATATATATGTATATATATACATATATATATATATATATATATATATATATATATATATATTATATATATATATATATATGTATATATATATATAAAAATATTAATATATATGTATATATATACATATATATATATATATATATATATATATATATATATATATATATATATGTATATATATATATATATATATATATATATATATATATAGATATATGTATATATATATATATATATATATAGATATATGTATATATATATATATATATATATATAGATATATGTATATATATATATATATATTTATATATATATACATATATATGTATATATATATTGTATGATAATTATATATATATATACTGTATTATATTTATTTTTATATACTATACTGTATATACACCATACACCTTGTTCCTATTCAACCTCAATAGTATAAGCAAATCCTCAGAGGTGAGGATGCTCTCCCACAGCTGTTTTCTTCCAGCAAATCCTGATACCCATTTCTAACTGGGTGAACTTGTGAGCGTAATCTTAGGTCAAACGTAGTCCCAGAGAATGTGAACCTGAGCACTAAATCACATTTGTAACTTACAAATCCATCCTTTAATTATTGTACTAAATTGTGTATGAACCCCAAGTTTAGTTAAAGCTTCACAAAGCTAGTCTTTTCAAAAGACTCCTCTCCTAAGCGATGTAGCTCCCGGATAGCAAGGTTGGTAGTGTCGCGGATTTCTATTATAGAGGTCCCGAGTTCGGTCCCCGCCAGGGACGCGAATACTGCGAGACCTTCTACCGGGGGGTACTCCCAAGTGGCGCCTGGGGGGAGGTTAGAGGGGACTAGTGATAGTCCCTGCTGGCTAATGGTCGCCCGAGGAGGACAATGTAAATCGTCTCTGTGGAGACCTAAAACCCGCAACTTTAACTTTTTTAACTTTTTATACACCTCTCTGTTCATCCCAAATATGTATGAATTCATATTATTATTGAATATCAGAGAACTACTTCTCAAAACCTATTTCACATTTTTTTTGTAACTTTCTCTAGGACTAATCTTCCTCTACCATCTTCCTCATAGATTGAGCTAATGTATGCCCTCTTTTCAATGTCTTTTCATTGTTCGTTCTTTACACTTGATAAACCACCTAAAGAACGGATTTTGAGCGAAGCGAAAAATCTATTTTTGGGTGAGGTAGCCATGTCGTCCTGATGGAAGTTCTTTCTTAATAGCTTCCTAGGTTATATTTAAGTACTTAAATATAACCTAGGAACTACTAAGAAGGAACTTCCATCAGGACGACATGGCCTGAGCCCTAAAATAAAATTATACATTCTTTCACTTACACCCACCTTTCTACCACTATTGCCTATCAATTATTACTATGTACACTACGTTATAGTGCATCATAGCTTTTACATTTTTCTTCTTTCATATTCAACATGCCTTTTCGCTTTCACTTCATGCCAGTCATTCTTACCTCAGATTCCACGGACAGTTTGAATTAATTACCAATATTTAGCACATATCTAGCATCACTTATTGCCTTACATATTCTATGTTTCACCTCTTACCATCATACTATCATTCATTTTGTTTCATCCTAGATACTATATCAACCATTCACTTCCAATGTTCCAATCTTCTTCTTCTTCTTTTTCTTCTTTTTCCACTTCTATGCGGTGTCGATGTTTCTGGTCAGCTTTCTCCATCTACCTCTGGCTCTGTCCCACACCTCATCACCGGTTGATTCCTTTGATCGAAGGTCATCCTTGATACAGTCCATCCACCTTCGCTTTGGTCTCCCTCTCCTTCTCGTTCCCTGTACCTCCATTTCCACCACTCTCCTCCCAATATACTGTTCATCTCTTCTCATGACATGACCATACCACCTCAGTCTACTTTCTTGGATGAAGATGGGTTGATTTCAATTCTAAGTACAAAATACCTGAATTCGACAGGTATAAGTACAGAAGAATTGTCATTGACTTTCATCTTTCTTCGTGGCCAAGTGGCTTAGTCACTGTCTATACAAGCTTGCCGACCAGGGTTCGATTCCCGGCCGGAGCCAAGCTCTTGTCTTTGTGTGATTTCGCCTGGGGCTCTGATCCCAAGGTCGTTAAGAGAATCCAGACATTAATGTATCGAAAATATATATGGCTTATTTGAATATATATATATATATATATATATATATATATATATATATATATATATATATATATATATATATATATATATATATATATATATATATATATATGTGTGTGTGTGTGTTTGTGTGTGTATAGACAAACACTTGCTCTTTATTATATAAGGGAGATTGTCCAGAATAACCCCATAATATATATACTATACACATATAGGCTATTCGGTAAAAGAAATTTCTTATTTAATAAAGGGCAAGTGTTTGTCTATATACATTATATATATATATATTATATATATATATATATATATATATATATATATATATATATACTGTATATATATAGTATATTCACGTGCAGCTTTCCCAGTTCCTCAGGTAGGAGGCGAGGAGTAATCATACCATCCTTTTGAGCTAGGAATATGGGGAGGGGGGTTAACCTAGCGTCATCAGTAGCCACTGTTTGACCCCCCAGGGTCCTAGCTTGGGTGGAGAGTGGCCTTAGATGATGACCATATAGCCTTCGTATGTGTATATATATATATATATATATATATATATATATATATATGTATACATGGCCTGTCTCTTCCAAATTGTCAATGCTATCCTTGGGCAACCTTTAAACCTTAAACCTGTTGCCGTCGTTGTAGGTCTTTGGAGCCGTAAGGATCTCCCACACCTCACTCGGTGTTGTCCCAACACATTGGAATCAGACCTGAAAAATATCATTTTATTTTAAATATTAATTATACTTATCAAATAGAACATTTCCTAAATAAGGTATATTTTCAATCAAATCTCCCATCTATAATAAAAGAGCAATTGTATGACATATATATATATATATATATATATATATATATATATATATATATATATATATATATATATCATTCATATATTCTAATACCATTACTACCTCCAGAAAAATGCAAATTAGGGTTTCGCCCTCACCAAAGGGCTCATCAGGTGGGTTTTGCCTACTTCTTTTCAGCAGGCTTGGTTCCCACGACCCTCATTCCCTCCCTTTTTTTCTATCATCATCTCAACAATTCAAAATTCATCAGTAAAATGTCTTATGATAATTAATAATAAATGCTGAAAAAGAGAAACAAATTGAAGCATCAGTATCAGCCGGGCGGTTAAGCCAAGCGTCATTATTGGCCGGGCGGTCAAGCCAAGCGTCAATATGTGCTGGGCGGTTAAGCCAAGCGTCATTATTGGCCGGGCGGTTAAGCCAAGCGTCATCATTGGCCGGGCGGTTAAGCCAAGCGTCATCATTTGCCGGGCGGTTAAGCCAAGCGTCTTCATTGGCCGGGCGGTTAACTCAAGCGTCATCATCGGCCGGGCGGTTAAGCCAAGCATCATTATTGGCCGGGCGGTTAAGCCAAGCGTCATCATCGGCCGGGCAGTTAAGCCAAGCGTCATCATCGGCCGGGCGGTTAAGCCAAGCGTCATCATCGGCCGGGCGGTTAAGCCAAGCGTCATTGTTGGCCGGGCGGTTAAGCCAAGCGTCATCATTTGCCGGGCGGTTAAGCCAAGCGTCATCATTTGCCGGGCGGTTAAGCCAAGCGTCATCATTTGCCGGGCGGTTAAGCCAAGCGTCATTATTGGCCGGGCGGTTAAGCTAAGCGTCATCATCGGCCGGGCGGTTAAACCAAGCGTCATCATTTGCCGGGCGGTTAAGCCAAGCGTCATCATCGGCCGGGCGGTTAAGCCAAGCGTCATCATCGGCCGGGCGGTTAAGCCAAGCGTCATCATTTGCCGGGCGGTTAAGCCAAGCGTCATCATCGGCCGGGCGGTTAAGCCAAGCGTCATCATCGGCCGGGCGGTTAAGCCAAGCGTCATCATTTGCCGGGCGGTTAAGCCAAGCCTCATCATCGGCCGGGCGGTTAAGCCAAGCCTCATCATCGGCCGGGCGGTTAAGCCTAGCCTCATCATCGGCCGGGCGGTTAAACCAAGCCTCATCATCGGCCGGGCGGTTAAGCCAGGCGTCATCATCGGCCGGGCGGTTAAGCCTAGCGTCATCATCGGCCGGGCGGTTAAGCCAGTCGTCATCATTTGCCGGGCGGTTAAGCCAGGCGTCATCATTTGCCGGGCGGTTAAGCCAAGCGTCATCATCGGCCGGGCGGTTAAGCCAAGCGTCAGTATGTGCCGGGCGGTTAAGCCAAGCGTCATCATTTGCCGGGCGGTGAAGCCAAGCGTCATCATCGGCCGGGCGGTTAAGCCAAGCGTCATCATCGGCCGGGCGGTTAAGCCAAGCGTCATCATTGGCCGGGCGGTTAAGCCAAGCGTCATCATCGGCCGGGCGGTTAAGGCAAGCGTCATCATCGGCCGGGCGGTTAAGGCAAGCGTCATCATCGGCCGGGCGGTTAAGCCAAGCGTCATTATTGGCCGGGCGGTTAAGCCAAGCGTCATTATTGGCCGGGCGGTGAAGCCAAGCGTCATCATTTGCCGGGCGGTTAAGCCAAGCGTCATCATCGGCCGGGCGGTGAAGCCAAGCGTCATCATCGGCCGGGCGGTGAAGCCAAGCGTCATCATCGGCCGGGCGGTTAAGCCAAGCGTCATCATCGGCCGGGCGGTTAAGCCAAGCGTCATCATCGGCCGGGCGGTTAAGCCAAGCGTCATCATTTGCCGGGCGGTTAAGCCAAGCGTCATGATCGGCCAGGCGGTGAAGCCAAGCGTCATCATTTGCCGGGCGGTGAAGCCAAGCGTCATCATTTGCCGGGCGGTTAAGCCAAGCGTCATCATCGGCCGGGCGGTTAAGCCAAGCGTCATCATCGGCCGGGCGGTTAAGCCAAGCGTCATCATCGGCCGGGCGGTTAAGCCAAGCGTCATCATCGGCCGGGCGGTTAAGCCAAGCGTTATTATTGGCCGGGCGGTGAAGCCAAGCGTCATCATTTGCCGGGCGGTTAAGCCAAGCGTCATCATCGGCCGGGCGATTATCATCGGCCGGGCGGTTAAGCCAAGCGTCATCATCGGCCGGGCGGTTAAGCCAAGCGTCCTCATTTGCCGGGCGGTGAAGCCAAGCGTCATCATCTGCCGGGCGGTGAAGCCAAGCGTCATCATCGGCCGGGCGGTGAAGCCAAGCGTCATCATTTGCCGGGCGGTTAAGCCAAGCGTCATCATCGGCCGGGCGGTTAAGCCAAGCGTCATTATTGGCCGGGCGGTGAAGCCAAGCATCATCATTTGCCGGGCGGTTAAGCCAAGCGTCATCATCGGCCGGGCGGTTAAGCCAAGCGTCATCATCGGCCGGGCGGTTAAGCCAAGCGTCATCATCGGCCGGGCGGTTAAGCCAAGCGTCATTATTGGCCGGGCGGTGAAGCCAAGCGTCATCATTTGCCGGGCAGTGAAGCCAAGCGTCATCATCGGCCGGGCGGTTAAGCCAAGCGTCATCATCGGCCGGGCGGTTAAGCCAAGCGTCATTATTGGCCGGGCGGTGAAGCCAAGCGTCATCATTTGCCGGGCGGTTAAGCCAAGCGTCATCATCGGCTGGGCGGTTAAGCCAAGCGTCATCATCGGCTGGGCGGTTAAGCCAAGCGTCATCATCGGCCGGGCGGTTAAGCCAAGCGTCATCATCGGCCGGGCGGTGAAGCCAAGCGTCATCATTTGCCGGGCGGTTAAGCCAAGCGTCATCATTTGCCGGGCGGTTAAGCCAAGCGTCATCATCGGCCGGGCGGTTAAGCCAAGCGTCATCATCGGCCGGGCGGTTAAGCCAAGCGTCATCATCGGCCGGGCGGTTAAGCCAAGCGTCATCATCGGCCGGGCGGTTAAGCCAAGCGTCATCATTTGCCGGGCGGTTAAGCCAAGCGTCATGATCGGCCGGGCGGTTAAGCCAAGCGTCATCATCGGCCGGGCGGTTAAGCCAAGCGTCATTATTGGCCGGGCGGTTAAGCCAAGCGTCATCATTTGCCGGGCGGTTAAGCCAAGCGTCATCATCGGCCGGGCGGTTAAGCCAAGCGTCATCATCGGCCGGGCGGTTAAGCCAAGCGTCATCATCGGCCGGGCGGTTAAGCCAAGCGTCATTATTGGCCGGGTGGTGAAGCCAAGCGTCATCATCGGCCGGGCGGTTAAGCCAAGCGTCATCATCGGCCGGGCGGTGAAGCCAAGCGTCATTATTGGCCGGGCGGTGAAGCCAAGCGTCATCATTTGCCGGGCGGTTAAGCCAAGCGTCATCATCGGCCGGGCGGTTAAGCCAAGCGTCATCATCGGCCGGGCGGTGAAGCCAAGCATCATCATTTGCCGGGCGGTGAAGCCAAGCGTCATCATCTGCCGGGCGGTGAAGCCAAGCGTCATCATTTGCCGGGCGGTTAAGCCAAGCGTCATCATTGGCCGGGCGGTGAAGCCAAGCGTCATCATTTGCCGGGCGGTGAAGCCAAGCGTCATCATTTGCCGGGCGGTGAAGCCAAGCGTCATCATTTGCCGGGCGGTTAAGCCAAGCGTCATCATTGGCCGGGCGGTTAAGCCAAGCGTCATCATTGGTCGGGCCGTTAAGCCAAGCGTCAGTATGTGCTGGGCGGTTAAGCCAAGCGTCATCATTGGCCGGGCGGTTAAGCCAAGCATCATTATCGGCCTAGAAAACTAAACAATAAAATACTATTCCTTAAAAAAATATTCCTTTTACAAAATAAAAAAAAAAATTAATTCCTTTCACAAAAGGAAATAAGAATTTATTCCTTTCAAAATAAAAATAATATATTATTCCTTTCACAAAACTAAAAAAAAAAATGTCACAAAATTATAATCCTTTAGAAAAAAATACATTATCTCTTACCAACAAAAATAGGAATGTGAGGACATCAACTTAATCTCGAGTGCTGCCATTACCAAAACTTCCTCTGCTGCCCTGCCCCCATCCTTTCTTGAACCCTCTCCATCAGCTGCTGCAGCCATTGGATGAGCACCTGTTCAGACAGACCTCGCTTGAAGAAACACAGCTTCCTTCTTCAACATATAAGGACAAGTCTACTGCATACTAAAAGAAGCCTAGCTCGTTCCCTCTGCAGAGCCGGTCTTCTAGATTATTCCCCCAGAACCACCCGAAGGTTGGTATCCGGAAGAATAGATCCAGAATAGATCCATTTGTACACTTGACAAACGTCCTGTACTTGTTCACCAAGGTACATAGCATACTGGAACGCGCCAGGTTTCTTCCCTCTGCAAAGACTGTCCTAGAGCTGGATATTTAAGCCTTGCATCCCTCAAGCTGGACAGTCCTTCCAAGCCTCCTCCTTCTAGCTGGGCAGTCAGTCATTCAGGCCAAAGATCCAGGGGGGGGGGGGGAAAGCATCGTCTACGTTTGGAACTGATGTCTGGAACTTGTCCTGAATAGGTTGAGCACAATTATTTGAAGGTTTGGTCCTGGCAACACTCGGCTAAATCTCCTTTTCCTCACAAAATAAACTGAAAAGATTATTTTTTTTTTTTTTTTTTAGATTTTTTATTTTTTTTAGATTTTTTTTTTAGATTTTTTTATTTTTTTTAGATTTTTTTTTTAGATTTTTTATTTTTTTTAGATTTTTTTTTTTTTTTTAGATTTTTTTATTTTTTTTTTTTAGATTTTTTTATTTTTGGGGGGTTTTTGTTTGTCATAGTTTTTTTCCATCCCTTCGCTGATCCAAGTATTAATTTAGCGAAGTCTCCTCAGAAGCCTATCGATATGGGTAGCTGCTAATTGAATCTGCTCGATGGTACCACTAATGGTGATTAGATTATTGTTGATTTGCCATGGGAGCTTTATTAAGCTGACGCCACTCTGCCGGGTGATTTCCGTCAGCGTCTTTCCGCCCACTCCACATATGACTCGGTGGAACTTGCTTGGGACGTCCAAGTCGACAGTCACGTGACCCTCGACGTCGTAGTCCCTTGTGGTGTAAACTCCAACCTTTGCACCTTGGAAGATGATATGACTGCCAGGTCCACCTGTATGGGGTGAGGAAGAAACCCTTTTATGATTCTCGGGTTCCAGGTCAAAGACGATAGGTTTGCGAGCAGGTTTTTCCTTTGCAATCTTCTCTTCCTTTTGCTTTTCCTCAGATCCACCGCAGATTGTCGAGTTAAAGAACCCATCTGTACCTCTTCCTGTATGGGGTGAGGAAGAAACCCTTTTATGATTCTCGGGTTCCAGGTCAAAGACGATAGGTTTGCGAGCGGGTTTTTCCTTTGCAATCTTCTCTTCCTTTTGCTTTTCCTCAGATCCACCGCAGATTGTCGAGTTAAAGAACCCATCTGTACCTCTTCCTGTATGGGGTGAGGAAGAAACCCTTTTATGATTCTCGGGTTCCAGGTCAAAGACGATAGGTTTGCGAGCGGGTTTTTTCTTTGCAATCTTCTCTTCCTTTTGCTTTTCCTCCTTTTCCTTTTGGAGTTTCTCCTCTTCCCGGAGGCAGTTGACAGGGACAGGTCCTTTTGAGGCTAGTAGTCTGCCCAACACCTGACCCAAACCAGATATCCCTCCGTCAGGCTCGTTCTCCAACTCCTCCTTGTGTCCGTTGGCAAGCAGGTCCTCTGCCTTAACTACATTGTCTTTCCCTTTTTTATTGACAATGACATCCATTTGGACATCTTCCTTCTGTCTATCCATCTTAACATCCATTTGGACATCTTCCTTCTGTCTATCCATCTTAACATCCATTTGGACATCTTCCTTCTGTCTATCCATCTTAACATCCATTTGGACATCTTCCTTCTGTCTATCCATCTTAACATCCATTTGGACATCTTCCTTCTGTCTATCCATCTTAACATCCATTTGGACATCTTCCTTCTGTCTATCCATCTTAACATCCATTTGGACATCTTCCTTCTGTCTATCCATCTTAACATCCATTTGGACATCTTCCTTCTGTCTATCCATCTTATCATCCATTTGGACATCTTCCTTCTGTCTATCCATCTTAACATCCATTTGGACATCTTCCTTCTGTCTATCCATCTTAACATCTATTTGGACATCTTCCTTCTGTCTATCCATCTTAACATCCATTTGGACATCTTCCTTCTGTCTATCCATCTTAACATCCATTTGGACATCTTCCTTCTGTCTATCCATCTTAACATCCATTTGGACATCTTCCTTCTGTCTATCCATCTTAACATCCATTTGGACATCTTCCTTCTGTCTATCCATCTTAACATCCATTTGGACATCTTCCTTCTGTCTATCCATCTTAACATCCATTTGGACATCTTCCTTCTGTTCATCCATCTTAACATCCATCTCGGTCGAGATTGTTAAACCTGATCTTCCAAGTTTCACTTTCCTTATTCCAGGTTTGTTTTCGTCTTGTTTCTTATCTCTCTCTTCAAGTTTCTCCTTGAGTAAAGAGGTGATTTCATTTGCGGCAAGCAGCTCGTCCTGCAGACCAATATTTTCTTTGGTGATTTGGACGATCCTGTTCTCTGCCACTTCCTTACTAGAACTTAAATGGCCGATGCGTTCCTGGAGAGAATCTCTCTCCTTGCCTATGGAAGTCATCGTCTCCTTTAGTTCGCCAATCTCTTCTTGAGCCTTAGACAACTCATCTTCCAGCCTATAGACTTCCTTCTTAACGTCTTTTAACGTCTTTACGAGGCAACTGTAATTTCCCTCATTTGTCAAGTTTTCCATCCTGGCCTCAGTCAGGCTAATTTCCAACCTCTCTTTCTCTGTTGCCATCTCTCTGATAATCTGCATTTGCTTTTCAATTGTCTCATTCAGTTCATCTATTTCTGCCTCAAATACAGATTCGAGGCGATGAATAGAGGCCACCTTTTCACGATCCACTTTTTGTAGTTTCTCGCCGAATTCTAGGTGGTTTTGTTCCATCTCACATAATTTATTTAAATGTTCTTTCTTGAGACATTCTAACTCATCCAAGAGGCATTTGTACCTTTCATTCCTGATTATATCATTTATCCTTGCCTCAGTTAGGCTCTTTTCAAGTACATTTCTCTCCACTGAAATCTCCCCAATCACTTCGATCTTCTCATGAACTATCTTATTTAGTTCTCTGTTGTCTTGGCGAGCTTTTTCCAATTGCTCTGTAAGTTCAATGATTTTCTGATCCTTC
>NC_090752.1:12813319-12822146 GCF_036898095.1 Palaemon carinicauda
AACGTCACCTTGTTAAATGGGTTTATTCATGTATATATAATTAGGCCTATGTACATACACAAACACGCACATTTGTGTATATATATATATATATATATATATATATATATATATATATATATATATATATATATGTATATGTATATATTTGTGTGATTTCGCCTGGGGCTCTGATCCCGAGGTCGTTAAGAGAATCCAGACATTAATGTATCAAAAATATATATGGCTTATTTGAATATGAAAAACACGTAAAAATGTGCAAAATTTATCATTAATTGAATGCCAAGTAACAAACTACCAATTAGCTACGATGGTGAAGATGGGTTGATTTCAATTCTAAGTACAAAATACCTGAATTCGACAGGTATAAGTACAGAAGAATTGTCATTGACTTTTATCTTTCTTCGTGGCCAAGTGGCTTAGTCACTGTCTATACAAGCTTGCCGACCAGGGTTCGGGTTCGATTCCCGGCCGGAGCCAAGCTCTTGTCTTTGTGTGATTTCGCCTGGGGCTCTGATCCCGAGGTCGTTAAGAGAATCCAGACATTAATGTATCAAAAATATATATGGCTGGATTCTCTTAACGACCTTGGGATCAGAGCCCCAGGCAAAATCACACAAAGACAAGAGCTTAGCTCCGGCCGGGAATCGAACCCTGGTCGGCAAGCTTGTATAGACAGTGACTAAGCCACTTGGCCACGAAGAAAGATAAAAGTCAGTGACAATTCTTCTGTACTTATACCTGTCGAATTCAGGTATTTTGTACTTAGAATTGAAATCAGCCCATCTTCACCATCGTAGCTAATTGGTAGTTTGTTACTTGGCATTCAATTATTGATAAATTTTGCAAATTTTTACGTGTTTTTCATATTCAAATAAGCCATATATATTTTTGATACATTAATGTCTGGATTCTCTTAACGACCTCGGGATCAGAGCGCCAGGCGAAATCACACAAAGACAAGAGCTTGGCTCCGGCTGGGAATCGAACCCTGGTCGGCAAGCTTATATAGACAGTGACTAAGCCACTTGGCCACGAAGAAAGATAAAAGTCAATGACAATTCTTCTGTACTTATACCTGTCGAATTCAGGTATTTTGTACTTAGAATTGAAATCAACCCATCTTCACCATCGTAGCTAATTGGTAGTTTGTTACTTGGCATTCAAGCTTGCCGACCAGGGTTCGATTCCCGGCCGGAGCCAAGCTCTTGTCTTTGTGTGATTTCGCCTGGGGCTCTGATCCCGAGGTCGTTAAGAGAATCCAGACATTAATGTATCAAAAATATACATGGCTTATTTGAATATGAAAAACACGTAAAAATGTGCAAAATTTATCATTATTTGAATGCCAAGTAACAAACTACCAATTGGCTACGATGGTGAAGATGGGTTGATTTCAATTCTAAGTACAAAATACCTGAATTCGACAGGTATAAGTACAGAAGAATTGTCATTGACTTTTATCTTTCTTCGTGGCCAAGTGGCTTAGTCACTGTCTATACAAGCTTGCCGACCAGGGTTCGATTCCCGGCCAGAGCCAAGCTCTTGTCTTTGTGTGATTTCGCCTGGGGCTCTGATCCCAAGGTCGTTAAGAGAATCCAGACATTAATGTATCAAAAATATATATGGCTTATTTGAATATATATATATATATATATATATATATATATATATATATATATATATATATATATATATATATATATATATGTGTGTGTGTGTGTGTGTGTGTGTGTGTTTGTGTGTGTATAGACAAACACTTGCTCTTTATTATATAAGGGAGATTGTCCAGAATAACCCCATAATATATATACTATACACATATAGGCTATTCGGTAAAAGAAATTTCTTATTTAATAAAGGGTAAGTGTTTGTCTATATACATTATATATATATATATATATATATATATATATATATATATATATATATATATATATATATATACTGTATATATATAGTATATTCACGTGCAGCTTTCCCAGTTCCTCAGGTAGGAGGCGAGGAGTAGTCATACCATCCTTTTGAGCTAGGAATATGGGGAGGGGGGTTAACCTAGCGTCATCAGTAGCCACTGTTTGACCCCCCAGGGTCCTAGCTTGGGTGGAGAGTGGCCTTAGATGATGACCATATAGCCTTTGTATGTGTATATATATATATATATATATATATATATATATATATATATATATATATATATATATATATATATATATATATATATAATGTATACATGGCCTGTCTCTTCCAAATTGTCAATGCTATCCTTGGGCAACCTTTAAACCTTAAACCTGTTGCCGTCGTTGTAGGTCTTTGGAGCCGTAAGGATCTCCCACACCTCACTCGGTGTTGTCCCAACACATTGGAATCAGACCTGAAAAATATCATCATTTTATTTTAAATATTAATTATACTTATCTAATAGAACATTTCCTAAATAAGGTATATTTTCAATCAAATCTCCCATCTATAATAAAAGAGCAATTGTATGACATATATATATATATATATATATATATATATATATATATATATATATATATATATATATATATATATATATTTATATATATATATATATATATATATATATATATATATATATTTCATTCATATATTCTAATACCATTACTACCTCCAGAAAAATGCAAATTAGGGTTTCGCCCTCACCAAAGGGCTCATCAGGTGGGTTTTGCCTACTTTTCAGCAGGCTTGGTTCCCACGACCCTCATTCCCTCCCTTTTTTTTCTATCATCATCTCAACAATTCAAAATTCATCAGTAAAATGTCTTATGATTAATAATAAATGCTGAAGAAGAGAAACAAATTGAAGCATCAGTATCAGCCGGGCGGTTAAGCCAAGCGTCATTATTGGCCGGGCGGTTAAGCCAAGCGTCAATATGTGCTGGGCGGTTAAGCCAAGCGTCATTATTGGCCGGGCGGTTAAGCCAAGCGTCATCATTGGCCGGGCGGTTAAGCCAAGCGTCATCATTGGCCGGGCGGTTAAGCCAAGCGTCAGTATGTGCCAGGCGGTTAACTCAAGCGTCATTATTGGCCGGGCGGTTAAGCCTAGCGTCATCATTGGTCGGGCGGTTAAGCCTAGCGTCATCATCGGCCGGGCGGTTAAGCCAAGCGTCATCATCGGCCGGGCGGTTAAGCCAAGCGTCATCATCGGCCGAGCGGTTAAGCCAAGCCTCGTCATCGGCCGGGCGGTTAAGCCAAGCGTCATCATCGGCCGGGCGGTTAAGCCAAGCCTCATCATCGGCCGGGCGGTTAAGCCAAGCGTCATCATCGGCCGGGCGGTTAAGCCAAGCCTCATCATCGGCCGGGCGGTTAAGCCAAGCGTCATCATCGGCCGGGCGGTTAAGCCAAGCCTCATCATCGGCCGGGCGGTTAAGCCAAGCGTCATCATCGGCCGGGCGGTTAAGCCAAGCCTCATCATCGGCCGGGCGGTTAAGCCAAGCGTCATCATCGGCCGGGCGGTTAAGCCAAGCCTCATCATCGGCCGGGCGGTTAAGCCAAGCCTCATCATCGGCCGGGCGGTTAAGCCAAGCCTCATCATCGGCCGGGCGGTTAAGCCAAGCCTCATCATCGGCCGAGGGGTTAAGCCAAGCGTCATCATCGGCCGAGGGGTTAAGCCAAGCGTCATCATCGGCCGGGCGGTTAAGCCAAGCGTCATCATCGGCCGAGGGGTTAAGCCAAGCGTCATCATCGGCCGGGCGGTTAAGCCAAGCGTCATCATCGGCCGGGCGGTGAAGCCAAGCGTCATCATCTGCCGGGCGGTTAAGCCAAGTGTCATCATTGGCCGGGCGGTGAAGCCAAGCGTCATCATTTGCCGGGCGGTTAAGCCAAGCGTCATTATTGGCCGGGCGGTGAAGCCAAGCGTCATCATTTGCCGGGCGGTTAAGCCAAGCGTCATTATTGGCCGGGCGGTGAAGCCAAGCGTCATCATCGGCCGGGCGGTTAAGCCAAGCGTCATCATCGGCCGGGCGGTTAAGCCAAGCGTCATCATTGGCCGGGCGGTTAAGCCAAGCGTCATCATCTGCCGGGCGGTTAAGCCAAGCGTCATCATCGGCCGGGCGGTTATGCCAAGCGTCATCATCGGCCGGGCGGTTAAGCCAAGCGTCATCATCGGCCGGGCGGTTAAGCCAAGCGTCATCATCGGCCGGGCGGTTAAGCCAAGCGTCATCATCGGCCGGGCGGTTAAGCCAAGCGTCATCATCGGCCGGGCGGTTAAGCCAAGCGTCATCATCGGCCGGGCGGTTAAGGCAAGCGTCATCATCGGCCGGGCGGTTAAGGCAAGCGTCATCATCGACCGGGCGGTTAAGCCAAGCGTCATCATCGGCCGGGCGGTGAAGCCAAGCGTCATTATAGGCCGGGCGGTGAAGCCAAGCGTCATCATCGGCCGGGCGGTTAAGCCAAGCGTCATCATTTGCCGGGCGGTTAAGCCAAGTGTCATCATTTGCCGGGCGGTTAAGCCAAGCATCATCATCGGCCGGGCGGTTAAGCCAAGCGTCATTATCGGCCGGGCGGTTAAGCCAAGCGTCATCATCGGCCGGGCGGTTAAGGCAAGCGTCATCATCGGCCGGGCGGTTAAGCCAAGCGTCATTATTGGCCGGGCGGTTAAGCCAAGCGTCATCATCGGCCGGGCGGTTAAGCCAAGCGTCATCATCGGCCGGGCGGTTAAGCCAAGCGTCATCATCCGCCAGGCGGTTAAGCCAAGCGTCATTGTTGGCCGGGCGGTTAAGCCAAGCGTCATCATTTGCTGGGCGGTTAAGCCAAGTGTCATCATTTGCCGGGCGGTTAAGCCAAGCGTCATCATTTGCCGGGCGGTTAAGCCAAGCGTCATTATTGGCCGGGCGGTTAAGCCAAGCGTCATCATTTGCCGGGCGGTTAAGCCAAGCGTCATCATCGGCCGGGCGGTTAAGGCAAGCGTCATCATCGGCCGGGCGGTTAAGCCAAGCGTCATCATCGGCCGGGCGGTTAAGCCAAGCGTCATCATCGGCCGGGCGGTTAAGCCAAGCGTCATCATTTGCCGGGCGGTTAAGCCAAGCGTCATTATTGGCCGGGCGGTTAAGCCAAGCGTCATCATTTTCCGGGCGGTTAAGCCAAGCGTCATCATTGGCCGGGCGGTGAAGCCAAGCGTCATTATTGGCCGGGCGGTTAAGCCAAGCGTCATCATCGGCCGGGCGGTTAAGCCAAGCGTCATCATCGGCCAGGCGGTTAAGCCAAGCGTCATCATCGGCCGGGCGGTTAAGCCAAGCGTCATCATCGGCCGGGCGGTTAAGCCAAGCGTCATCATCGGCCGGGCGGTTAAGCCAAGCGTCATCATCGGCCGGGCGGTTAAGCCAAGCTTCATCATTGGTCGGGCCGTTAAGCCAAGCGTCAGTATGTGCTGGGCGGTTAAGCCAAGCGTCATCATTGGCCGGGCGGTTAAGCCAAGCATCATTATCGGCCTTGAAAACTAAACAATAAAATACTATTCCTTAAAAAAATATTCCTTTTACTGTACTGTAGGTATTACTTAATTGGCTTTGCAGCGTTTTTTACCTAGCCTTATTTGCTTTATAACATTTTACTTTATCTTCGTTCTTGTTTAATTTCTTTCATCTTGCTGTCCAACCCTTTCTAACTTTTATTTCGGCGTAACTCTAAGGATTTGCCATAATTTCATTTAGGCACTGAGTGGACTTACAGGCCGTATTTGACTAAAATTCACACAGTTTGCAGTTAACGGATATTTTTTGTTCCCTCTTATTTAGTGGAATATACCCAAAGTACATATTAGGGCAAGTCGCATAATATGACGTCCTTGTGCTCAATTTGGTGAATGGATCACAAAATCTCTCTCTCTCTCTCTCTCTCTCTCTCTCTCTCTCTCTCTCTCTGGTAGGACTACAAATTAAACCATTGTTCTTTGTTCTATAAATATTTTTAACTTTGTATTTGAGTTGTCAAATTCGTAATCTAAGACCTAGTTTAAACACTTAATATAATGTGTGTTAATTTATTATTATTATTATTATTATTATTATTATTATTATTATTATTATTATCGTAGTAGGAAAAGCAGGAGGATTTAAACCTAAGGACTCCAACAGGGGAAAATAGCCCAGTAAAGAAAGGCAGTAAAGAAATAAATAAATCACAAGAAAAACAAAGAACAATTAAACACTCTAAGAATGGTAACTACACCAAAATAAGTATACATTTCAATATATAAACCATAAAAAGAGACTGACGTCACCTGTTCAACATAAAAACAATCGCTGCAAATTTGAACTTTCGTAATAATTTAGGCCCGACATAGGAAGTTTCCGAAGAATCATCTGCGCATCTGATCTGTAATCCTCTCCAAGTGGTCACTCTTGTATACATTGCGACCCCCCCCCCCCCAGCTGAAATTGAAAGCTTCTGAATTTATCTAATTCAGTGGGAACGACCTGCGTCAGTGACTCTGAGAAGTCCGTTTCTTGGTCTCATTTAGTTGAAATTTTGTAGATTTTTTTGTTTCGTCCTAATGATGTTTCATTTGCATGCCATATTTTTTGCAAGCATGTCGATACTTTGAAGTCATGGACTCCGGAGGACTTATGTAGTTGAGGCATGAACTTTGCCCAAACATTCTGAAATACAGTTGGTCCCTCTTTGCACTACTTTCACTTTGAACGGCATCAATTATCATTGTTGTGGTTACGCCATATATATATTTTTTGTCAGCTTTGTTCATCGCCGAGGGAATTTTTTTTAGTAGATGCTCTCGATGACGTACTGAAATGCATCGTGTGTTTTGTTTATTCTGTGAGTTGTTTTGTTGCTTCAAGTTAACCATTCACTCTTTCACTGTATATTGAATTCGATGCTTTTTGATTGATCAAATCTACTGTA
The DNA here is from genome assembly GCF_036898095.1 of Palaemon carinicauda. Taxonomy (NCBI): domain Eukaryota; kingdom Metazoa; phylum Arthropoda; class Malacostraca; order Decapoda; family Palaemonidae; genus Palaemon; species Palaemon carinicauda. Next base: position 12,820,208 of record NC_090752.1, read on the forward strand.
TTTGGTTATCTAAATCCATAGCATGTTTTGCCTCCCTTCTCCATTATTTTGTCGTTCCTCTTTACTTCATATTTGTCTGTTTTCTCTCCGCATATGAGCAATCAGTTACGAGAACGAGCACTTTTTTCCTTGTTCCAAAATATTGTATGTGCATTTAGAATAGTAGTGATAGCAGAATATTGATATATAGCAGTCTCAGATACGTACACCGACCACAAACTTATATAAGCTCATAAAAGCAAAGTTGTTGGTAGGCAAACGAAACCTCTGTGATTAAGAGTGCACTTGACATAACATCTAGTCAGATTTGCTTCGCAGAAGTAGTTATTTAATTTGTCTACCTTTTTTTACGATTTTTCACGTTATATATTGGATTAGTAAGTTTGGAACTGATCTCCCAAAAAATCTTCTCTTCCCTAAGCCATGAGATCTTATCTTCCTCTGCGTAACACAGTTAACAAACGTTCTAACCTAACCAAAAACATAATCTGCTTGGCAAAAGTGATAATAATCTCGTTTCTATCTAGCTACTATTTGTGTTTGTTAGATATTTTTTAGTATGTTTATTATACACTGACTAATATGATTAGCAACCAATATCCTTAACTTGTCCATGGCCCATTACCAAAAAAAAAAAATGAATGAAAATTAAGCGGCTGACGAGAAAAAAAAAGACACGTCCCCTCAATGACGTAATATGTGAAATTAAAGTTATGATCAATCAGGGAGAAAAATCTAAGTCTTCGCAGTATGGATGGAAATAACAGTTACCAAAGATTATTGACCACAGAGTAATAGCAATAAATGATGGGTTGGTGGGTGTTCCTAAAACCTCAGCTCACGTAGCGCTAGCCTAAACGTCTGTAGAACGAAGCCATCTTACGGCTTGTTATATAACAGTCTATAAAAGAAAGTGTCTAAATGTGAATTGCATGATTTCTGTTTGATTTTGTGAAGAGGAATGGATAAAAAAGTAAAGTACTACGCATTTTCAGTAACATTAAAACCAATCATTTCACTTATATGTTTGTTAAAATACGAAGGAATTGTCATAAATTGCAGAGAGAGAGAGAGAGAGAGAGAGAGAGAGAGAGAGAGAGAGGAGAGAGAGAGAGAGAGAGAGAGAGAGGCGGGAAGGGGGGTAGCAAGTCACAAGAAAAAGTATGTTGAGCCTCTGAATTCAAAGAGAATGTTTGTGGCTTTTGTTATAGTTTTTATGTGCGTTTTCACCGAAAACACGCAGAACCGTGTTCTACTATTTCATACGCCTCTCTCTCTCTCTCTCTCTCTCTCTCTCTCTCTCTCTCTCTCTCTCTCTCTCTCTCTCTCTCTCAATAGAACTTTCAACCCGGAATGGTATTGTCATAGGGAGGATGAAAATGTACAATTATTCATTGAAGAAGTCAATATGGTAATTCCTTGAAATCTAAAATAGTATTTCCCATTTGTATTTCAAGTGTTGTATTCTCTTCTAAATGTAACATAAGACCGACTTACCGAAAATTTATTACATGTTGCAGAAACAAAACAAAAGAATATGTAAAAGTGTCGATAGTTATAACTTATGTATGTTTAGTATTCAGTTATGACTTCAACGCTACATAAGGAAATTGAACATTCTCTTGTGTTTATTATGGTATTTGAAAAGTTTCTTAAACAGAACCATGATATTGACGTCTCTTGGGAACCTTGGATTGTTCAAACCTAATTAGATCGAAGTTTTGAACGTGACTGAATGCATGCAGCTGCAGGCATTAAATATATATATATATATATATATATATATATATATATATATATATATATATATATATATATATATATATATATATATACAGTATATAACTTGAAAGTTCTCGAGAATTTCTTGTTGTCATACAGGTAGTCAAAATGGTTTTAATTCAATTGCTGAAATATCGAGCGACAAATTGTAGTATCT
>NC_090752.1:12822169-12889669 GCF_036898095.1 Palaemon carinicauda
TGTGTATTCTTAAACATTGAATGTTCATACATCTTAGCAAAGTCCTTCACACGCACACCTTCTTTACGTTTCTTAACTCGCTTTTCAATTCTAGGGACATCATCCTCCTCCTCTCTACACTGTCACTAGCGCTCTATATTATTAGGAGGCATGATTAAAAGAAAGGTAGAATAAGAAATTATCCCCAAAACAAGGTAAGAAACTGCAAGCACAACTTTGTGTGTAGGAGGCTAGCACACAGAGAACAAGAGTGCATGTTGGAAGAAGGAAGATGCCGTGTCATCATTGTTCACTATGCCATCTAGCAGTGGCGTCTTGAACTTGTATCTCAAATTCTTGCTCACGTAACAAAGCAAAAAATTGACAAAGTGACGACTCATATCTCGGAACACACACCAATTCATTTGTAGGTCAAGGTATTACTGTACTAGATGTCTAAAACTATTAAAAGTTAAGAAATATGTTTTTTTTTTCCTTTTCAACATCAATATAAGATGATCTTTGAGGGAGAAGCAATATGAACATCAGGGGAGGGTACATAGAAATCGTATATTACTGTACTTTAAAGCTTACCTTTCAATAAAGGGACTCCATCACGATCTGTTACGACTATGCCAAGCAGGTCATCTGTACTGTGAAGAATATAACAAAATTACAAACTGAATTAAATCATTTCACATATTTAAATGTAGAGTGTAATCTTTCTGCAAAGTTTGACCATCAAAGTTTCTAAAAATCAACTTCATATACTAAACAGTATAGCATTGTTAAAAGTACTGTACTGCACAAAAAGGGGGGCTAATATCAGAAATTTAAAAAGTAACTTGTGTTTTTCCTAACCATACAACCCCGAGACCATTATTAGTGGTATGACTTCAGCAAAGTAGAATAGTCGTTTACAAATTTAACGAGACAGTACAGTAGTAGCGGCCGGCCTACCCGCCACATAGCGTAACCTTCAATTTGACCTTAACTTAGGGCTTGGTAAGGGGGTTGAGGCCAGTGATGTAACTGAAGGTCTAAGGTATGGTAAGGAAAAATCTCAAATGTTCAAAAAATATTCAATGACCATATTTGTTTTGGCTAATTTTTCATGGCCGGATGCCTTTCCTGCTGCCAACCCTCCCCATTTACCCGGGCTTGGGACCGGGACCGGCACCAAGTTGAGGCTGGCGTGCCCCCGAAACAAATATGGTCATTGAATATTTTTTAGAACATTTGAAATTTTTCCTTACCATACCTTAGACCTTCAAAGTTACATTACTGGCCTCAACCAGAAAAAGCTGACCAGAAACATCGACCCCCACATAAAAGTGGGAAAAGATGTAGAAAAAGAAGTAGTAGTTCTAAAAATAATTGTATTTTTCTTAACTACACAAAAATGAGTCCTTCAAGGAGCACAACTCTTCCTCATTAAAACCATGTTATTTTGGGGTTACTTCAAACTATCTAATTTTTGTTTCTAGACAACTTTTTTTTAATCTAATAAACAATTTGAAAGAATTTTATACACAAATTGTACATTGGGAATTCTTTTAATTAATTTTTTTATATGTTTTATTCTACCAATGTATAAAGTTACTTTAAAGGCTATTTTTCATAAGGAAGGTTTTTGTTTTTTAATGTGAATGTACAGATTGTAGACTATAAAATTCCCGCAACATTTCATGTTTGAATTCCCCATTTTGAGAAATTGGGCTTCAAAAGTTTCTTGTAGATGGATTACATAACAAACTTTAGTACATATAATAATGGGCATTTAGGCTCTGTCCACATGACAGAACATTGTTAGAAGAGCTTTGTTTCTCATCGAAAAAAGTTTGGTAAAGGTCTCTATGCTTGCATCCAAACAATGACAGTTTAACAGTGAGAACCTGGTGAGGGCAGCGAGAGTGATTGGTGTATAATTAACAAGAAAACCGAGTCATACGCACAAAAAGAAAACTTGTGTACTGTATTGATATTGCTATAAGCTGCAAAAAACAGGAGATGATTTGGTCCAAAGAGTGGTTGCAAAGGTGAGAAAATTTGGGAAGTCAAGCTACAATATTATAGGGGTTGTTAAGTTAATCAGAACTAGATTTCATATATTAAATGAGAATGGAACTAAACACATTTTACAATCTTATATTGAAACTGGAGCCTACAATCGTCAGACTGGATATGAGAAAATGACAAATTTGCAAATATGACAAATTTTGGATAATTTGTATTTTTCCTAACTATACAAACCTTATGCTCTTTACATAGGAGTATTACGGTACTTCTGTGATAGCTGAAACCAGCCAATAATGTTTTGCAAGGTGTAACTACCCTCCGCTGATTACCAGAGGGAGGTAACGGGGGTATACCAATCATTCCACTCACACAAGCACTCGTAAACAAACGTCCCTTTGCAATTGTAGCAGGACTTCTGGGGGGGGGGGGTTGACAGTGAGACCAGTATGTGTAGAGCTTCAGGTTTGTATCGTTAGAAAAAATACAAATTATCCCAAATATGACAAATTAAGAGGTAATTTGTATTTTTCCTAACGGTACAAACCTGGAGATATTAACAGGGATACAGTATTACTTTTGGCAAAGCTGAAAGATGAGCTATAAGAATTTTAGCGAGGGGTAATCATCCAACCCGCTAATTAGCAGGAGGAGTGGGGGGTAGCCATGCTCATTCCCACACCTGGGCTGAGGACCCCTTTTGCTTGCAGGCAGGATTTCTTGGGGAATAGGTGCTGGCAGGCCAACCTGTATAAATAGCTACAGGTTTGTATAGTTAGGAAAAATACAAATTACCTCCAAATTTGACATTTTTTCTGTTACTCTACACAAGCCTTCGCTAAAATATAGTGCTAAGCCCGACTAGTGGGCCTCTGCAAGCTGTGTGCTTGTGATACTAACAATGTGACTGGTTTAGCTAAGAGTTCTCCAAGCTATAGGAACCTTTGAGAGTAGCATAGAACCATAGACTTTACCCAATCCTCCCTCGCAAGAGGTATTGGGGACGCAACTAGTATTATTTACATACCAGGTTACACAAGGGAAATGGATATCTACCTGCAGACAGTGGAGGTCAGCTTTGCAGAGTACTGTAGGAGCTGTTACCCCACAGGGTGGAAGATGAAAAAAAGCGCCAGTTATTCTCTGTTATTTATCTTAGACTTAACCATGGTTAAACTCTGCCCTCCCTCATCTGCTACTGTCCATCAAGGAGCCTGAGGTTTTAAACCATTTATTGTGTAGCCACCACATGATCCATAAAGAATGTCTGTGTTACTGTGGGGCACGTCTTGAAGGAATTGGGCAGTGAAGGTCATTTGACACTTCTACACGACTGCTGACAAGGCCTGTGTCACAGATAAGTCTTATAAAACACTAGCGTGTACTCCTGCCCCAAAAGTTATGAGCTCTTGGTTTCTTCTATGAGAAGGATCAGGATTCAATGCTTGGTCCATGACCTTGCAAATCCAAGCCAAGAACGTGTTCTTGGTGATCCTTCTCTTGACCTTCCCGAGCTAACAAAGGGTGCTGACACTCGGGGGTGAGCCCTTATAGTTTCTTTGAGGTTAGGGCCTCCAGTTTCTCTTTGGTATAGTAACCGTTGATCTGGATCATTGGTCGTGCTGCGATCAACTCCCAGAACAAAGGGTTCCGATTCTGGGATCAAAGCTGCCAGAAACTAGGTCGAGTATTACCTAGCCTACCGCCATGAATAAGAAGCGTTAAGGGCAGCCCATAGGGTTTGCCGACTCTTTTGGCTGAAGCCAATAAGAGATGGCGATCTATTATCGAGTTCAGGTGAATATTTCCTGCTTGGCATCCTTAGTCGTAAATGGAACTCTTTGGGGACTGCAGGACGCGAACACTGCCCCGTGGATTAGGTCCCCCTTCCGACTAAGGTCTGTTGGCTCTAAAACTGTTTATGAAAGGTTAATTCCTTTCGGTCTGAAGGCGAGGCTCAAGGACTAGCAGTGGCCTTTCATTACCGAGACCACGAGAGACTTTTCTCCCGAAGGTAAACTAGGAACTCCTTCAATGCTGGGATAATGGGATTGAGGAGAGGGATACCCCTTCCATGATAGCAACTAGGGTCCACTTGGCCTGGACGGCCAAAGCCTTAGATCTACCAGATATCCAGACATCCTCTTCGCAACTTTTGTGGAAAGGACTGTCAGAGAGAAGCTGGATAGTCTCCAGCTCTGTGAAAGGTGTTCAAATGTGGCTGTTAAGAGTTGCTGAGGGAGTTCTCTCGAGATATCCGTCAGGAGTTGCAATTGAGTCGATGGGCATAACGAGTCTGCTGGGCAAGATGTGGATGGCCTGATACCAAAATCAAGTGCGGGGGATGGATGAATCCCCCGGAGGAGAGAGCAACCAGGAAAATGGGCACTTTCTCTCGCAGATGGGAAAGGCAACTACCGTCTGATCCTTCCCGCAAGCAGGAAGATTGCTACCCAGTGGCTGGTGGAGGGACTGCTTCCTCAGCAGGGGAGTGGGTGAATACCTCTCTTCACAGGAGGAATCTATTTTTATATTTCTTCATTTCTGTTTGGTAAAAGTGGCCTAGGTTCAGAATGTCCACCCCCCAGGGAGCAGATTCACTTATATGAAGTTTCGGGGTCTAAGTATTTTAAATACTCAGACAGCTGACCTGAAAGTTAAGAAGGAACTGGCTAGAAAGAAGGAAGAGTCTACTCGAGGGTGAAATAGTTATAGCTGGTTACAGGAAGGTAAGAGGGAATATATAAAATGACTTCCTGAAGGAATATAACCATCGAAACTCATGAGTTATAAGAACAAAGTTCTAATTGTATGATCGTACCTATTCCTTGTCAGTAGAAAAGATTGCTTGTCTGCATGCTGTTGAGCAAGCATACTTCTTTGCCTCTAGGTAAGTGTTCAAAAATGAGCCTGAACCTGCTTGTGGGAATAATGTAGGTGTGACAAATCGCAACATTGTTCCCAACAAAAATTTATCATTGACTAGCTGTAGCCTTGTTAACATGTTCGTGAACATGTGTGTCCACGAAAGGTACATGCAGCTAGTGCAGCAATCAAATTTACATCATTATTAAAAGTTTGCCTGCCCACCTTGTGGGTGGGGACAGCATCCCTGTAAGTGAATACTCGCTATTATTAGTAAACTTAAACAGAAGCTGACATTATACCCTTGGGACAGAAGCTGACATTATACCCTTGGGACAGAAGCTTGCGAAAATTAACCTCACAAGGATATGTCTCACAAGCCCATAGTGTGAGTGCTCTGAAGAGTTCTCCATTCCGTATGGAAAACAAGGCCAAGACGGTAACCCCGAAGGATTGAGTTTCACTAGACTCGGCATCTAAAAAGATTCGTGCCCTGGAGGCACAATGATGGCATACGGCGGCAGTGCAGTAAATCGTATTTGCAGCAATAACCCTGAGGTTTTGCTTTGGCGAGCGCGCATGCTTAGCGCAACCAGAGTTTGTTTCAGCCTTTATGTGGAGATAGCGAACGTATGCAGTTGTGTAAACCTCCTCAGGGAATGGGTTTCCCATGAAGAAGCGTAGTATCGCAAGTTAGGGTTTCGTTGGCTCAGACCGCAAAGACCACAAACACTAGGCAAGTTTGTCCACGCTTGCCAGCAAACACCAGCAAATGCCCGCTAATGCTAGCGAGTATCGGCGAACACCGACAAATATCAGCAAGCGCCGACGGATGTCAGCGAGCGCCGACTAATATCAGCAAGCACTAGTGACCTCAGATGAGACAATTGTGCAGATGTGGAAGCTTGCACATCTACATGTGCAGGAAACTTGAATGTCTGTGCATGGTATCTCTTCTACATAGCGAACTAGAGCTTGCATAGATACTGTTTCCTCAGAGAGATCTGCGCTGTTTTCATTGTACTTATGTGCTATACAACAAGTCCCAAATGGGAGAATGAGGTATCAAGCACTCAGAGTGGCGAGCAAGCTGAACACCCTCTTCAGTGTAGTTGAATTCTGAACTCCCTCAACTGTTTCTTGTGGCGTTAGATGGTTCTAGCACATAGCAGTAGTTGCGCACTGAACTCCCTCAGAGCTGTACGTTGTGGCGAGAGATGGATCTAGCACGTAGCTGTGTGGGGGCTCTGATCTTTTCGGCCCCAAACCTCACTGGGTGAGAGGTTATGCACGCTAGCGCGTTAGGCTCGTAATTTTCTTGTCAAAGAATGGGCAAGAGGCTAAATATACTAGTGCGTTAGGTTCATCATTCTCTTGTCAAAGAACAAGAATTTCTACCTCCTAAGAGTTTGAAACTGAGGCCACACCCTGAAGTTCCTGGCCTTTTAAAGCTCCATGAGCTTTGTTGTGTCCCAAGAGGCATAATGTAGGCCATCACACTGAAGAGTTACACCATACGAGAGTTTTCTCCTCATAAGAGGTTAAACCATGTGGCATAGGTCACGAAGGGCCTGGCCTCACAAAGCTCAAGAGCTTTTTTGTGCCCAAGGCACGAAGTCGGCAATAACTCCGAAAAGTTAAAGCCTAGGAGATTCGTCGATGGGAGAGGCTGCGACCACAATCGGTCGGCAAAAATTACCCTCTGCAGCAAAGACCCAAGGGAAAATACTCACGAGACTTGTTTTGTACTCTGAGGGTATGGCGGCAATGAGCAGGAACTGCAAGCAGTCATCTAACTCCTTCGTTGTCAAGGTCCAGAAAGCAAGAGTAGAGGAATCCCCAAAGGCGAAAACACTCAAGCAAAGGGAGTCCCTCACTCATGCGGGAAAGAGGACCAACTCCTGTTACTGCTGTCGGGAATTCTTCCCGCATGCGAGAAGATTACTGGACAGTGGCTGGGGGAGGGTAACTCTCCATTGGAAGGTCAAATTTCCCAACTAGAAATCCCGAAGAGACTTGGTCAGTCTCTGCTCTCATTCCTATGCCAAAGTTATAGGAATGAAGGTGAGCAGAAGTAAAGTGTATCACAGTTTACTGTGACACTTACGGAAAACCATTTCATATGAATTAAAACGAATACTTAAAATTTTAGGCCAGTTGGTTCTTTATTACGGATGCTATACTGAATAAAGCGGAGGAGAACTGACAACGTAGGATCTCCTCAGAGCCGAAATGCAAAGTGGCTTGTGCTGGTAACTGCGTGTGTAAGCGGGATGGTAGATCTACCTCCCACTAATCCCTGCTAACCAGCAGAGGGGAGTAACACCTTGCTAAAAGTTTTAATGGTAGTTTTAGCTGTTGCCGAAATATATCCCCATGGTAAAAAGCTGAAAAATTTGCATTTCATGACGGAACAGAGATTTTATGCTGAAGCCCCATAACAGACAACATTACTTTATCCTTCAATAGGATGCAACTATGCACCACTTCAATACACAATACCTGTACAACAAGGATTTCCAAGCAGAGTTTGTGTAAAACTATACCCAAAATTTGCAGAGATATGTAAAGTCCTAAAAGAAGAGATTTCTTCCACTTGCTAATTTACTGCATTTCTCGTCTATTGTGATTGTGAAGAAGTGCTATTTTTCCCTTCACTCTTTTTCACTAACATTAGTGTATAGATATTAATTTACAGAGCGATTTTAGAAATTGCTGCAACTTGCGCATCATGATCTCTATAAACATCCGCCCTAACATCTTGAATATTTAAGCTGAAGGGTGTTGTTTATAAACCTCAATCCAGTTTAAAGTCCCTCACGAGACCAATAAACAAGTTGGACATGTTTAAACTTTGAAATTGAGGCTAAAGATTTGTATTAGTTAGGGAAAAATACAAATTATCTACAAATTTGTCATAGTACTTTTCCATCAGTTTTGAGTTTCATCAAATGTGAAAACTACGAAGACTCAATTCAAGTACAAACCCGTTTTAAGAGGTTCATCCTACATTATAAATGTAAAGAATTTGGAAGGGCCTGCCTGTAAATGACAGATGGTTACAATGGCTTGATTCAATGATGATCAGCTATGAGCTCCTTGTATTAGTGCATTAAAGCATTAAAACTTCAAGCTTAATTTTTTGGTTAATTAGGTGACTTACCAACCAGGTAAGGCAGACAAGCTGTATTTCCTGTGCTATTCCTGGAAGGCTTTTAGTAAAAGCGGCAAATAACATCCTTATCTATTACCTTCATGTCTGCACCTTTCTTCTGATTTAAAGAGTTTTATTGGACTATGTCTCAAGTCCAGATCAGACCAACAGACATTTCCTAAGGTCTTACTGTCGGATCATATTTATAAGCACTGTGCTACATAAAGGAAGACATTTCAAATTGTCTTTGATAAAACCTTCGTGCTCCTTCAAAAGTAATCTTATGGAGGCATTGCTTCTAAGGCTAAGCATACACGAATTTCACCCCTTTCCACCTCACCTAAAGGGATGGAAAGTACATCATTTACATACAGTATTCCCATACTTTAATTTCGTAATTCCATCCAAGTGTTATTTCTATACCTACTCTCAACTAAAGGATAAAAAACAATTACACTACTACCTCATTGAATACTGGCTAAATGATGGATTTGGACCTTTTACAATTGTTAATTTTTTAATGGTTGAATATGAAGATTACCCTTTTGTGTATTTACTGATATCTCTAGGCTATACCTGATAACCCTTTTACCCCCGGGCTATTTGGAAATTTCCAACCCTTAACCCCCAAGGGTTATTTTTTTCAAACACATTTTGCAGTATATTTTTTTCAAATTGCTCTAACAGCCTTAATTTTCGTCATAGAGAGGTCAGGTTGGTTTCATTCTCTTGGGAAATGCCTGAAATTTCTCAAAAAAAAAATTTCAAAAATATGCAAAAAAAAATTTAAATAGCATTTTTTTGCAAGGACGTACCGGTACATCCATGGGGATAAAGGGATGAGTTTTGTGAAACGTACCAGTACGTCCTTTGGGGGTAAAAGGGTTAAGAATGAATAAAATTTTAAATCCTTCAGTAAATACACATTCTGCTATGTATCAGCATAACAGATGGAGGGCGAGAAATAAACCCCTAAAAGTAAATTTCATCCTCAAGTATCAATTTGTTAACTAATACATTGGATGAGTTAATGAAGAGAGTAACTGATACACAAGCAAGATCAGAATCTCATTTATCATTAATCTCACAATTACATTCTAAAGGGCAGAAGGTTTATCCCACCGATAAGTTTTATTCAATCATTTAGCCAGCAACAACATTTATTGGAAATTATAGTATAGCCAAGAAAGAGGCATTACATGAATTCTGCCTATACAGTTTGACAGAGTACAGAGGATTCAGCCATGGGAGACAAAGAAGAATTCTAGAAATGCTATAGAAATTTTACAGGTAACCTCTTCTAGGAAAAAGGAATGCACGTATATGGTTATTCATCCATAAGTAAATTCAATTTTAGATTTCTTGATACATCTGGACTGTGGCATTTCTGATACCCATGTACTTTACAAGTGATACCAAAAAGTAAGCTGACTTAACAGACAAAATTTTGGTTATTTGTTATTTACACTGCATAAAGGTGGTAATGCTTAGATATAATTGATATTAGGATTACTAGTTTCTTTACAGACAATGTACTTTACCTTTACTAGAAGACACTTTAAATGTCTTCCCACAATTATAATGTGCTGGTTGTACAGACAAATCCCCTTTCTAAACTAGTTTTCAAAATTGATGACTTTAAACAGATGTGATAGTATGAGCAGTATATTATGACACTCAATAAAAGACTATACTGAAGTTTTATGACAAAAATGTTATTTTCATTAGTAAAATAAATTTTTGAATATACTTACCCGATAATCATGTAGCTGTCAACTCTGTTGCCCGACAGAATTCTACGGAGGGATACGCCAGCTATCACAATACTAGAAGGGGGTGTTCTTACCAGCGCCACCTGTGGCCAGGTACTCAAGTACTTCTTGTTGACACCTCCTCAATTATTCCTCGGTCCCACTGGTTCTCTATGGGGAGGAAGGGAGGGTCAATTAAATCATGATTATCGGGTAAGTATATTCAAAAATTTATTTTACTAATGAAAATAACATTTTTCAATATTAAACTTACCCGATAATCATGTAGCTGATTCACACCCAGGGGGGTGGGTGAAAACCAGTGTACAAGATTAAAGGATAGCTAAGTATCCCATATTTCATATAACAGTTATCTCAAATAACAATGAAATAATAAGTACCTGGTAAGGAAGTCGAATTGAACCGTTACTCTGTCTCTTTTTTAAGTTCGTCTTCCTTACTGAGCGCAGCGTTCCTCTTGGAGGCTGAATCAACCCAAAGGTGCTAAAGTATACAGGGCTGCAACCCATACTAAAGGACCTCATCACAACCTTTAACCTCGGCGCTTCTCAAGAAAGAATTGACCACCCGCCAAATCAACAAGGATGTGGAAGGCTTCTTAGCCGACCGAACAACCCATAAAAAGTATTCAAGAGAAAGGTTAAAAAGTTATGGAATTATGGGAATGTAGTGGCTGAGCCCTCGCCTACTACTGCATTCGTTGCTACGAATGGACCCAGGGTGTAGCAGTACTCGTAAAGAGACTGGACATCTTTGAGATAGAATGATGCGAACACTGACTTGCTTCTCCAATAGGTTGCATCCATAACACTCTGCAGAGAACGGTTCTGTTTGAAGGCCACTGAAGTAGCCACAGCTCTCACTTCATGTGTCCTTACCTTCAGCAAAGCAAGGTCTTCTTCCTTCAGATGAGAATTTGCTTCTCTAATCAGAAGCCTGATGTAGTAAGAAACTGAGTTCTTAGACATTGGTAGAGAAGGCTTCTTGATAGCACACCATAAGGCTTCTGATTGTCCTCGTAATGGTTTTGACCTTCTTAAATAGTACTTAAGAGCTCTAACAGGGCAAAGTACTCTCTCTAGTTCGTTCCCCACCATGTTGGACAGGCTTGGGATCTCGAACGACTTAGGGCAAGGACGGGAAGGAAGCTCGTATTAGCCAAAAAAACCGAGCCGCAAGGAACATGTAGCCGTTTCAGATGTGAAACCTATGTTCCTGCTGAAGGCGTGGATCTCACTTACTCTTTTACCTGTTGCTAAGCACACGAGGAAAAGAGTTTCTAATGTGAGGTCCTTAAAAGAGGCTGATTGGAACGGTTCAAATCCTGATGACATTAGGAACCTTAGGACCACGTCTAGATTCCAGCCTGGAGTGGACAACCGACGTTCCTTTGAGGTCTCAAAAGACCTAAGGAGGTCCTGAAGATCTTTGTTGGAGGAAAGATCCAAGCCTCTGTGGTGGAAAACCGCTGCCAACATACTTCTGTAACCCTTGATCGTAGGAGCTGATAGGGATTTTACGTTCCTTAGATGTAACAGGAAGTCAGCAATCTGGGTTACAGTGGTACTGGTTGAGGAAAACTGCATTGGCCTTGCACCAGCTTCGGAAGACTTCCCATTAAGACTGATAGACTCTGAGAGTGGATGTCGTCCTTGCTCTGGCAATCGTTCTGGCTGCCTCCTTCGAAAAGCCTCTAGTTCTTGAGAGACTTTCGATAGTCTGAAGGCAGTCAGACGAAGAGCGTGGAGGTTTGGGTGTACCTTCTTTACGTGAGGTTGACGCAGAAGGTCCACTCTAGGAGGAAGAGTCCTGGGAACGTCGACCAGCCATTGCAGTACCTCGGTGAACCCTTCTCTCGCGGGTCAGAGGGGAGCAACCAACGTCAACCGTGTCCCTTTGTGAGAGGCGAACTTCTGAAGTACCCTGTTGACAATCTTGAACGGCGGGAATGCATACAGGTTGAGATGGGACCAATCCAGCAGAAAGGCATCCACGCGAACTGCTGCTGGGTCTGGAATCGGAGAACAATACAAGAGGAGCTTCTTGGTCATCGAGGTAGCGAATAGAACTATGGTTGGCAGACCCCACAGGGCCCAAAGTCTGCTGCAAACATTCTTGTGAAGGGTCCACTCTGTGGGGAAGACCTGACCCTTACGGCTGAGGCGATCTGCCATGACATTCATATCGCCCTGAATGAGCCTCGTTACCAGCGTGAGCTTTCGATCTTTGACCAAATGAGGAGGTCCCTTGCGATCTTGAACAACTTCCTCGAATGAGTCCCTCTCTGCTTGGAGATGTAAGCCAAGGCTGTGGTGTAGTCGGAGTTCACCTCCACCACCTTGTTAAGCTGGAGGGACTTGAAGTTTATCAAGGCCAGATGAACTGCCAACAACTCCTTGCAATAGATGTGAAGTGTCCTTTGCTCCTGATTCCATGTTCCCGAGCATTCCTGTCCGTCCAGTGTCGCACCCCAGCCCGTGTCCGATGCGTCCGAGAAGAGACGGTGGTCGGGGGTCTGAACAGTCAAAGGTAGACCTTCCTTGAGAAGAATGCTGTTCTTCCACCACGTTAGAGTAGACCTCATCTCTTCGGAAACAGGAACTGAGCCCGTCTCTAGCGTCATGTCCTTTATCCAGTGAGCAGCTAGATGATAGTGAAGGGGGCGGAGGTGGAGTCTCCCTAACTCGATGAACAGGGCCAGCGATGAAAGTGTCCCTGTTAGACTCATCCCCTGCCTGACTAAGCATCGGTTCCTTCTCAGCATGCTCTGGATGCATTCTAGGGCTTGGAAGATCCTTGGGGCCGACGGACAAGTCCGAAAAGCTCGACTCTGAAGATCCATACCCAAGGAAACAATGGTCTGGGATGGAACGAGCTGAGACTCCTCAAAATTGACCAGGAGGCCCAGTTCCTTGGTCAGATCCATAGTCCATTTGAAAATCTCCAGACAGCGACGACTTGTGGGAGCTCTTAAAAGCCAGTCGTCTGACGGAGCCGGACACAAGATCATGATACTGCTGCACAGTCTGTAAACTGACAATCATGGGCAAGCGAGGAAGTACAGTGACAACCCGAATCTGTCTAGACTATCTGGGTCGTACAGACAACTCCTTAACGGGTTGCTGAGGTTGCCGCACTGCGTCACAACAAGTCCCTTCTGTTGGTTGTTGAACGTCTTCCCCGTGACACATTGACTTCGTAAACAAAAATCCTCTAACAAGGACTAAGCTTGGACTGCATGTCATGCAACACAGCTCAAGGTCTATGGGAGCAGGTGTGGTAACAGACGGGATTAGCGGCTGAAGTGGAACCATTACCTTCCCTGTAAGCATGTTATGCTTAAATAAAAGTCCATAAGAGGTTATGCAGCTAAAGGCTCCCTCCAAATGACAGAGTCCTCAAGGGAATATCAGAAGGAGGGAGAAAAGAACTTTCTCATCTACAGGGACCTTATCCTAGAAAAGCTAAGTTCTCTGAGTGAGGGTTCACTGGTGCAAAAGCAACAGACTAGAAGGCAACGTTATGAAACTGCTTGACAGTCTAGTGAGTTGGCAACAACCCAAGATATGTTGAGAAGCATGCGGTTGCTGTATGCAGAGCATGCTGTATGTAGAGCATGTGTTGTATGCAGAGCATGCTGAATGCAGAGCATGCTGAATGCTGAGCATGTAGTAAGCAGAGCCTGCTGTAAGCAGAGCCTGCTGTAAGGAAAGCAGAGCGTGTGCATGGCGTTTAACATTCCTCAGAAATTCCATGACCAGTGCTAGAGTGCTTTATGCATGCTTGCATGGGGTTTAAAAAATCAACATAATGTTTACCTTACATTCATAACTCATGATTCATATTTTTGCCATGGTTTGAAAATGGAGGTAAGGTATGCTGAACAGCAGAGTCAGAACGAGCTGGAACAACAACAGTGGAAGGTGCAGAAAGTTCCTGTTCCTGTGGTATGAGTGGAGCGTGAAGAGACCGAGGTTGCGCAGAACAAGGTAAAGTTCCCGCAAGCAGAGGTGTCTGAGGCGCAGGATCAGGGTGCACGGGTTGAGATCGGTGCAGCAGCTGAGGAGACTGACTCACAGGTGGAAGAGGTTGTACCTCCACCGAGAGTTGCACCACCGGTGGAGCAGCCAGGGGAGGAGGAGGAAGAGTGGGGTAATCCTCCTGATCCCAAACCGAAGGTTGCCTTAAAGAAGGCTGAGGCTGAACAACACTGGGAACAGCGAACACAGAAAGAGGTTCAACATCGTACGCCTGGCAGATGGTGCTGCGACTGGGTGCAGCGAGTGCAGGCGGGTTGAGCACAGGCTGAACGGGTGCAGGGGAGGTGCAACACTCTCAGCCCGACACTCACACAACAGGTCCGAAAGCTGTGCTTGCATGGACTGTAGTAGAGTCCACAACATCGTACGCCTGGCAGATGGTGCTGCGACTGGGTGCAGCGAGTGCAGGCGGGTTGAGCACAGGCTGAAAGGGTGCAGGTGGAGGTGCAACACTCTCAGCCCGACACTCACGCAACAGGTCCGAAAGCTGTGCTTGCATGGACTGTAGTAGAGTCCACAACATCGTACGCCTGGCAGATGGTGTTGCGACTGGGTGCAGCGAGTGCAGGCGGGTGCAGCACAGGCTGAACGGGTGCAGCCGGTTGGTGCACCACCGGTGCAGGCGGGTGCAGCACAGGCTGAACGGGTGCAGGCGGTTGGTGCACCACCGGTGCAGGAGGAGGAGGAGGTGCAACACTCTCAGCACGACACTCACGCATCAGGTCCGAAAGCTGTGCTTGCATGGACTGTAGTAGAGTCCACAACATCGTACGCCTGGCAGGTGGTACTGCGATCAGGCGGAGCGAGCATAGGGGGGGGGAGTGTAGGCGCACTCTCAGCCCGACAAACTGATGACTGAGGAGAGTCAGAGCTAACCCAATGACTGCATCCGGGTTGTTGAACTTTACTTCGTACGTCTGGCATAGGTCTGGACTTTACGTTTAAGAGGTCTTGAGACCTGAGACCAGCGTAACTCTGCCTTTATTTTCTCCTCTAAATCTCTTCTGCAGACGAGCAAAATAAGGGCTCAATCGTCTGCGGGTGGGAGTGACGGTCTCGGTAAGACACGCCCACAACCACCGAGGATACTTCTGTGCGCCGATCAAGGCCTGCCGAACCCTTTTGCCCTTCGACATTGCTTCTCCCCTGGGCTTGGGAGCTTGCAAGAGGTCCCGGACTGGGAGGACGACTGGCGCGCACAAAAGTACCCTCACGCATAACACTGACATACTTTGCACTAATCACTTATCACTTTGATTTCTGTTTGCACTTATTTCACTGAACTCGAAACTTTAAGTGGTTTGTACCTGAAACACGCAATTCTATCCTTCCCAAAAGTTAGTAATTGCGAAAACAGAATTACAATGTAACAGAAAAATCTAATGAAAGAAAATTCAGTGGCTGGAAAGAGACTAAACACTAGATCACTCTAGAAACGTTTAGTTTCTTCCCCTAAAGAGACTAGGGATAAGAGCAAAACGATAACGACGTTACTCGTACGCCTGGCAGGCTTGAGGGAAACGTTTATCCTCTTTCTCCCTCCGTCTCTATCTCTCTCTCTCTCTCTCTCTTGACTTAGAACCTGAGAGAAGAGCCCAATCATATATATCGTTAAAACATATTATTGTTAAAGGAAAAAACTGAAATATTTCCCAAAAAGAAAAGTTCCTTATTAGGATCAAAACCATTAAGTTAAGAAAGAATGAACAAAACGCTAGACACGGTTACTCTTACTGCAATGTGAAACCGTGAACATTCTTTCTCTATCGTAACGATAGAGAGCAAGTTGAAACGTTCTGAACGTCAACAACTGCCGAGACAAACAAAACGTTAGTTCAACTTTGAAAAAGTACGAGACTATCAAAGAAATTCTTTCAAAGACCTTAAAATAGCATAATATGTTAACAGGTAAAACCGAAATGACGGGCTCACGATAATTAACTTCGGTACCAAGAAAAGACCGCCTACTATTAGGAAGGTCGAATATAAACAAATATAAAAATTAATTTTAATAAGTTTATAATAAAAGGAAGTTAATCGAAGAGGCCTATAAGAGGCGGAGAGATATAAAATAAATCTATAACTTTTGTTAAGCAAAATTAAGAAAGAGAGTCTATACTCTCTTAGACACCAACACTTCCGTCTAAGGGAAGGGTCGGCCATTGAAAGGTGAACGAGAGTTCATACTCTCTTCGTCACCAAAATTAATCAAATTAATTCCAAAAGCTAACTAAGCTAAAATAGAAGTTTCCAGTAAAGCGACAGCCGAAATCAAAGAGAAATACTTCACCAAAGTCGTGAAAATACTCCAAGAACATAAGCGTATCCCAGAACGTCTTGTCAGAAGCACGACAGAGGAATAATTGAGGAGGTGTCAACAAGAAGTACTTGAGTACCTGGCCACAGGTGGCGCTGGTAAGAACACCCCCTTCTAGTATTGTGATAGCTGGCGTATCCCTCCGTAGAATTCTGTCGGGCAACAGAGTTGACAGCTACATGATTATCGGGTAAGTTTAATATTGAAAAAAAATAAATAAATAAAGCGAGAGAGGGAGAACCTTAAATCAGGTGAGCAGCAAGGAAAAATTTACTGATTTATATATTCTATAAAGTTGTAACATGCCCTACAACTATACAGAAAAAAAAAAATTGCAAAATCTTGATTTCATTCAGACCCCTCTTCAGAAGTGAATTGTAGTGCCTACCACACTTTATGAAATGAGAGTGTTCTTACATACATTCTGTGGTTAGCATAAACAAATTACAATAAATAGTTTGAAGACTATTGAAACTCTACATTTGCACATTGTTATCAGTTCATCATAAAATGTAACAAATATCAATATGCAATCAAATTAATCTTTCTTCAATAATAATTAATGAAAATCCTTATCAACACCAGTAATCTTGAAGTGGAATCACATGCAAGTAGAATGAAAGTGAATACAAAAGTACCCAAGAAAACTGACGATATAAAAAGACCTCCATTTAAACCTTACCTAAGCCTAGGCGTGCCTATATCATTTAGTATCTCATGTTCAACATACCTATTAAGTAAATCCAGAAGGAATTTCTTCATTTCCTGAAAAGAGATGTCCTTTATTAAAGAAATATATTTTTAGTATTTCAGACAAATAGTAACGTGAAATATTACATGAAGTTAAAATTCAATGACCCAATAAAAATTCATGCAATCCCTAAAGTTATTTATGTAATATACTGAAATCTCCAATCTTTTACCAATAATCCAAATATGTCATTCAGAGTGTACAGTATAATGTTACAGGTATACATATATATTATAATGTACTGTGCAGCACAGTTAACCCTGGTTTTCAAACATTATATAGCATTTAATGTTAAACTTCTTTGGTCTAATAACTTTGATTTAATATAATTCATATATATTGTACAGTACTATACATTTACCATTCATATTTTATGTAAAGTTATAGTAACCAATATAGAACTATAGTTTCGAAGTTTATTTACGATATCACAAATTTTTTAAAGTAATTTGTATTTTTTCTAAATATACAAATAGTTACTTAATATGAGTATGTATTTTAGAGTGATGCTGGATATGGCTGTAAAAACTTAAATGAGGTGGTGGTCGTTAACTAGATGATGGCGGGCAAGCCCCACTTCCTCAACAGGCCACTAAGCTCTAACTCTGGACCCTAAACCTAGAACTTGCAAGTTGGCTAAAGCAGAATTGTAATTTAAAAGGACCTGGGTTTATATATAGTAGTTATGAAAAATAAAAATTACTTTTAAAATTTTTTTATTTATTCTTACACTAATACTAACCTTTGTCCTTTAATAGGAGACTTATCCCAGGAAATGTTCAAGCAGTCATGTCCAAGAGAAAAATATGACAAATTCGTAGATAATTTGTATTTTTCCTAACTATACAAACCTTAGCTATTTAATAGGGGGTATTACTTTTGGCGTAGCTCAAATGACGAGCCATTAATTTTTAACGAGGGTTTATTACCCAAACCGCTAGTTAGCAGGGGTAGGGGAGGGTAGTTTGCTACTCCCCCCCTCTCACACACCTGTGCTTGAGCTCACTTTGCTTGGAGGTAGGACTTCAAGGGAAATAGGGCTGGCGGGCAAGTTTGGTTAAATAACTAAGGTTTGTATAGTTAGGAAAAATACAAATTATCTACGGATTTGTCATTTGTTCCGTAACTGGAATACAAACCACGCTATTTAATAGGGGTGACTCACCCATTAGGAAGGCTGGAGGTCCCAGCCAGTCTGGCTTTTGGCTTTGCTCGGGGACTCCTTATTAGTGTGTGTGAGCACTCAAGAAATAAGGAGTCCCTGCACCTCGCTAAAACCTTGCTATGCAAGGTCTGCGGCCTACTCAAGCTGTGTGTGAAGGTATGAAGAAGTGTGACTCATCCTAGAAAGTTGTTCTGAAGTTCTTTAGATGGAAACTTGCAGACTAGGACTTTCCCCATACCACCTCGTCAGGGTATGGGGACGTAACAGTATTAACCTTAATACTAGGAACACAAGGGAGCATGGTTTACCCTCAATGGTTTGAGGTCAGCAATGCAGAGAACCCAGGATGATGCTTTTCCCAAGAGAGGGGATGATGAAGAAAAGAATAAGGGCCAATCAAACCTTTTCATTCATGCAGACTAAAACCGGGTAACAATGCTCTCAACCTTCTGCTACTTGTCCAATAAGGAGCTTGAGGTTTTAAACCAGCTGTTGCGCAGCCACCACAGGACCGACAGAGAACGTATCGAGTCTCCTGTGGGTCACGTCTTGTAGGTAGTGGGATGTGAACGTTGTTTGACGTTTCCACATCCCAGATTGAAGAACCTGCGTCACTGAAAAATTACTTTTGAAGGCCAGGGACTTAGTTATGCCCCTGACATCATGTGCTCTGGGGCGACGTGACGGAGAAGGTCTGGATTCAGTGCCAGGTTAATGACCCTGCGAATCCAAGCAGAGATGGTGTTCTTGATGACCCTCCTTTTAGTCCTTCCTGTGCTGACAAATAGTGCTGGCACACGAGGACGGGCTGCGGCTGTTTTTTTGAGGTACAGCCTCAAGCTCCTTACTGGGCATAGTAAGAGATGGTCTGGGTCATCTGTTACAGTACGGAGACTAGAAATCCGGAAGGAGTCGAATCGAGGATCTGCTACTCCTGGATTCTGAGTCTTAGTAATAAAGTCAGGGACGAAGCTGAACGTTACCTCCCCCCATCCCCTTGAATGGGCAATGTCATACGAGAGACCATGAAGTTTGCTGACTCGCTTGGCCAAGGCCAAAGCTAGCTGGAACACCGTCTTCCAGGTTAGGTGGCGATCTGATGCCTGGCGCAATGGTTCATAGGGAGGTCTCTTAAGAGATCTGAGAACTCGAACCAAGTTCCATGGGGGAGGTCTCACTTCCGACTGAGGGCAGGTAAGTTCATAATTACGTATGAGTAGAGAAAGTTCTAGCGATGAGGGAATGTCCATTCCTTTCAGCCTGAAGGCAAGATTTAAGGCTGAGCGATAGCCTTTCACTGCAGAGACTGAAAGGCACATTTCTTCCCACAATTACACAAGGAACTCCGCTATTGTTGGAATGGTGGCATCGAATGGAGAGATACCCCTTCCACGACACCAACCACAGAAGACTTTCCAGACATTCTGATCGCAACTTGTTGCGAAAATCCTCTCTCAGAGAGGAGATGCTGGATAGTCTCCAGGCGTGAAGCTGTAGTGAACCTACGGCTTTGTGGAAGATGTTGGCATGTGGTTGTTTGAGTAGATTGTGTTGTGGAGGGAGTTCTCTAGGTGGCTCCGTTAGGAGTTGCAGAAGGTCTGGGAACCATTCCACGTGATGCCATATCGGAGCTATGAGGGTCATTGAAAGATTGACCGATGTTCTGGTCTTGTTGAGTACCCTCCTCATCAGACAGAACGGGGAAAAGGCGTAAACGTCGATGTTGTCCCACCGTTGTTGGAAAGCACCTTGTCAGAGCGCCTTGGGGTCTGGGACTGGGGAACAGTACTGTACAGCAGGAGCCTGAAGTTCAGGGCCGTTGCGAAGAGGTCCACAGTCGGAGAACCCCACAAAGTCAGGACTTTGTTGGCTACTAGATGATCCAAAGACCACTCGCTACTCACTATCTGAGATGCTCTGCTCAGGTTGTCGGCGAGCACATTCCTTTTGCCCGGAATGAAGCGTGCCAATAGTGGTATCCAGCCCATCTCAGTATCTCCATTGCTAGATGGGATAGTTGCTGCGAAAAAGTACCTCCTTGTTTGTTGATGTCGGCCACTACTGTGGTGTTGTCGCTCATCACCACCACAGAGTGACTTGCCAGGTACTGTTGGAACTGTTGAAGGGCTAGAAAGACGGCCTTCATCTCTAGGAGATTTATGTGGAGGTACTTTTCTCTAGGAGATTTATGTGGAGGTACTTTTCTGACTCTGACCAGAGGCCTGAGGTCGTGTGGTACAGCACGTGGGCCCCGCACCCTTTTTTTTTTGAAGCGTCCGAAAACAGCATCAAATCCGAGGGGAGGACGAGAAGAACCATTCCTTTTCGTACGTTCTCGTCTGCCACCCACCACTAGAGATCCGTCAATTCCGCAGGTCCCATGGGGATCTGGATGTTCGGGGAGTCATACGCTTGATTCCACCGGGACTTGAGTCGCCACTGGAGGGATCTCATCCTGAGGCGACCATTGGGAACTAGACGGGCCAGCGATGAAAGGTGACCGAGGAGACGTCGTAACCACGAGAGGGCTGAAAGTTCTTCTCGTCTGAGAAAAGTTCTTGCGACCTTCCTCAGCCTTGCTATTCTGTCGTCTTTGTGGAGCGTGGTGTATATAATCACGCCTAAGTATACCAATCTTTGAGTGGGAAGCAGTGAAGACTTCGAAATTTACCATGATCCCCAGATCTTGGCAAAGTCTCAGAAGGGTTGACACCGAGTCTCCTAGGATTAATCAGTCGTCCAGATAACGGAGGAGATGGATGCCAATCCTGTGTGCCCAAGATGACACTAGGGTGAACACTCTGGTGAAGCCTTGTGGTACTGTGGAAAAACCGAAGCACAGCACCTTGAACTGGTAAATTCTGTTGTCTAGGCTGAATCTTAAGTACTTCCTTGAAGACGGATGGACTGAGATCTGGAAGTACGCGTCCTTTAGGTCCAATGTGCACAGAAGTCTTGCGGTCTTACTGCTAGTCTGACCGTGTCCGCAGTCTCCAAGCTGTACGGAGTTTGTTTGACAATTGTTCAGAGCTGAGAGGTCCATGACTAGTCTCCAGCCTCCAAACGCCTTCTTTACAAGAAAGAGTCGACTGAAGAAGCCTGAGGACCCGTCAAGGACCTCTTGGAGCGCGCCCTTCTTCAACAGGGTCTGGATTTCTGCCCGAAGGGCTTGCCCCCTTGCCGATCCCATGGCAAGGGAGTTCAATGACACTGGATTCGTTGTCAGGGGAGGTAGAGATGTTAAGAACGGGACACGATATCCTAGACTGATCATGGAGATTGTCCCGGAATTGGCACCGAGTTGCTTCCACCTGTTTGAGCAACTTTGCATGCATTCTCCCCCACTGGTGGAAATGCAGGGGGACCGCCTATCCTAGCATTTGCGGCCTCGGCTGCTCCCTCTAGGATTCTTCCCTCCCCTGGAGGACTTTTTGCCTTTCCTTTCTTTGACAGGAAAGGGCTTAGACTTCGCAACTTTATCCCGGTTGAGGATCTCGGCTGCCGAGAATGAGACCTGCCGGTTGGAGAGTCTCTCAAGAGGGACTACCCTGGTTACCTCTTCCAGCGAGTGGTGAAGAGGAAGAGCTAAACAAGGCTCCTCCAGGATCTCGAAGTACCTCCTCTGCTGTACGCGAAGAGGTGGGAAGAGCTTGTTGGTGGCACCGGAACGGTTGGAGGAGGACATCTCGGAGAGCTGTTGTGAGATCTTGTCCCTGGTACTCTTAACCCCCTGAGACCAGGGCAGGGCTGCACTGGTCTTAGAGGGTTTCTGAGTACCAAAGACAAGGTCAAAGACCGTATCTTTGCCCTCTCGAGGAGGGATCTCTGGGTTGGAAAACCCGTTGAGAGCCCTCATTGGAGTCAGAACTTCCCAAAACGCATGTTCTGACTCTTGCTGGTCTTCTCCTGCTGTAAGACTTGCAGCGAAATCTCCTTCTATCCCTGAAGGCTCTTCTTGGGGAGAGTCGCGGACATTCCCCGAGAGGCTAGCTGGCTCCATCCTAGTCCTAATAGAGGACGACGGCAATGTTTTGGAGTCCTAAGAGCAAGGTGGTTTCCATAGCTTTCCTGGTATGTTCCTTGGAGAAGTCCTCAGAACGTATCAGGATACCTAAGGTCCCCAACCAGATATCAAGCCACGAAGTGGCTTGCATAGCACACTTCGCAACTTTATCCTGGTTGAGGATCTCGGCTGCCGAGAATGAGACCTGCCGGTTGGAGTCTCTCTCAAAAGGGACTACCCTGGTTACCTCTTCCAGCGAGTGGTGAAGAGGAAGAGCTAAACAAGGCTCCTCCAGGATCTCGAAGTACCTCCTCTGCTGTACGCAAAGAGGTGGGAGAAGCTTGTTGGTGGCACCGGAACGGTTGGAGGAGGAAATCTTGCAGAGCTGTTGTGAGATCTTGTCCCTGGTACTCTTAGCCCCCTGAGACCAGAGCAGGGCTGCACTGGTCTTAGAGGGTTTCTGAGTACCAAAGACAAGGTCAAAGACCATGTCTTTGCCCTCTCGAGGAGAGATCTCTGGGTCGGAAAACCGTTGAGAGCCCTCATTGGAGCCAGAACTTCCCAAAATGCATGTTCTGACTCTTGCTGGTCTCCTCCTGCTGTAGCAATTGCAGCGAAGTCTCCTTCTATCCCTGAAGGCTCTTCTTGGGGAGAGTCGCGGACATTCCCCGAGAGGCTAGCTGGCTCCATCCTAGTCCTAGTAGAGGACTACGGCAATGTTTTGGAGTCCTGAGAGCAAGAAGGTTTCCATAGCTTTCCTGGTATGTTCCTTGGAGAAGTCATCAGAACGTATCAGGATACCTAAGGTCCCCAACCAGATATCGAGCCACGAAGTGGCTTGCATAGCACACTTCGCAACTTTATCCTGGTTGAGGATCTCGGCTGCCGAGAATGAGACCTGTTGGTTGGAGTCTCTCTCAAAAGGGACTACCCTGGTTACCTCTTCCAGCGAGTGGTGAAGAGGAAGAGCTAAACAAGGCTCCTCCAGGATCTCGAAGTACCTCCTCTGCTGTACGCAAAGAGGTGGGAGAAGCTTGTTGGTGGCACCGGAACGGTTGGAGGAGGAAATCTTGCAGAGCTGTTGTGAGATCTTGTCTCTGGTACTCTTAGCCCCCTGAGACCAGAGCAGGGCTGCACTGGTCTTAGAGGGTTTCTGAGTACCAAAGACACGGTCCAAGACCGTATCTTTGCCCTCTCGAGTAGGGATCTCTGGGTAGGAAAACCAGTTGAGAGCCCTCATTAGAGTCAGAACTTCCCAAAACGCATGTTCTGACTCTTGCTGGTCTCCTCCTGCTGTAGGACTTGCAGCGAAGTCTCCTTCTATCACTGAAGGCTCTTCTTGGGGAGAGTCGCGGACATTCCCCGAGAGGCTAGCTGGCTCCATCCTAGTCCTAGTAGCGGACTTCGGCAATGTTTTGGAGTCCTTAGATTCCTTCCTGGGAAGGATATAAGACTCCAACATTGATGAGGGTGGCATGTTCCTTTCAATTCCCGACTGAGTAAACCCCTCGGCACAGAGAGGTTTCCCCATTGGTGCGATGGGGGAAAGTCTCTCTTCGCGTGATTCCCATGGGGACAGAAAATCTTCGTCCGAAAGGGAAGGAGAGGCAGTCTGAGGAAAAGAAGGAAGCTGCCTCGAAGGTCTGCTGGAGTCAGTTTCGCCCTCAGGGAAGTGACCGCGTCTGGAACTCCTCTCTTTCTCTTCAAAGGGGTAGAAGAAGCCATGGTTCTGTGTCCCAATTCAGAGAGGACGGGCTTGAAAGCCTGAGCTACGGCTCTGATCAGGGCACCGAACCAGGGCTGTTGGCTGACAGACGCGCTGTCAGACATACCCTTTGAAGGGAAAGGGATTGAAGGATCCCTGGGAGGAGTCACTACCATTAGTGGGTTCGCCTGTGGTAGCTTTGGGATCCTGGACCCCTCTGGAAGTTTCCCTTAACCCCCAATGCACGGTGGTATGCGCTTGCGGGGAGGGGAATAAGGCGATGGCGACCTTGCCGTACGTCGTTCAGGAGTTTCGAGCGCGTGCGGGAGTGTTCGTGTGCATCTGTGCCGGCTGTAGGGCGCGCAAGCGTAAGAGAAAGTTCTCTAGCACGCGGGCGCGCAGTGGAATCATGTGGGGGGCGCGGGAGCGCGAGAGAATGTTGGCACGCATCCCTTGGAGAGGATGGGCGCATGTGCGTATCCCTGCGGATGCGCGCAGGAGAAGGCTGGCGCGCAGGTGAGCGCTGGTGTGTGGGAGAAGGCTGGCGCGTGGGAGAAGGCAGCATTGCTGACTTCCCGGAAGTCCTGCTATCCGTTGACAGTTGGCGCGCAGGTTTTACCTGGAGCATAGAATAGTGCACAGCATGGCGCGCAGGAGTGTCAAATGTTGGGCGCGTATGCGCGCGGGCAGGAGAATGTTGGCGCGCAGGAGAGTTCCGGAGCGTAGGGGAGCGCTGGCGAGCAGGAGAGCGCAATTGCGCAGGAGGCGAGTGTTGGCACGCAGATGGGCGCTCAGGAGAACGTGGGCGCATATGCGCATGAGGGTACGCATAGCGCGTGATGGAGCTATGCTCTTGTTGGAGCGTATGCACGTGTTGGCGCGTACGGTCTTGATGCCCTGTGCTAGGGTTATGGTGAAAATCCGCGCGTAGTGATGGGGCCTGACGAGCTTCTAAAGAGCGATCGTCAGGTCTCTTGGGCGCGTAGAGCGTATGTTGTTGGCGCGCAACAGCGTGCTTAGGTGGAGCCTTGTTAGGCCCATGTAGAAGTGGAGACAGCAGGTCTGTCGGGTGGAAGGTCGACGTGTCCTTTAAAAGGACGACCTTCAACCGAAAGAGATCGCGAACGATGCAGGAGCAGTGATGGATGATTGGTCTAGAGGCTCCTCTGCGGGGGACTGCATCGAAGATGTTGAACCAAAGAGGCGCCTCCTCACCGCAGGTGAAAGGAAGGCCTCTAAGGCGAAGAGGCAGGCGAGCCTTCCGACATATGCGCCCTCTGGAGGCCGTTGGATCAGCAAGCTGACCTTCTGCAGTCCTCCGAAGAGGAGTCTCTGTAAGTGAACTCCCCCGAGGAGGAGAAACACTAGCAGAAGAGACTGACTATGGACTTAGTTTCTCCCTCGTAGGTTGAACAGGAATGGGAGAAATTAAGCCGTCAGCTACCGTAGAGTTTGGAGTGGAAGAGGTGATGAGTGATACCGCATTGGATACCTCTGACACCACAACGGCGACAAGAGACAGAGGATCAACTTCTGAGGGTAACAACGAATGCTGGACAGCGGCACCCAAAACGGATGTAGTTAACCAAAACCTCCTTGGAGGGCGAACCCGTAAGCCCCAAGGAGGACCAAAGCTGAAAAAAGGAGGTTAATGACATATCCTCCGCCAGGGGGAGAGGTGGAGCTGATTCGCTAGGGGAAGCAACGTTATCTCTCGAGTCCCGAGGTTGGTAAACATCGGTCTACGCTACCACTCGACAGTCTCTCTAAAGAGACCGACAGAGTGGGAGCTTCGGAGGAGATTTGGGCAACGGAAGAAGAGGCCTTGGGTTCTTCACCTTTCGAAGCAAACTTCGAAGGAGAAATATCCCGTTTGGACTTCTTGCCACCATGTTATAAACCTCTCGTCTAGATGAATCTTGCAAAGAGCTCTACCATGTTATAGACTTCCCAGGAATGCACCTACTTGATAAGGATCCATGATACTAGCCCCTTTATTAACCCAAGTCATGAACGGAAGCACAGTCATTCATCAATGCTACACATTGCTTTACGAAACCTTTGTTAAGTTTGTAAAGTAGTAATGCTACATATGTTACTGCTAGGTTGAAAAGCAGCTGCATTTCTTCTACAAATATTATCCCCTAGACAGATAGGATACTCAGGCGAGTACCCCATCCACTCCCCGATACATCTGCAGACGGCAGATTTCAGCGAAAAGGATCATCATGCAGCTTCCAGTGTAGATTATCCTGTATTTTTGCTCAAACCAAACCAGAAGGCAAGGGGAACACTGGTCACTGACTAGTAACGCTTCAGAAACTACAGGCACAATCACTCGAGAGCCGCACGCAAGAAACTTGAGCCTTTCTGTTAACAAAAGAAGTCTAGTCAACAACTCACGAGACCTTTGTAACTGTAGACTAAATCTTGAAGATCTCTGCCTTCATAGCCAAGGACTAAATTCAGGTGCCATAGGGTTGATGATTCTCTTGCCATTCTTTAAAGAATCCTCCCTCCACCTAAGTCATTCACCAGCAGGTCTGCAAATGGAATGGGGCCAACCGCTGTAAATGTATAAGATGGGATGAACGAGTGCTGGCTGGTCTCCTTTGATTACTAAATCAATGCTGGTTCTCATGCTTTCAGAGGGTAAAGGGCACCAAGTTCCTTAGCTTTTGGATAGCAAACAGTCGAGTGTGGCATCATTTGTTGAAAGGCAGTGTCACGAGAATGCCTGTCCTTGGTTGGTGAGGACCCTTGCCGATAACCAGTGAGCATGTTGAGTAATCTCTGTTTGTATGATATCAGATCTGAGAAGTCACCTGTTTCAATCCCTATCGAGCACCCTAGTTTGAAGATCTTGATTTCAGATGATATCGCTTGAGTGTGGGATAATATCCTGTCCGGTACTGGTCTCCAGATCTAGATCATGGAAGTCTCAGTTCCTCAGAAGATTTCTACCGGAAAAAAATTCCAGCATGATGGAAAACCTCAGGTCTGGGAGCACTGGGAATGATCAGATAATAAATGACAGGTATATTAGTTCCCTGGGGACTAGGAGACTATCACACAAAGAACAAGTGTAAGTTCCAATCGTGTCATTCTCGTGTGGCCAATCACATGGGAAACTAATATCATAATGAACAAGTCCAAGGAGGATAGTCCTATCTTGAGGGGAGAGAACACAACTGGAACATTCCTATAAACACCAAACACTAAGAGAAGATCCCGAGGAAACCTCTGCACACATGAAAGGAAGATCTCACAACCTGTAAAAGAAACAACTGAGGTTTTCTTTCACCGTTATCATAGATTGGAAAAGCTGTAAAAAACCAGATGCCAGAAGTTCAGCAACCCATAAGTCAATGAAGAAAAGGAACGCGAGATCCAATTGCATACTGTCTGACAAGCCCTTAGAGGACCAATCCCATAGTGACTGGTCACACACAGATAGCTCAAATGCTGACGGAGCACATGGAGACTTGTGGCAATATGGGAAGCTAGAATTGTAGCAATCAGACCTTAGTAATTGTGTCATGGGATCAGTCAGCTGGGATGAGACGCTCTGCTAACATCATTACATTCGTACTGTTTGTTAATCATAAGCTCCTTCTGCTGGGTGTGTGTATTCAGTTTCATATGGGGTCAAGCAGTGATAGAAGGATTGTGAACGCATGTACCGTGTACCGAAACATTCGTTGGGAAAAAAACTTCTGATATATCCCACTCTTGGCATTTACTATCCTCACGAAAGCAGGGAGAGATCAATCTGAGAAGCACAGCTAAGTTAATGTTTTCTTAGATAAAGTCGTCTTCTTCAGGCAAACTAATAGCCCTCTCTTGAGGGTACTGCATTCGGTATATGACCAAGAGTTGTGCATATTAGCATTTCTTCTGAATGAGGAAATTCTTGGCAAACATACCTCCTGCTACAGGACCAAACACAGGATTACTAAGCAGAACATACCTTTGTTTCTTCTTGTTGAGGGACTACTGAACTCTTGGAATGTACTGCTTCCCTTTCTCTCCCCCAGAAAGTGAGAAAAATAAAGAAAGAGGGAAGGAAGGGTGGTTAAAAGGTGTGAGAACACGTATGGCGAGTACCCAGACACCTTCCTAGTACAGTGCGTGCGCAGATACTTCTAGCTATGGGACAAAACTCGGCACCCATTCAATAAATAGTTTACAGTATTTATTTCCTTTCTTCACTGCACATTTTCCATGTTGAAGCCCTTGGGCTTGTAGCATCCTGCTTTTCCAACTAGGGTTGAAGCTCAGGAAAAGCAACAAACAAGAAAAAGTTGCCCCAAAGCAACAGAAAAGGGAAAAAACCTCAATTAACAGATATTTTTATGGAAGGGAATCCACCCCCCCTCAGAAATAACTTCCTCCCCACACTTACGCTGTCATATTACAACTAAAAAGGTAAATTTTCTTATGTTAAAATTACTTCAAATGTTTTTATTTTCAATGAAAGTCTTATATATGTTATTGTATTTACTGTGTGTGAAACTACAATACTGCATCACTTTTTTATGCTAATTTTGTATGTCATGTTCCTAGTAAATCAACTGGGGCTTGGAATGCATTATTCACTTACACATTATTTTTAATGGGAAATGATTCAGTATTTGACCACCTTTTTGACCTTTTTGGAAAAATTATAGTCGAATACCGAGGTATTACTTCATCTGGAAACAACTGCAAATTCTTCCTTCTAAATTTCACTCTCACACAACAAACTGCAAACACAATAATCTATTAAGAAATAGCTAAAGATTAAAACACAGATGCAGACACAGGAAGTACTATATTCTGTACCATGAACTGCGGCTGAAAAAAGTGGGAACTCTGTGCCCTGTCAGGTAGGAAGGGCTTACCCACTACCCTCAAGCTAACTACCGGCACCTCATTTAGTTTTGACAGCCGAATCAGCTTCGCTGTAAGCATAGCCCTATAAAAGGACGCAAGTTTGTATTAATGTAGGAAAAATGGTATTCGTATTACAGTGGTAAATTTTTAGTTTAAACCAGGCCACGATTCAGGACAATGAAGTATCGTACCCAGGGAATTGGGTCCTCTTTACTCTACTGCATACCTGATGGCTTTGCACCCTGCAACCAACCCCCAACTAGCTGATATCGCTTATATCTTATCGCTTAGAAAACCCTTCGATACATTGCATTAATAAACTAGGCCTATTAACCCTACCTTTTTCAACACAAGAAGTGGTCTTTAGCAAAAATAAAAAAAATTATAAATATATTGTCCTGATTTAAACTGTAAGGAAAGTTTGCGAATTGACGTGTGCAAGCATTGGGGGAAAAAAAAAAAAAAAAGTCCAATTACATTTTCTAAAAAGCAAAATATGGCCCGATCTGAAATAGTCCTTCTTAACCTTAGCTACATCAACTTGTCCTTACCAGGGAAAGGGGTTAACTGTCTTGAGAAATATAGCATTTACCTATTAATTTTTTTATGACTAGATGGCAGGTGCGTCGCCCGTTCTACTAACTACCTATATGACATAATACCCACGGTAAAATTATAGTACATTATATCACTAATTTTGCTTTAAGAAAGTTTTTGAATTAGAAAATGTTGCCCTGACTGGAATTATAATAAAACCATACACATCTAGGATTTAAGCATAACAGATACAATAAAAAAAATTTCGGTTCTATTGTAGTTTATTGAAGGGTAATGTAACCTAGGAAAAAAACTACTTATTCTGAAGAAAAAGATCCGTTCTCTTCAAAAATGCCACTCGTTACTGTCGGAAATGAATAGTTTCAGAAATATGTTAACGTAACATTGCTAATGTTAGCGAAGCGAGCCAGTGGCGGAACAAAAACCATTATATTTAGCGTTGCTAATGTTAGCGTGCGCTGCTCAACATTACCGCTTGCCAGTACATGCGAGCTTGATGTTTCTGTTTTCTGGCGAGCGAAACGAGCCCAGGGCGGCACAAGAGCCATTATATTTAAACATTTTAACAGAAAATATATGTTTTCCTCTAGTAAATAACGTGATTTAATCGGTTTCCGGGGCTTTTGTAGTTTCTTGGGACAGAGTGAAAACCCACATCTTACAAACATAAGAGCATCACCTAACCGAAGGTTCCCCACCTAGCCTAACTTAACCAACCTAACCTAATATTCTCCACCTAACCTAACCTAGGAGCCATATCCTTACATATTTACTCACAGGGGGCTAATCCCCCGGGACACCCCTTACACTGCCCTACTCTTATCTTACCCTGTCCCAACGAACTACATTCACCCAATTTACGATTGAAATGAAGGGCAAATTCGGTTAAATCACGTTATTTACTACAGGAAAACATATTTTCTGTTCGAAATGATAGGCTACCCTGTAGATTTGTAAGACTTCACCTTTTTTACCTTTTTCTTTTTCTACCCGTTTAAATTTGTTATAACGAGTAAGTAATCTAATGAAACACATTAATTTATCTAAAAATTGTCTCTTCGTTCCGTGAACTTGTTCCTTTCCCAAGTAACAGCCCTTTTGTTGTCTGTCATGAGTTGGTAAACTGGCCACGCATCGATGCTGAGTTTATATGGGCATTGTGAAAAACTTAGCTTCTAATATTTTAAACAATTAATTTAAACTCTCCACACATGTAATTTCAAAGATAGTGCACGTTTGACCATAACAAGCCTAACTTAATCTGCATTAACTTCTTGTTTAGCATAGGTTATTACTAGGCCTACCCACACTTTCATAGGGCGGATCTCCGAAACGCACTTACTACTATTTCGTCCATATTAAGCTTGACTATCAACCTAATACCAACAATAATAAGTAGGGATTAATGTCAAACTATATTTTGTGCGATTATAAACGGTAATTACCTCTGCCATGGTATTTGACTGAAATTTCGCCTACTTTGGTGTGATCCTACGAGATATAACTACGGCCGCTCACCTGACACTTAGTGTACGAGATTGTCTCAATTGTTGTAAGACAACGTTGAAGTCGTTAGGACGGCACATCATCTGTTAAAGTTTAAGTAAAATGCCATATCTTACAACATTTCTTTGATAATACCAGCCGAATACAAACCAAAAACACTTTAAATGAGCAGGTAACAGATGTTTACATCATCATCGCCATGTTTAAGACAAAAAGTACATTACTTGTTTACTTGTTTTGGGTTTAAATCCAACCCTCCACTGAAGTAGGGTGAACTACTTCTCGGGCGGGTCCATAATAATCATCTAACGAAACATTTTCATTATAACTTATACAATTCTTTGATTGTAGCATCTTCCAAATCATATGATCTTGTGAAAAGTAATGTCTTTAGTTTCTTCTTAAATTCAATTGCTCCCTTTAGGTCCTTCATTTCAGTTGGCAGTTTATTATAGTGTCTAGGCGCACAGTAGCTAAAAGCCCTTTCACCAAATTTACTATTTGTTCTTGGTTCAGATAGCCTATGTTTGTCACTCATGTGTCTTGTGTTAACATTTGTTTCTAGTTCCAGTTTATTCAGGCATTCTTTTAAACATTTTGTTCATTTTGGTTCAGTATCTTAAACGTTAGTAAGAGTAGCTTGTATTCAATTCTCGCTTTTACCGGTAGCCATTGTAATTTAATTAGTACAGGGGTAATTCTTTCCCTATTGTGTAGTCCTTTTATTAATCTAGCGGCTCTGTTTTGTACTCTGAATTTTCTTCAGCTGATAATGTGGTGCGATTTTAATGCTTCACAGGTTTGTGATCAGACAAATGGCAGGAGCACAAGATAGGGCAATTTCAGTTGCCATTAAACATCTTTAGACAAATCTGACCGTTTTAAATTATATCATTGCTTTAAAACGTTAGTGAATAATTACTAAAAAAAATTTAATGTTCATAGAATTCAACATATTTTATTGTTTTAATGTTGTTACTGTTCTTGAAATGTTTTATTTATTTTTTTTAATACTTTTCATACATAGTTTATTTATTTCCTTACTTCCTTTCCTCACTGGGCTATTTTTCCCTGGGTTTATAGCATCCTGCTTTTCCAACTAGGGTTGTAGCTTAGCCGTTGATAATAATAATAATAATAATAATAATAATAATAATAATAATAATAATAATAATAATAATAATAATAATAATAATAAAATTGTTGAACATTGGATCACTACAAAAATTCTTTTATAGATATAACAATACCATACCAAATTCAAGCACTAGCTACGCTAATTTCAGAGAGAACCATTATCTTGTACAGTATCCAACATGGATGAACTAGTGCATGGCATTAATATTACGGAATGGAACACTTAATAATAGGAACCAGGGCTCAATCTTAAAAAAAAAAAAAAAACTGTCACTGTCCTGTGTTGCATTTTTTGAGGGGCAGCAAAAGAATTAGTAATTTTATACACTTTCCCATAATTATCTTGTTTTACAAGAAATGGAGAATGCCAGAAAACTCAGTCAATCAAAATTACTTTAAATTAATCAACGTTAGCTACGAAAATAAAGGTCTTCACATAATCACTAACAAGTATTCTACATGATTAAATCAGAACAATATGATTTAAAGGTGGTTAATTTCAATTTCAATCTAACAAACTATAATTACGTAACTAGTTTTAAAAGATTATTACAATGAATTTGGTCATTTTTAAATTTTGCCTAAAACGTTTCATAGTTCAACTATTAATATTATGGCGTGATAACGCGGTCTGCAGTACACACGACCCAGTCATTCTTAAGTAATAACTATTTTTGTTATAGAACTCAGAATAACGATCTTAATAGCGCTAACGTAGTTAGATAACTGTAAACTTGCTTGTTTAACAAATAATTCTTACAACACCGTTAACATCCGGAAACTCAAGTTACCATGAATATTTATTTTCATGACTAAAAGTTGGAAAACAACTAAGATATTGACGACGTTTTACATCACCTGTAGCTTATTAAAGTATAAATGTTGATAAATTCTACAAATTATAGTGTTTTAGCACATTGTACATCCCTCCCTGCCATTTCAACCATAGGATAATTGCTTCAAGTGTCGTCAGCTAGTAGAATAATGTGCTAAAACACTATAATTTGTAGAATTCATCAACTTCTTCTTTGGCCCCCACATAAAAGCGGGAAAGGATGCAGACAAAGAAGTAGTAGTTGATGAATTGTACAAATTATAGTGTTATAGCACATTATTGTACTAGCTGACGACACTTTAAGCAATTATCCCATACTTAAAATGGCAGGGAGGGTTGTATAGCCTAATCTCAATAATGAATTGGATTACAGTATCTGGAGAGATTTATAGTTTTTCGAATTTACTTTTTCATCCAAGAAAAGGACATAAAATTGGTTTTGAAAACCACGCTTTCTAAAGATATGTAGCCAGGAGGAAATATTCTTTTTATTATAATTTTGCAAACCAAATAAAAATGCAGTTATAATTAGTTACCTAGAATTATAACAAAACCTTAGAGGTTAGCCAGATTCTGTGGGTCGGTTTGTCTTGTGCCATGAAAAATTTTATAAACGTTTTTAAAGTGACAATTATAACACTTAACGCAGGCCATTTTACTGTCCAGGCCGTACTACACTGGATTCCTCTCACTGGTTAGGGCTCATATATAAAACTTGCGTACTTCGCTCACATTCTAGCACTATATTTAGAAAGTTAAATATGATAAACGTCGAGTAAAACAAACTTGAAAGGATAAACCTATAAGTAACCTTACAGCAGTGGTTCCCAAACTATCTTACCTGACGCCCCCTTTTTGCTTCCACTCCTCTTTTTTTTTTTTTTGTATGAAATGATTCTTACATTTATTTCTTAGCATTGTACAGGAAAACAGATTTCTGTTTGTATTACATTTTAATAATGAAAGCCACTCAAAAAATAATAGTACATTCCAGTAACTAAAAACGAAACATTTGGTTCAAAGTGAGCGAAAAAAAGTTTGAACATTAGCAAATTGGCAAAATTGAGTTATAATTTTAAGAATAGATAATTTGAAAACATGGCATATAATATTTGGAAATACTTATGAGACTATGGCACAATTTCTGGTCAAATTTAGTGAGCTGGATGCATGTATGTAATGACAGATATTTGTTCTTTTTATGATTTTATTATTCTATTAAACAATTAATTTCGAGCAGATGACTTCACGCCCCCCTTGTATCGTCCTCACGCCCCCCTAGTGGGGCGCGCCCCCCAGTTAGGGAACCAATGCCTTACAGGATGATGGGTGAAGAACTATCACATTTACTTACTATAATACTAGCTGGCAGCTCCTACAGCCTTTGAGGGAATGACGTTAGTCAGCTTGATCAGCTGGTCACTAACTTGGTGCTCACGTCGATAGTTTAATTATATGCTATCAATCGCGTGAAATATGGTAAAGGTATAATAAACTAAAGACTTCTTTACTAACCGAGTTTAATGTTTATTTCTAAAACGGAACATTTAATTTTTACATTGACCGGATTTGACTAGTATTCAATAGTTGACGTTGAAAACGAAACGATTTCTGTATACTTTCCTAGTCCTTTATTAGTCAAATGAGTTGTTTACTTACGACACGTGAATCAACCTTTAAAAGTTTTTATCGTAGTCTAGATATATTTTGGCCTTTTTAATGAAAAAAATATATATATCAAAAGTCCGAAACCCAATATATATTTGATATTTAACATCTAATACAGTATACAATGTGTTTGCCCTAATGTATTGCAATACCCCTGAAATATGTTTTCACAAACTCTAACAAACTTGTTAACACCATAACGTACATACATTCTAGGGGTATTTCATGAACTATAAAAGATAATTTCCATTATTATCCTTATCATTAATAACAAATATATTTACAGGTTAGATTAACCTTCATCATTTAACCTGTAAAATAGGCCTGTGTTTAAAAAACTTGATTTCTTGAGTATCTTATTTATATCGTAACAGCTAAATATGTGGGCGGCCATGTCAATTTGCATTAAAAAAAAGGCTTCCCAGGATTATTGAAATTCAACAAAAACACCTGAATACCGTTATTTGTAAGCTTGCCTTTTTTCCTTCATCAATTTTCATAGAAAATGTCTGCCTTGATAAGTAATTTTCATAGCTGGTATTGTAAAGGAATTAATACTTGTAAAATATATCCACACACTCCCCTATTTCATTATTAAAGCTACTATTTGTCTGTTATACATTATTTTTGCCAATTATCCCTATGATCATGGGTCCTTTTACTGGCCAGACAGTACTACTTTGGATCCCTCTCTCAGATTAAGGATAATTTTGTCTTTGCCTACCATACACGGATAGTCTGGCCTATTCTTTCCACATCCACCTCTGTCCTCATAAACCTGACAACACCGAGATTACCAAACAATTCTTCTCTGCTCAAGAGATTAACTACTGCAATGTAATAATTGTTCCGTGGCTACTTTCCTCTTGGTAAGGGTAGAATAGACTCTTTAGCTATGGTAAGAATTTCTTCTAGGAGGACACTCCAAAATCAAACCATTGTTCTGTAAGTCTTGGGTAGTACCATAGCTGGCATGGCCTTCCACTGTCTTGATTTATTATAATTCCCTTGATTGAGGTAACCTACACTCGGCCACGTTGTTCTCTCTCTCTCTCTCTCTCTCTCTCTCTCTCTCTCTCTCTCTCTCTCTCTCTCTCTCTCTCTCTCTCTCTCTCTCTCTCGGCTATTATTCCCTATTGGAATCGTTGGGCTTATAGCATCTTGTTTTTCCAATTAAGGTTATAGCTTACCTTGTAATAGTAATAGTAGTAATAATAATAATAATGATAATAATAATAATAATAATAAGAATAATAATAATAAGAGTGATGTGGGTGTTATGGAAAATAGCATAACCACCACTATCAACTTTAATAATCTTATTTGCAGACCACACGTATTCAATAGCATAGCCTAATTAGGTCCAAAATGTCCGGAAAGCCTTAAAAACATATGCAAAGTCTTTTCAGGAGACAAGTCGGGTGATCTACGTATATTTTACAAAATATAAGTGAGAAAAGTCAGAGTTACTGTAAGGTACATAAACGTAATTGAGATATGGTCCGGTAAGAAAATGGGAGAAACTATAATTTCTACTTCAGTATCTAATAGCATTTGATTAGTTTCAGCCAAAGGTATTAATTTATATAAGATACTTAAAATGAGCGTTGCATCATTTGGGATTTGGTAGAAATTTAGAATCCTGGACAGAATCCCACATTGTGAAAAGCGGACAATTAAATCACACAGTAGGCTACAATAAAGTAAAGAATTTTTATTAAGTTCTTTTATCTATGACATATCCTAATAGCACATATTAATGAGGCACAACATGCTGATGTACATATGAGCTACATTTACTTAATTAGTATACATTAAAAGAACTTAAATGCCATTAACATGATATATTCCAGCTATTTCATCCATATTCAAATAATTCAGCTTTGTGTTGTAGTACAAGCTCATGAACAAAGTTAAGCAAAGAAAAATTATCCGGCAGTTGCCAAATATGGATAAAATCACTGGAATAAATCATGTGAATAGCAAACAGGTTCTTTTAATGTTTACCATGAAAGTAAATGTAGTGCATAGGCACACGAAGTTGCTAGTCAATTATTCAATATGTGCTATTTTTGATAAATAAAAAATTGTGAGTATGCCAGATACCGAAATTTACTCATTACGTTCAAGAAATAATTCTGGTGACAGAAAACCTCAAATCAACTAATCAATCCATCTGGTGACAGAAATAATAATTACTGCGACTGTTGTCAACCAGTCAGCATACAGAACAATTATATTCTACAGACCGGTATGAATGATCTGTAAATGACGGATGTGATTGAATATGGATCTTGATATCAATCGATCTTTGTGCTTCTTTTGATAAAGTTGTGCATAAACTGCTACTTGATGATTCATCAAACTTTTGCGCACTTAAAAGATTACTTGGTTGACAAACTACAGTACGATGTACGAATTGTTAACTCGTTCATCCTACGGCCCATTCTTATTTTGCAGCTATAACATAGGTCTGTTAAAAGTACTACAGATAATTAAAGTCCTCACACAAATTTTCCTAATATAATAATGTTTACTTTTCAAATTAACCAATAAAACCAAGGGTAAATATATGATACTTTAATTTCTAGCCAAATACATGAACCATATATTTTTCCTACTCGCTATCTTGTGTTTTATTCATTTCTGACCATGATTATTGGGGCAAACCACCGTTCATGAGGTTTTGGACCCCCTTATATAAAGACAATTATGGGGGACCACAGTGGGAAACCGTTTTTTTTTTTTTTTTTTGGGGGGGTGGGGGGGTGGGGATTTCATGGACGAGTGATTTGCAGCAATAATAATGGTCATAAATGTAAAATAAGTCCAAGATAACCAGTTGGAAAAATATATGGTTCATGTAAATGGTTGTAAACAGGCCAAAACGTGATAACTTAACTTTTGAGATTTGTAAGAGTACAGAACCTAACAAACCCACCTAGCCTAACTTAGTTGTTCCCAGGTCACAATCCCTAGTCGGGGGCACGGCCCCCGGACCCCCCTTCCCAGGTCACCCCCCATAGCTGGAGGCCAAGCCCCCCGGACCCCTTTCCCAGGTCACAAACTATAAGTAAATCACAAATAAATCCTTAGATTATGATAAAGTAAATCACAAATAAATCCTTTCATTATGAAAAAGTAAATCCAAAATAATTCCTTACCTTATGATTGACATTATAGTAGACTACAGTATGTTTCCTCTGGGTTATATGTAGCAGGGGCTCTTCACTCACACGTGCAACCCTAACCTAGGCTTACGAATCCCAGTTTTGGCATGGCCGTACAATTATCCAAAACTCTTAGCCTAGACTTTTAAACCCAACATCCAATATTAACCTCATCGCTTACTTCGAGTAATCGTAAGGTTTTTGATCCCTCCCTAATTTACCAACGTTCCTGCACCCATGGTGCTACGAAATACATGTTACCAAGCACTCCTAAGGGCATGCCTATTAATTACCTTATCTTCAGTTGGCGAATTTTTTTTCGAAGTACTGTCCAGTTGTCTGACGAGACTCGCCATTTGCGTTGGCAGTGTTAAGGACAATCCACAATCGTCAACACAGAAGACTGTAACTCGGTAACTCCTTACTCACGACTAATGAAGCGTCTGAAGCGATTCAACTTCAAGCGAGTGTTTTGTATGAACATCAGGTAGTGCTTCTTAACCAAAGATAGTAACCCATTAATGATGCTTCTTAACTGAAAATTCAAGATGAGGATAACTTGGAAAAAATATTGCCGCACTATTAGCATTGCTGTTGTACGAGTTATAGCGAGTCCTTTAATAAATGTCGTGCGTTAAAAATAAGATGTTAAAAGTTCAATCAACCTTATAAATGATAGTTTACTTACTTCACTCTAAGGGCTGCTTATCCGGTCCTGTACAGCAGGGGAACCATACTTTCTACAGGACTTCCACATTCGTTATATCATGTTCATATGGGAGCACATAATATTTCGCATCGTGTATTGCTCACTTCCTGTTCATCGTCACTATCAAAGCAAGCGCTGAATAAGAAAATCTTGATTCCTCTTGAAAGCTTTAATATCTTCAATCATTTGGATGTCTCGTGGGAACTTATTGTATTGTCTCGAGGCTGCATATCTAAAGGCTCTGGAGCCTACAGTAGACATATATCTAGGTTCTAATAGTTTGAAACCATCTGTAACTATTCTAGTGTCAACACGATTTGTTGGCTGCACAATATGTAATAATTCTCTCGGATATTTTGGACGAGCGGTTCTGATAACTTGGTGGGTTATTGTACATATTTTAAATTCAATTCTCGCTTTAATAGACAACCATTGTAAACCAATTAGTATAAGAGTGATCCTTTCTCTAGGTGGGACACCTTTTATTAGTCTTGCTCTTCTGAGTACTGTTTTGTCATTTCTTAAGTTATACTTTTTGCAGATTGTAGTAGCTGGAGTTGCAGTAGTCAATCCTGATTATAACACAGTTTGTCACAAGTTTCTTTAGAGAATATTCATCCAAGTACCTTTTTTTCTTATGAAAGCAATGTTCCTGAGATGATAACCAACATTTTGACCAAACCATCATCAAGAAAATCATTGTACATACAATGACATCAATTTACATGAACTATGAAAGGATTTTTAGCATTTAATCTCAAACATTGACGTTACCATATTCAATATCAAAGACATTAAAGGGACTCAATATATTGTTTTAGAACTATATGACAAGTCAAAACTAGAGTCAGGGACATATTCTCTGAAAAAAAAAATGTTAAGAGGTCTGACATTAATGTTCTAGAAGGAAGTGAGATGGGAGATAACGTTAAAAGTCTAAATTTTGGGTATATCTTGTCCAAAAGGATACTGAGAAGACCCTTTGTAGTAGAATGCCTCAGTACCATACCAAAGGTCTAGCGAGAGAAAATGATTGATATAAAACATAAATTAGAGCCTGTGATTTTTATTTCATGTGCATCTGTTGCTTGATCTCGGCCTGACAGTTACGGATCATTCGTTAACAATATAAATACGGGAAATAAATGTGGATATTAAAACAACAATGGAGACCTCACATTTTAATGGCTTCATGTAATACATTGCCATACACACACATAGCACCACCTCGCCACATATAAACTTAAGTTATTTGTACATAAATATCTTTAAAATCATAACCACTCATGGCAAATACAATAACAAATAATATTCAACCTATAAAATGTTTTTTTGTCTTTTTTTTTTAATCTTTTGTTATAGAGCGCTTGTCACATAGCTATCGTTTTTTTTGTAAGATCTACAGTACATCGAGGTTTAAACAGGCACTCATTCTCAGAGCACAAAATCACTCTTTAAGGCGTATGCAGGAAGAAAGACCCCAGCCTTTATGTCCTCGGCCACTCACAAACGGCCAACGAGCGAACAGAACAATTCTTCTTTTCTCTCCTGGCTACGACATTCGCAACCTGCGTTTAAACCCCGTAACTTTAACCTTATCTTAATCACTAGATCTCACGGTTTGACTTTTTTTTCGAGTCCTTTTAAGACTAGATCCTGCATTTCCTTACAACCCCCATAAAAGGACTCTGAGCTCAGCCTTAGGTTCACGAGAGCATCCTGCACATAAACGGACTCGAGTCGATTTCCAGTATAAGACCTTAAAACCATTCCTCCTTGAGGACTCACAAAAAAAAGACTTCTCTCAAAATGTTCTGGGTATAAAAATGTTGAAAATCAATTTCCATACAGCGTACCTAAAAGTATCCTTAATAGGTAGAAAAGTGGAAAGTATGGGAAAATCTTACGAAGGCTTACAAAAACTAGTGTAGGTGTGAAAATGTTTTTTTTTTTTTAAACTGGTTTTTATCTTGTCATTGGATACCTGCTCTTGTTGCAGTTCACACGAGCATAATAGAAAAAAAAACTGAATTCAACTTACCTCATGGGTTTTGCCGTTATACTCTATAAATACTCCAGTAATTCTATTAAAAGGGTAGAACTCTCTGTTCGATCCAAAGACAAGTCACAAATATTGGTAATACTGCACTGTCAACATCAAAGCTACATTCATGTACAGAACATGATATAGTACAACTAGGAGTGTACACATAGATTTATACATGGTATTTCAAATGTGGAAAAAGTAATAATAATAATTATCCTGGGCGACATTAGTTTCGGGTAACTTTATTCATATATTCTTTAATTCTTGGTCCATTTAAATAATGGAAAATATCCCGTTTACAATTACGAAAGAAAGAGAAACGGAAACAAGGAAAGGGTGACACACAGATATGTATTATCCTTCGCCATATTTAATCATATTCAATCCATTTAATCCTAAATTCCATTGACTTTTAAAAAAAGAAAATAAATATTGGCAATGATCCTTAGCAATGAACTAGTTCCGGGACGAATCTAGTAAAATCTAGCACAGCTTTTCACGTGTTCTTCACTATTCAAAAGCCTTTATTTTTATTTACTATAAAGTAGAAAGTTTTTTTGTTTTTGTTTTCAAAGCAAGACATCAGTGCCAAGAACTAATGGATATGTTACATTCATGGATTTCGTAATTCTAAACCATCTACCTATTCAAATTTTGAAAAGAAACAGTCCTCATTGTTATTCAGGTCGGGGTCTTATTGGAAAAAAACATTAAAATTAGTTTTTACCTGATATATATATATATATATATATATATATATATATATATATATATGTATATATATATATGTATGTATATATATATATATATATATATATATATATATATACACATATATATATACATATATATACATATATATATATATATATATATATATATATATATACATATATAATATATATATACATATATATACATACATTTTATAAATATATATATATATATATATATATATATATATATATATATATATATATATATATATATATATGTATATATATATATACTGTTTTAATGTGTACATATTCATGTGTTTGTGCATGCACATGTGCATCAAGAAATATGCACACATATATATCAGAATTGCCAATTATCTAAAAGAATAATTTATCCCTTGCATTACTTAGTAAAAGCATTGTAAATTTTAAATTAGGGAAATTACAAAGATTTTCACAAAATTTTGGCGTAAATTAAACCTTAAATAGTATTAATTTCATCTCAAAGAAGCATACTCGCATTCCACTTATTTCCAATTGCACAGATTATCAATGAAAAAGTAATGTGTTATAAAGATAGATATCATTTGCCTGGTCACAGAATATATAAATAAGTAGATTATCATAATCACTTAAATATTATAATTCCTTACTGTACTGTTTTGTGTATTGATCTAGATGATTGAATGTTAAATCTCTAAAAATTTCTGTCGAACTGGAAGGCCCTATATATAAGGCCATTTTAGTCTTATGATATCAACATAAAAATATTATCATAATTGTCATTATCATTACTTTATTGTTTATAGCACACTTACAAAACACAGGTGATATACAACACTGCTTAATGATTTCATGTCAAAGTCTATATCATGGAAATTAATGTTATACACAATCAATGAATTGGCGTACAGCGCATCCTACACCTAACATATTGCAATATTATGCAACCCCGCAATGTGAGATCATGAACTGCAGTATAAATGTCTATGACTTCTCTAACCCGGTCTACTCCAAGGAAGACCTGATTAGCTGCAGTTTAGACATGATTAACCAGAGCATAGAGACATTCAGCTTACGATGTCGGCTGATGATCTGCAGATGAGTTGTGATCATCGCAGTGTCGATGCGATGCCAATGCGATGCCCGTGCGATGCCAGTGCGATGCCAGGATTGCATTCGCAGTCAGGCCCACTTGTCAGGGCCATAAAAGTGACGAAATGACCAATCTGCACAACAGTGACAAGAGGATTTTGTGGAGTAAGATGCTATCCTTCCATTTAGATTTATCTCCTGCTTCAACGTACACTGAAGACAATGATCACCTACAGAACGAACAGGTTCCGACACCCGAAGCTTCCTCCACATAACCACTATTACCCAATAACATTTTTGTCTGAACGAGCAATGTTTCGAGAGAAAATGGAACTGTAAAACTTGATGTAATAACTTTTTTTTAGATTAATAAAGACAATTCTTGAGGAATACTTCTCATAAATGACGCGAAGTGAGAGAAAGTCATACTGACCTGACATACTAGAGGATGAGAGAGGATTTATTCCAACGTTCTCATTCAGAATTTTTTTTTTTTCAACGAGGGCAAAGCGTCAGGCTTTAAAATGTGGAGAGGTAGATTATCATCATCATCATTTCATTCAGCTAAGTCATTTATTCATAAACTTTTTCTTCCTATAAATTTCTAAAATGTAAAGTTGCCCTAAACACTGACTTTGAACTCTTTTACGTTTAATGTCTTGTGCCTAAAAAGGTTTCACAACTACGACAGACGTTTTGTTTAAGGGAACACTTGTACGATAGCATTTAGGTCAGTTTGGTTTGCGAAGAAAATTAGTATCTCTAATGTACTAATGATGATTTAGAAGAATCTTGAAGCTTTCCACATACATATACATA
The DNA here is from genome assembly GCF_036898095.1 of Palaemon carinicauda. NCBI lineage: Eukaryota > Metazoa > Arthropoda > Malacostraca > Decapoda > Palaemonidae > Palaemon > Palaemon carinicauda. The sequence goes on from NC_090752.1 coordinate 12,865,075, forward strand.
TACATTATTTTGCGTTTTGCTAGATGGACACGGTAAACAACTAATTTCATCGTATAAAAATGAAAACTTAAATTTTTCTGTTCAACATCTATATATCTTGAGCACAGAAGTCCCGTGGAGATAGGAAGGTTCAGATAGTATCTGTCACATTGTCATTTTGTCTGTGGGATGTACTCGTTTGCAAGTCTTCCTTAAAGGCAAGACAAAGGAAGCCTAAATTGTAGCGAAATTCAACTAACCATTTGCTACAAAGATTTCAAGTTCTACTTCCTGAGCAACAGTTACTTTTGTCCTTGTTGTGGTCTCGTATGCTTGGCTTGTCAACATGAAGCTCGGATGAAGAAGTCAGCTGGTTAAGTCACCCCATTGTGTTTATGTGCCGTAAGAAATAAGTCCGGCAGAGGATGCAAGCCTCCTTCAGTGGATGCGACCCTCTGGCAGAGGATGTGACCCTCCTTTAGAGGACGCGAGCCTCCTTCAGAGGACACGAGCCTCTGGCAGAGGATGAGAGCCTCCGGCAGAGGATGTGACCCTTCTTCAGAGGACGCGAGCCTCCGGCAGAGGATGTGACCCTCCTTCAGTGGACGCGAGCCTCCGGCAGAGGATGTGACCCTTCTTCAGAGGACGCGAGCCTCCGGCAGAGGATGTGACCCTCCTTCAGAGGACGCGAGCCTCCGGCAAAGGATGCGAGCCTCCGGCAGAGGATGTGACCCTACTTCAGAGGACGCGATCCTCCGGCAGAGGATGTGACCCTCCTTCAGAGGATGCCAGCCTCCGGCAGAGGATGTGACCCTCCTTCAGAGGATGTGACCCTTCTTCAGAGGACGCGAGACTCCTTCAGAGGATGCGACCCTTTTTCAGAAGATGGGATCCTCCTTCAGAGGAGAAATAACAGGAGCAACTATCAAAGTCATGATCCTTAAGATGGTATTGACGGGTTTATAGGTTGGGGTTGAGGAGTTAGGAAAAGATAATATAGTTTGATACCTTGGTTTGAATTAGATCTTAGAAGCAGTCTCTAATTCGGTCAACGGGGCGACCGTGATCTTCAGAACTGTGATTTCAAGTATCAGATGCATTTTGACAGATGTTGATATATTAGAGAAGTTCAGAGGATTATTAATATGATGCAATGATTATGGAAGCTGACTCTATACAGCGTTTGATTAAAAAAAGTATATTTGTCTCTAATAAAGAATTTTCATCTTACTTGAAGCGTTTGAAGCAACAATAGCATTAGACAGCTCTTGTAAAAAATATAGGAATATTCGTTTCTTTACTATCTATTCGTACAAACCAATCCATATCAAACAGTCAAGCCTTTACAAAGACTATGTAAATTTAATCTCAGTCCCATTCGTGAACCTTGGAATCTTCAGGAGCATAGCCAATTGAAAATTGGTTCACAGACAATAACTTCAGATGTATTACTCGAACAACTTATAATTTTTTTCAATTTACGTTTGAAATCACGATCCGATTAAAGGGAATGACTGGTTCGTAATATTTCTGGATACAGAATTTCTCATGACAACTTGGTTTCTCTTTATGCCTAAAAGCCTTAAATTGAATTTTTATCTGAATCGAAGTATTTAGCACTGGATAATGTTTAATTTTGTTGTTTGAGTAAGATTCCTTAGGCGATTTAGGCAATAAAGTTTTTTTATTTATTAAACATACATTTTAATATATGCATTATACAGCCATAATATAAAGCCTTTTTACAGCCTAATACAGCATAGTTTGAATAATGGTAAACAACTTTGTTTTTACATCGTTTATCTATCGAGAATCTCATTTATTGTAATGAAATCAGCAGAGAGCGAATGATATTTGTTTTTTAAAGCACGAAACCCTATTTATGTTCCAGACGGCAAGCCAGCATTTGCAATAAAGAACAAATTCATTGAAGACTTGAATAAGGGAAGAGGGGACTGGGATTAGGTATCGAGGGTAACTATACAACTACAGAGCTAGTCGCTTCTGCGCCTATGTAACTTCCGGCAATAGCATGCAACTTCACACCTCCAGTTATTTTTGTTAATTAATGCAAATTCTCTTTTTTTCGTGGAACATCATGGAATGCTGTGTTATGTGTTCATGAGATGGGGAATGGAGGTTACCACTAACATTTTATTTTCTTTAATATATAGAATGAGCAAATTTCCAAAAATGGAGTTTCGTGATCTTCCAGAGGGGATAAACTACAAGCTTTCCAGTTTCTGTTTTCCAGAAGGTCACGATCTCCCGAGAGAGAGAGAGAGAGAGAGAGAGAGAGAGAGAGAGAGAGAGAGAGAGAGAGAGAGAGAGAGAGAGAGAGAGAGAGAGAGAGAGAAGCACAGTCAAACATCGAGAGGAAGATGCTGTGAGACAGACGTCTTACCTAAAATTTTGATTCGTAGATTCGAAAGCATCATTCCTAAGAACCTCTCAGTGTGTGATTACTGCACTTCTTTTTTTTTCATAAACTTCTCTTTTTAATCAAAGTGCCCCTTTTTGCTCATGTCCTCCGCATTGTTCAAGCCTTATATGTACAAGTGTGTCGCTAATATAAGCCGTCTCTCTTAATAATTTACATGGTTATGAAATACTTTATACAAATGAGGGAAAAGTTATTTGATGAACGTGTCTGAGACTCAGTCTCAACTCTATGAAACCAAGAAAAAAAAAAATATCTGAAATACTAGATTGCTGCTTAATGCAACTTTATGTATGTATATATCTAAAGTAGTAATATTATTATCTGCACGATTACGAGGTGGGATTGCCCTTGTACAAGGAACATCGTATGTGACTTGCTGCAATACCACTTCAAGCCAGACTAATCATGTACTACAATAAATAAATATATCTATTGTCTTGAACTGGGAACGTAAAATTTCTTTATATCTAAATGTTTCATCCTTATAGAAATCTACATAGAAATGATATTCCACAAATACAGCATTTATAAAAATGGAGAATAACGCACGTCTTTGGAAGAATTATTATGAAACCAAATCCATGGCCATGGGTATTTTTCCTCTTTGTTTTTGGGTTTCTTAAACAGCCTTACTTTTTAAAAAGCAAAAAAAAAATGAAATTCATTGATATGAAAAACACTTATCGAAGGCTCTATGAGCTTCCTATGTCCTAGTAATTACATATTGTCAGAAACATACACATCAGTGTTACCAGCGAAATGTATAAAAACCCATCAGTGTTACCAGCTAAAATGTATAAAACATACCACAATTTAGAATAGGTAGGAAATGCTGCTTATCCTTTACAATCATTCTTTTGCTTAATGGTATTTGATTAGCAGGAAATTTAACAAATGAATTTGAAAATCAATATCAGTCATAAGGCATTCATTAATATACTGCAAACAAGGAATGGAAGCTAAATCATACCAATTCACGTTTTGCCAATTCAGAAAGTGATTAGGAATTTCAACAAGTGATGATGCAAATACAACACCTGTAAAAGGTTGTAGCCAGACCTGCTGGTATTAGCTTCAATATAGTTCAATATAGTATATTTATATATATACTGCGTATGTATTTCAATACATACGCGTGTGCTTTTTTTTGCTCAAGAGAGTTTTTTTGTGTGACTATTTTTTCTTCAAGTTTCAAGTCTCACGAAATGAATTCATCAGGGGCGACACTGTGGTCACTTTTTAATCCTCAATGAAACACAGAGAAGTCTGTCACTAAATGAACAAGATTCACCTAAAATGTAGGAGTTACAACTTATAGTTGAATGTTTATCCACTTCTGTACTCAGTTTTCCAATTGATTTGTTTATAATATTCTACAGAAAAAGCCTGACAACCTATTGCGCTAAGGATAATCACTGGTTTTCTATGTACCACTTGCCCTATTTCTAGTTTGTCCTTTTCACAGCAATTCTTCAACCACAGCCACTGGGTTCAGCCAATGACGAGGGCAAATGGTTTTCGTATCTTCTGTTTGGTCACATGTGTATTGAACCAATAGTTACTCCAGTATCTGCGGAATAGACGTAAGAAATTACTAAACAAAACAATAAAGAATTCTAGATAAAGTATAGATTACCTTTACACATGAATACTGCAGGTTACCGGATACCATTTGATTTATAGATTTTCCTCTAAATGTCCCGGGGATAGGGCAGGGGAGACCATTCATCACTGAAATGAAACTGAGGGTGAAGTAGAAGGCTAAAAAAGGGTGCAACTAATGGGCCGGAGGGAAGTTGCAAAGATCTTTCAGTAATGTCTACAGTGTATCACATGAGGTACACTGTTAGTATTAACTCATAAGGAACCAGCCTTTAAGTTTATGGTAAGAGAATAATTAGCCCTTTCACAGGAATCATGGCAAGATTAGAGTATAAATGGATTAAGATTGTACATATTTTTGTTTTCTAAATACTTGAGTTTGTGCCTTAAAACTACAGACAGTAAATTCTTGTAAACAATCCAGGCACCCTCCATGTCCCAAGTGGATATTTTCATTGAGTACATTTCACCTATCATTTGACTTTTATTTTCTGCATTTGACTGATGATGTGTCTATTGACTTACGTGCAGGTCTTAACAATACAATGAGTGAAAAGAGAAATACTTAAAAAACGACTGGTTAACTTAGGAGTTTGAAGGAATGTCCTTCATCACGTGAATAGAAACATGTCTGCTCCCTCTGCAGAGACGATGGTTAATGTTTTGTAAATAGTAATAAGTGTCCTAAAAGGCTTTGCATATACTGTATATTGGTTTAATGCCATTGTTAGATCATCGATAATTATTTAAGGTGAAAGAATAGAGACAAACATGACTCTATCAGGTTAAAAAAAATATTCTAAATATGTCAAGTACAAAGGCAGGCAGGGATGATAAAACGGACCTCAACTTACGAACATTCGACTTATGAACACAAATCCAACTGAATTCATAAACCTCAGATATTGTATCAAAACTTCATAATGAAATACTGTAATAAAACATATAATATAATTTAAATGCAGTAAGCAAGACGACATTTGCAATATGAATCGGGACTATATATTGACTTTTGCCATATGAAAGGGGACTATTTATTGACTTAGCGTTATGAAAGGGGTCTATTTATTGATTTTTGCAATATGAAAGGGGACTATTTAATGATTTTTGCAATATGAAAGGGGACTATTTCTTGATTTTTGCAATATGAAAGGGGACTATTTATTGATTTTTTTGCAATATGAAAGGGGACTATTTATTGATTTTTGCAATATGAAAGGGGACTATTTATTGATTTTTGCGATATGAAAGGGTACTATTTATTGATTTTTGCAATATGAAAGTGGATTATTTATTGATTTTTGCAATATGAAAGGGGCCTATTTTACTTTTGCAATATGAAAGGGGACTATTTATTGACTTTTGCATTATGAAAGGGGACTATTTGAATTTTGCAATATGACAGGGGACTATTTATTGACTTTTGCATTATGAAAGGGGACTATTTATTGATTTTTGCAATATGAAAGGGGACTATTTATTGATTTTTGCATTATGAAAGGGGACTATTTATTGATTTTTGCAATATGAAAGGGGACTATTTATTGACTTTTGCATTATGAAAGGGGACTATTTATTGATTTTTGCAATATGAAAGGGGACTATTTATTGACTTTTGCATTATGAAAGGGGACTATTTATTGATTTTTGCAATATGAAAGGGGACTATTTATTGATTTTTGCAATATGAAAGGGGACTATTTATTGACTTTTGCATTATGAAAGGGGACTATTTATTGATTTTTGCAATATGAAAGGGGACTATTTATTGATTTTTGCATTATGAAAGGGGACTATTTATTGATTTTTGCAATATGAAAGGGGACTATTTATTGACTTTTGCATTATGAAAGGGGACTATTTATTGATTTTTGCAATATGAAAGGGGACTATTTATTGACTTTTGCATTATGAAAGGGGACTATTTATTGATTTTTGCAATATGAAAGGGGACTATTTGAATTTTGCAATATGACAGGGGACTATTTATTGACTTTTGCATTATGAAAGGGGACTATTTATTGATTTTTGCAATATGAAAGGGGACTATTTGAATTTTGCAATATGACAGGGGACTATTTATTGACTTTTGCATTATGAAAGGGGACTATTTATTGATTTTTGCAATATGAAAGGGGACTATTTGAATTTTGCAATATGACAGGGGACTATTTATTGACTTTTGCATTATGAAAGGGGACTATTTATTGATTTTTGCAATATGAAAGGGGACTATTTATTGATTTTTGCAATATGAAAGGGGACTATATATTGACTTTTGCAGTTGAAAATCGCAGGCAAGTGAGTTAGGTGAAGACTACCCCAGGCTAAAATTTAACAAAATTCGACTTACAAAGAGTTTATTGGAACTTATTAAGTTTGTAAGTTGAGAATTTCGTATATAATCAATACAAACTAGAGGTGAATGCCATTTAAATAGATCTGCTTCCCACCTTGTATATCTAACACTACCAAAAACTGATGTTAGTCTGGTTGTGACATCACGAAGACCTGTGTCTAAGAGGAATCCAAAAGTTTTGGGAATGTCTTCAAAGAGTCTGATACTTACAAACCTATCCTTTACTGTATCTCCAGTATGGTTGCCTCAGGCTCGTAGAATCATAATCGTACAGGCACGTCAGCTGAAATGAAAAAGAAATATTTCAGAAGACATTTTTTTCCCTATTAGAAGCAGACTACGCCTCTCGCTTATCTTCCAATTTGGTTTTTATATATGTTTTACACGAATTTGCACATTTCTTACGGTACGAAATAATTACCAATTGCCCTCAAATGTATCAAATTAGGTAAAATAAATAATGAAAGGCTCTATAAGCTAAATGAAAGGACTTAATGGATTCATTTCTCTATAAGGAGACGAAATTTATAGGTTATCAAACAAAAGTATAATTTGAAATTCATGCACTTTTCTAAATAAAAAATAAAAGAGGTGACGTCTCCTTGGGGATTATGAGTTAGGTAATAGACTAGAATTTGATGAGTGGAAGCGAAAAGGATAGAATGAAAAGGGAAAGAATTTACATGAATTAAAGTGCCCCTTTGGGCACTCCACGCAACTATTTGAATGATTGTGGATAAATTTACAAATAGACGAAGGTTGTATTAAAAAAAATCCTTACGGATATGAACTTTGATTTCTCCTTGTAATGGATGATTCATAGAAAAGAAAATGCGTTGAATGCGTATTTGTTAGTATTGAAAAAAGGATTATAAAATCAAACTGGGACATAGCTAGACTTCCGAGAAAAAAAGATGAAAGACTGGAAAAAAAATCTTAAGGACTGACTCGACTGTTTGACAAGGGGGAAAAAAGGGGAAGGGGGAACATGGGCGTCAGCTTTTCTGGATTGGGGATCACATGCGGGGTATGGGCGTGAGTGACTTACGGGCGTGAGAGTTAGTGGAGGGAGGGGGTGCGGGAGGAGAGGGTGGGAGGAGGCGCCGGGTGCACGCGGGTACCTGGCGGCTTAACGGCGGGCACAGAGAAGTAGCGGGAATCGATGTGGCCCGGCTGATGGAAGCCCTTGGGTGGTATGACTCCGGCGATGGTGGCGTGCTTGGCGTCGGCTACAGGCAGCCGGCGAGCTCGCATTCCGTGAGCTGCGACAGTCTGCGACTTGATTGCGTATGGGTGTCCCTGTAGAACTGCCCTGGGCAACTGAGGCTCCGTGAAAGTGGTGAAAGAGGATCCAGAACGTTCGTAAGGAGGGGTGTCCGGTTCTACAGCGGTCACGGAACTTCGTCTTTTAATCACCACCGGTGTGGAGGCATCGCTGTAGACGGGCTCAGATGCCACGAACTTCGAAGGGGGCAAGAATCCATAACCTCCACCAACGACCTCTATGTTGGGCTTGCCGACTCTGGTAGGGGGAGGTCCGCCGTGGTTGGATGGAGGGACGGGTGGAGGCACTGCTCCCCTCTGCAAAGAGAGGCTCTTGACAGTTGGCTCTGGAGGGGGTGGAGGAGGCTGGTTTCTGCACAGGTCATCGACGCTAGAGCACCGGGGAGGTTGTCCGGCGGGTAAGGGCATACAACTCTCAGATCCCGATGATCCAGATTTTGAATGGGATGCCGAAGAGGAGGAGTAGGAGGCCTGGGAGTGAATACCGGAGTCGCATCGCTTGTCAGGAGGACTAACTGAAGATGCGGTAGAAGATGAGTCAGAGCATCGAGGGGCTTCGCCTAAGAGGGTAGAGGAATCTCCACTGCGTCCCGGACTGCTTTCCTGTAACGCAAATATTCTATATAAAATCTGCATTGAAGAATTGCCTCAATATAGCATCTAGTATCTAGATAATATCTTTGAGTATAAATTAAAACCTTTTTATGATCAACAGTCTATTACTACAAGGACTTCGCAAGCTGAAGATCACTAATAAACCTGCAAAAATTCACGATTAATATTTTTTATTTAAAAACATATTTAGATAAATAGCAAAAAAATTCAATTTTAAATACAGTAATGTAAAATAAAATAAAAATATTTATGTTAATATACTATGACTTATATGTTATAAATTGTAAGATTAAAATGTGTATTTAATAAAAGATAAAAAAAATTATTTTGGATGAGAACATATACAGTTTTAGTCAAGTTAAAATGGCTAAAGAAATCGATTAAGATATTCAGACTGACTTTTGAACTAACCAATGAATTTCCACGAAGGATGCTGATCTGTGGATGCGGTTGTGCTAAGTTGTGCTGTTCAACACTAAGCTGGTTATTCCCAGAATGTTGTAACTGAACTGGATGAACTAGATGGTGGGTGCGAACAGGCTGGGGGGCTGGAGGCGGTGGAGTCTCTAGGGGAGGTGGTTCAGGCATGGCACAAGACTCGGGAGGTAATGGAAGTGGTGGCTATCCAAGAGAAAATAATCTAATGTTAATATTTCTACAAAAGTCGAGAACAGTGCACCCAGCCATTCTAAAAAAAATAATACAGGAAATTTCCTTCTGGTAATACGAATACATAAAAATGATAAAACTAACATTTACAGATACTGACTATCATTCAAACAGTACTATAAAAAATACTGTTTCTCACCTACATCGCTTGGAAGCCAATCCTCGAAGAACTGGATTAACATGAGGCATCAAGCGATGCACGATCATAATTCTAAGAATATCTTGTCTAATCTAAGAGATCAACTCCTTGTGGGAGGAAAGACAAGCAATAAGGATGCCTATGCCTATAGCCAATTATTTTTATTGAGGGACATTTGCACCGACTCTCAGTGGTGCCCTTTTAGCTCGGAAAAGTTTTCTAATAGCTGATTGGTTGGACAAAATTCTAACCAATCAGCTAATAAGAAACTTTTCCGAGCTAAAAGGGCACCCCTCCGAGTCAGTGCAAATGCACCTCATTAAAAAAATTGAGTATAGGTATGAGTGTAGACTATTTGTATGAAAGTTAAACTGGCAGAAATACCTTAATCTATTCATCATTTGAATTAGGGAAATTATTGAATGCAAAAAAAAATAAAAAAAATTGTGAATATTACACAAGATCTAATTTAATATCAATATGAAAAAGGGATTCCTTAATGCCCGAATTAAAACAGTACATTACTGTCAAGATATTCACCTAAATGAACTAAAACATGGTCAAAGTGAGATCAGCAAAACTGCTTTCATGATTTCTGCACTTCTATTTAGAACAACTATGAAATATAAATATGCTATTAAAACTAATGGCAAGCCACATCAAGGCTATCTAAGACTATTAGCAAGCCTCTATCATTTCATCTAGTAATTCTAGTAATTGCTGACAAGGCCTTTGGAGTCATTATAATCTGAAAAGTCGTGCAACTGGTAAAAATATATGAATAAAAATACATTTTATGAACCTTCCGATTTTCTTAAGGACCTGTCATCTCGGCTGTAAGATTTTTCAAAATAATATTTTTCTAAGATGAGTTGATGCCGGTGTTAATGCATCCACTGACTTCGTCGATGTAGTTAGGTGTGATGGAACGAAAATATGCTTAAGGGAAGAAGGGAGAAGAGGAAAGACTTTCTTTTTATAACCATTTTTCCTCTCTTCTTACCACTTTTCCCTTTATAGAGAGAAGTCAAGGAGAACAAACGAAAACAATATTTTCCTTTCAGTGGATGGTGACGTCTTTTGAAATTAGATCTGCATTGAGAATGAACTTAGTAGGTAACACTGATGCTGATTATATCTACTGACACTTAAAGTACATGATCAAATTATTTTTCGCTAATGTGATATTTTCTTCGGATTATGAGTATTCAGTATTATAATATCTACAATCGTGTATCAATTGGTACATAAATCTAGATGTAACTATACATTCTGCTAATCAGAAAATGAACGCATACACACACACACACACACACACACACACACACATATATATATATATATATATATATATATATATATATATATATATATATATATATATATATATATATATAAATGTGTGTGTGGTGTTCATTTTCTCTAACTAGCAGAATGTATAGTTACATCTAAATTTATATACCAACTGATACACGATTGCAAATATCATAATACTGAATACTCATAATCCGAAGAAAATATCACATTAGCGAAAAATAATGTGATCGAATTCTACCTTTGGGAATGTATATCCATTGGAAATTCACTCATAATAAATGCCTCTGGCTGGGTAAGGATCCGAACCTATACCTCTTAGCCGAAACCATGCCAGCAAGGACTCTACCAATCGAGCTATCATGAGAGATAGGTATAGGTTCGAATCCTTACCTAGCCAGAAGCATTTACCATAAATAAATGAATTTCCAGTGGATATAAATTCCCAAAGGTAAAATTCGATATTAAATGCCATTGTGGTTGATATATATATATATATATATATATATATATATATATATATATATATATATATGTATATATATATATATATATATATATATATATATATATATATATATATATATATATATATATATATGCTTTAAAATGACCAATTGCTCTTATACCAAAGCTTTACATTCATATCGTTCGACTGTTGTGCAGCATCACTGAAAATCTGTTTCTATGAAAACAATGTACGAATATATATATATATATATATATATATATATATATATATATATATATATATATATATATATATATATATATATATATATAGTTCGAAGAGAAATGCTCAAACAAATGGAATCTTGCTTAAATGACGCTCACAAAAGAAAAAAAAAAAGGGAAAATTGTTATTACTCCGTCTATTGGACCGAGAAAGGGTGGGGGGGGGGTGAGTATACAACCCAAGGAAAGGCGTACATAATTTCTTTTGCGCTAGTAACGTTTAGAACCGGGATGCGAAAGTTGAGTTCCATTGCTCGCAAAATTATGCCTCATCCTTAATGTCCTTTATAACCCCCACCCACTCCCCTTTCCTTTCTTCCCTCCTGCCCCTCCCCTAGACTACTAATAATCAACCCCCAACCCTTCCCTCCTCTCGTCCGTACTAAGCAATATTTGCAGTCATCTCAAAATGAAATTGAAAAGGGCCAAAAGGCTTAAAGGTGGGGGGAGGGAAGAAGGACTTTGGGCCACAATCCTCCCCTCCCCAGATGCCATAACCTCCCTCCACCACAGCAACATCATCTAAAACCCCCTACCCCTACCCCAAGGGCATTTCCTCACTCACAGTCACCATCGATTTCCCCTTGTATATTTTCAGCTTATTTTTTCCTCGCTTTACAGATTCGTATGATTTTCCTTTGTTGATTTACTCTCTTTCTTCCTTGATTCAATCTTTCTTTTTTTCTTCAACATTTTTCTTTTTTGAATATTTTTTTTTTCATTAAGTGGAATAACGTCTTGCTTGGGGGTATACTCTAGCAAGATATTCTATCTTATTTCTCTTCCTATTGTTTTGTTATAATTTTTATAGTTTATAAAGGAGATATTTATTTGAATGTTGTTACTGTTCTTAAAATATTTAATTTTTCCTCGTTTCCTTTCCTCACTGGGCTATTTTCCCTATTTGAGCCCCTGGCCTTAGAGCATCCTGCTTTTCCATCTAGGGTGCAGTTTAGCAAGTAATAATAATAATAATTACATTCAGAACTCAATTGTGCAATTGCAGTTTTTATCAAACTCGTCAAGTTAACTGTCTGTCTTTTATATGCAATCCCGCATATCATAATCTACTTACTTTCTCCGTTCCATGCGTGGAGATGCTGTAACTACTATTTGGAAATGTTTATGCCTTTGTTTGCTCTCTAAATACCGCTGTTTTCTTTCCTCTTATCCGGTGCTCCGACCTCCGCTCAGACGTAAGAGATGCTTCCATTTCCATTATGTTGAGGAGATAGATATCTGGTAACAAAATGTAAATTCCAGATTTTTCTCTTTAAGTTTTTATACTATTTATATAAGTTAGATAGTAATATGTCCTGGAAGGATCGATGTAACGCTGTCTCAATGATGTTCGGAAGACAATACACGATTTTCATAATTCCGATAATATCCTTTAATATCAAATATTAATCAAGTTCTTCATGAGTTTGATTCCACCATTCTTTTCCCACAACAACCATGTGACAAATTTCCCTTTTGCAGTCTTTCCTTTGTTCCTTTCCCTTTGTATTATTAACGTTTATTTTCAGTCTTTTACTCAAATTTCACTTCTCCACCTTTCAGACACTATTTCTTCCTCTTTTTCAGATTATACAGTTAACAACAGGTATCTGCACAAATCAGCTCCCATGTGCTCCCTTTCTTGCAATCCATTTTGGCTTTCTCTGAACGTCCCTGACTGGTGAACGCCAGACTGGGGTTCGAGTTCCGCTCAAACTCGTTAGTTTCGGTGGTCGTTGCAACCTCACCATCCTTGTGAGATAAGGATGTGGGTTTTGGGGGAGCCTATAGGTCTATCTGCTGAGTCATAAGCAGCCATTACCTGGCCCTCCTTGATCTTAGCTTGGGTGGAGAAGGGGCTTGGGCGCCGATCATATGTATATATGGTCAGTCTCTAAGGTACTGTCCTACTTGATAGGGCAATGTCAATGTCCCTTGCCTCTGCTAATCAAGAGCGGTCTTTAAACCTTTAAATAAGCAACAGAGGGATCAGTGCTGACCCTTCATGGGCACCAACTTTTATCTCCAAATCGTCTGATAACCATAACCTTGTCGCGGTTTTGATTCTAAAGAATATCTAGTGATGCGGTAGAATTAAATCACAAACTTCTTACATTTTTCTGGTATCTTCTGCTTTCTTAATGTCCACTGAATTACATGTATGGGGTTGCACCCGAATGCCTTCTTCAGATCTTCAAATAAACCCTCCTTGTTGCGTTGTAATTGCTTCATTATAAAGACTGCTTCTGTTGTTGATCTCTCTGGCATGACGCCAAACTGGATATTTTGACTGAAAATTTTATGAGCCTTCCTTATAGTTCCTTTTATTCTAAACCAAGTTCTAGAAGTTTTATTAATTCTCACACTACACGCATCCCCTTCACATTTTATACTTTTACTGCATGGTTCTTTCTCCACTCTTATGATCATACTTTTTAAGGGAGAACATTGTTACTTTCCTAAGAAAGAACTCAGACTATGTACTTTAAAACAGTTTTACGTTAAGTAAATCTCAATTAATTACAAGCTATGCATAATGGAAAGTACTTTATATCCAGGGACACGGACCCCTCTTAGAATTTTACATAAAATATCAGACCATGATATCTCCGACATAAATAAACAAACAGCCTAATAAAATCTCAGTCACGTCTTCCAGACGCAGTGGATGCTGGAGGTGTGATTGAGGCAAACATTGAATTCTTGGGATGTTTCAAACGAAGAGGAGTTTTGTGATATTTCAAACGAATTGATTGTCGAGATTTTATTCCGCACATGTAATGGATGGAAAGCGATTCACAATATTATTTTTTGATTACGGTACGGATAAACTTACTCTGCTGTTCTCTAGTATATCATAGTGATCCCTTACCGCTTACACCAGACCTTTGTTGCAAGTTTTTATGTATTCATATAGTTCTTACATGATGACGAGTCAACTATAAATATGCTGACATCATCAACTTTAAACAACAACCCTAAACTTTTTGCATTTTTTTTTGTGCATATATTTTACATATAGATGGTTTTGTTTGACAATAGTATCATATTGTATATCTGGTAAAAAAAAAAAAAGAAGAAAATTTGATAGACTGAATAACTTACCAGGATACCTGTCAGTTTTTTTTTTTTTTTTTTTTTTTTTTTTTTTTTTTTTTTTTTTTTTTTTGCAGTTGGATACAATCCACAAAGAATTGCATTGTCCCTTTAAAGAAGACAACTTACATATCTCCTGATGTGGCACGGTGTGATAACAAATAAAAAATAATGAATAAATTCAACTTTATCACTTCAATATTTTCCATAATGCGATTACTTGCAATGGAATTTGCATAGTGCTGGATTCGCAGAATTGGTTATGTAGCAAAAACAGGAATTTGAATTTACTTGAACGTGCATTATTCCTGTCATGCAATTGGTCCACGCATTCGTATATGCGTATGAAAGGGACAATTCCCATATGCTTCAAAATAAGACTAAAATCTGATATAAATCAAATGGTGAATGGGCAATGAATATATCATAATGTACATAATTATGGATACACATGCTTGCATGCAAGTACCAATGGTACAGAAGTACCTCTATGTGCTTCTTTATCAATGATATTACATTTTGCATCATATAGCATTGTTAGGTAGTAATTTCCTTTCTAAAATGTCCGGTAAATTCATTCATTCATAAACTAATTCAATTGGAACTTGTGTGTTGTTGATGAGTAAAAATGAGGAGCTCTCTTTTGAATATCAAGTGGATTGTATATGAAATTCTTATAATGGATGCATAATTTGTTTCCTAATGTCGATACCGTTTAGATAAAAATATTAAAACTTCTGATGAAAGGTATTATGCGACCTTCAAATGAAAATATACAAGTCCGTTCAGTAGGAAAAAAAAAAAAAAAAAAAAAAAAAAAATCTTCCTTTACTCGAAATGGATTTTTTTTTTTATCAAGTACACAACTGAGGTTTGGAGAATGTTCTTAGTATTTTATTTATTTATTTATTTATTTTTCTTTGCAAATGTCAAATACATTGCATATACTGTATGTGCTGAAAAATATCCTACTATAATGTTTTCTTCAACAATTTAGAGAAAATTATCTGCATTGTAAAATATAAAATCCAAACGAAATAATATACGTTTTTAATTATTCTTATGTATCTTTAAGATTAAATATGGGCTTTACTAATAAAAGTTCATATATAAAAATAATTAGATTGCAACTTTTTCTTTATTCTAAGCACTCCTATCATAGAATAGTAATATTCAATTAAAATTTCACCTCTTGATATTATAATATAACAAGTATAACACACTTGTTTCTTGGTATCTATAAACTCAAATACGTTGTTTCTTCATTCTTATACAGACACAACGGATTATTTTCAAAACCAAATAAAGCTGAGTCTTATCTTTTAATTTTTCCTCTACGAATTCTAGTTTTCATGATGTAGATTTTTGTCAGTTCAACTGATATATTTGGGTTATTTTTCAATATATCATTTTATGTTAATGATAATTACCCTTCTATATCTATTATGAGAATAACCTTTTCATATCTCTTATCTATGATAATTACCCTTCTATATCTATTATGAGAATAACCTTTCCATATCTCTTATCTATGATAATTACCCTTCTATATCTATTATGAGAATAACCTTTTCATATTTCTTATCTATGATAATTACCCTTCTATATCTATTATGAGAATAACCTTTTCATATTTCTTATCTATGATAATTACCCTTCTATATCTATTATGAGAATAACCTTTCCATATCTCTTATCTATGATAATTACCCTTCTATATCTATTATGAGAATAACCTTTTCATATTTCTTATCTATGATAATTACCCTTCTATATCTATTATGAGAATAACCTCTCCATATCTCTTATCTATGATAATTACCCTTCTATATCTATTATGAGAATAACCTTTTCATATTTCTTATCTATGATAATTACCCTTCTATATCTATTATGAGAATAACCTTTCCATATCTCTTATCTATGATAATTACCCTTCTATATCTCTTATCTATGATAATTACCCTTCTATATCTATTATGAGAATAACCTTTTCATATTTCTTATCTATGATAATTACCCTTCTATATCTATTATGAGAATAACCTCTCCATATCTCTTATCTATGATAATTACCCTTCTATATCTATTATGAGAATAACCTTTTCATATTTCTTATCTATGATAATTACCCTTCTATATCTATTATGAGAATAACCTTTCCATATCTCTTATCTATGATAATTACCCTTCTATATCTCTTATCTATGATAATTACCCTTCTATATCTATTATGAGAATAACCTTTTCATATTTCTTATCTATGATAATTACCCTTCTATATCTATTATGAGAATAACCTTTTCATATTTCTTATCTATGATAATTACCCTTCTATATCTATTATGAAAATAACCTTTCCATATCTCTTATCTATGATAATTACCCTTCTATATCTCTTATCTATGATAATTACCCTTCTATATCTATTATGAGAATAACCTTTTCATATTTCTTATCTATGATAATTACCCTTCTATATCTCTTATCTATGATAATTACCCTTCTATATCTATTATGAGAATAACCTTTTCATATTTCTTATCTATGATAATTACCCTTCTATATCTCTTATCTATGATAATTTCCCTTCTATATCTCTTATCTATGATAATTTCCATTCTATATCTATCTATGATAATTACCCTTCCATATCTCTTATCTATGATAATTACCCTTCCATACCTCTTATTTCTGATAATTTCCATTTCATATCTCTTATCTATGATAATTACCCTTCCATATCTCTTTTCTATGATAATTACTCTTCCTTACCTCTTATCTACGATTACCCTTGCATATCTCTTATCTATGATAGTTACCCTTCCATATCTATTTTCTATGATATTTACCCTTCCATATCTCTTATCTCTGATAATTTCCCTTCTATATCTCTTATCTATGATGATTACCCTACTAACCTGACAAAGACAAATTTACATGTGTTCATGAACTATTAGTTATTTATATAAAGATTTTTTTATTTTCTTTATTTCCAGTTTTTTTTTTCATATGATCCTTAAAGGGAAAATTACATTACACTTATTTTGAACCATCCCTGAAAATTTAGTTTAGAGATTCATTTACTATAAAACTTCACGTTACAAATAAACAGCTTTTTGCATACTCATAAATATTTGCACACGTGGACCTATAGTATATATACACATACTGTATACTTATATATATATATATATATATATATATATATATATATATATATATATATATATATATATATATATATATATATATATATATATACAGTCGAACCTTACCCAACTGTTGAAAAACCCAGATGATACCATTAGCGAAGAATCCTCCTGTCAAACGGCCCTGAAGATCAACTAATAAAAAAAATACTAAGGCAAGGTATAAAAAAGCTGTGCTACTTCATTACGGGGAAGAAGTGAGTTAGTGTGTTACTTACAGGCGGTGTCGAGGGTGGGGGCGGATAGTGGGCGGGATCGGTAAGTTCGGGGGGTGGGGCGGGGAACTCAGCGCCCGCGGATACGCCCTCACAATCCTGTACTATGGCAGAGGTTTCGGCAGGAGGCGGGGGGACCACTTCGTCTGCCGTAGCTGCTGCTACCGCCGCTGCCGTTTCCTCCTCCTGTCAGGTCATCAGGGGTCACTACAGGTTGCATGTGAGAGCATGGGTATGGGTGTATGTGTGTCTGTGCGTGTGTCCATATGAGTGTGCTGTCTGGTGTATTCTGTCTGTTTTCTTTGAGTTTCTACACGTGTATATGTATACATACTCTAAATAATTCTACTGCAATTTTATTAGTGTCAGGTCATCAGGGGTTACTATAGGTTGCATGTGAGAACATGGATACAGGTGTGTGTGTGTGTGTCCGTACGAGTGTGCTGTTTGGTGTATACTGTCTGTTTTCATACATACTGTCTGGTGTATACTGTTTCCATATGCATTGTCTGGTGTATACTGTATGTTTTCATACGTACTGTCTGGTGTATACTATGTTTTCATACGTATTGCCTATGTGTATACTGTCTGTTTTCATAGTACTGTCTGGTGTATATTGTCTGTTTTCATACGTCCTATATGGTGTATACTATCTGTTTTCATATGCACTGCTTGGTGTATACTGTCTATTTTCATATTACTATCTGGTGTATACTGTCTGTTTTCATAGTATTTTCTGGTGCGTACTGTCTGTTTTCATAGTATTGTCTGGTGTTTACTGTCTATTTTCATACGTTTTGCCTACTGTATACTGTGTTTTTGTGTTTCTACAGGTGTATATGTATACATACTCTAAAAATTCTACTGCAATTTTATTAGTGTAAACAAATTACTATCAACACTAGTGTTTGTAAACAATTTCGTATGAAATCTGGTGCGAGGGTTCCATGGCACAGAATATAAAATTTCTTTACCAAGAAGACGGTACAGTTAGAATCAAAAGAACCCCGACACTCGACACTAGAGACATCTGACGAAAGATTTCCCCCCGAGTGTTGGCGTTCTTTTGATTCTAACTGTACATGAGTATTACTGAAAGAAGCACAAACGACAGATCAAAATTCAAGCTCTCGCAATACTGGTTGTTGTAATATCCAAAAGTAAATATCTTCACTCCAAGACAAAAGTGTTATTGAAGCCAAGCTAACAGAAGCATTAACGTCATTAGTGATTACAAAATGTGTTTGCTGCTGCATTTCTGCTAAAACCAAAATACAGGAGCATGCAGCAGGTACGTACCTTGATATCCTTGTATGTGTCATGTAGCCTTTTTTTAATCATACTCACAATACTGATCTTCCTGCTTTCTACCTTCACCTGATGTGCTGGAAGCTTATTTTCTTTAACTACTAAAGTTTAAAATTAAAGACTGCATGATAAATCACAAATTCCTTCTCTGGATCAATTACCTATTACTAAAAATGGTCAAGTAAACAAGAATATGCATATGTGCTTTTGCACACAAATAAAAACGCACATTTATATATAAAGTCAACTCACCAGTACACAATTACCCATATAGGCTAACTCTAAAAAAAGATTCTTTAATGAAATATTTTAAAATGGCTGCATTTGCACCCAATTCCTAAGGGTTTTGCCAAAAAAGCGTATCAGAAAGCATCACATAATTCTTATAGTATTAAGAAGCTCAGATCCTTAAGAAAATGAAGAGATGGTTTTTGCTTTGCTGTTATGTATAGATGAAGGAACCTTATAGATATCAAAAGCACACAATATTGGGGAGGCGGGTTGGATTCAAGATTATAGAGGGTAGAACAAAAGAATCAGGGACATTAGAATAATAATAATAATAATAATAATAATAATAATAATAATAATAATAATAATAATAATAATAATAAAATGCTCAGAAAGGAGAGCTGAAGAGAAACAGATATTTTGCTATGGTATGCTAAAAAACCATTGAGATGGAAGCGAAAGTTGTGGCAGTGAAAATTATTATTTATTACACTTTTTCTTTTAAGACAAGACAATAATACCTGCTTTACTTTTAATACTAAATGTTTATCTATTGAAGTAAATAAGCACAGTTTTTTAACAGACAGGAAAGAAGCAAGGACATTATTAAAAAATGACTGCTTATTCTCTGTCAATTGAAGGTATAAGCTTACTCATGTAAGATGCATCAAGCTCTCTCATAATACATATCACATGACATGGGTAAGATATGACGAATGTTTTCCTTTACCTCCATCACTGATCCAACTCGTCAGTGTATCAGATATGAACTGACAGTTGAATGTACAGTTGGACACAGGAGTCCCTGGCCCACCTCGTTCCAAAGAAGTACAGCCTGTCACACCTTTACTTCGCGGCGAGTAACCAACCAGATAGTATAAGGAGAGATGGAAGAAGTGGTGGGCGGGGCTAAAGACCGGTGAGGCTGGGTGCAATTCTTCAGAGCAAGGTGTACCAGGAATTCGGGTGTCCAACTGTACAAATGTGAAATTGTTTTCCTTCGTAGTGCTTATTCTGTGGCTAATGTTTATGCACGATAATGGATACTTCAAGGTTTATAGCCTCTGCCTGGACGCTTAAGGGTCTAAGGAGTGTTAAAGATCGCTGGAAATTTTGGCCGTAAACGTGATTGAGTAGATAGAAAAGCAAAAACACTATAAGCAAGGGATACAAAAAAAAAAAAAAAAAAAAAAAAAAAAAAAAAAAAAAAAAAAAAAAAACTGCCACTATCATTCAGTAACCATAAAAACACATCTACTTTGTTTTAAGAGAGAGAGAGAGAGAGAGAGAGAGAGAGAGAGAGAGAGAGAGAGAGAGAGAGAGAGAGAGAGAGAGAGAGAGAGAGAGAGCGCCTCTATCCCCAAGGGAACTCTTTGATGCTACCTTCGAAATGGTCGGCACTCGACCTTTCCGTTTTCTTTTTTGGACCCACCAGGTTTTAGGATTCAATATCAGCAAGAAACTTGGGGCTAAGTTATTTCCCCGAAGCATTAGGGTCATAGTTACTCAGCTCATCCCTATAAAAGTTTAAAATAGCCACTGGTCAATAAACTCAGGAATTTTGAAATAATCCAATCTTTAAAAAAGAATATTGTTTCAACTTTAAAATTACTTTGTATATATCTATATATGCATTTGTGTGTCTGTATATGTCGGTGAGTGGTAGCTCATTGGTACAGCACTAGGCTCGTGTATGTAAGGTCCTCGGTTCCTGAGGTTTGATGCCCATCAGTCGACCCAACTGTGAATAGGATCCGGCATCAAGAAAAGATCTTTGGACTAATATCATAATCCCGAGAGACTTACCAAAAGGTTCTACTCTTTTAGTTTCACCTTATTTGCCTCTAATACAAAAATGTAATCGAGAGGAAGGAGTGAAGTCAGGTTGCATAAGGGAACGATGCAGGACTGAGAAGGTTTTTGATAGATGGCCGAACGTATAGCTTCTAACATGTGATTGTGAAAATAACCTCAAGAATTCCTACAACGAGACAAAAAATAACGCAGAACGCGAAGTACGTGTGTATTTCAAAAGATGAGTATCTTTCTGAGAGCAACCAAAACTTGAAACTAAGTAACGTATACAAGACTTCATTACATGACGTCACATCAGCAACCAAGACGGAGAAAAGCAAGTAGCTGCCAGTCTATATTAGATATATATATATATATATATATATATATATATATATATATATATATATATATATATATATATATATATATATATATATATATATATATATATATATACAC
Source organism: Palaemon carinicauda (assembly GCF_036898095.1). Classification (NCBI taxonomy): domain Eukaryota; kingdom Metazoa; phylum Arthropoda; class Malacostraca; order Decapoda; family Palaemonidae; genus Palaemon; species Palaemon carinicauda. The sequence goes on from NC_090752.1 coordinate 12,886,532, forward strand.
ACATAGGTGTGAGTGTGTGTATAAGTAAAAATACACAAATATGAATGTACACGCGAACTAATGTACCCATACTTTAAAAAATGACGGGAATATAAAAAAAAATGTTGAGATTACAAGCCCAGACCCTAAGAATATACCCCGGGCTAAACGACGACAAGTCCCAACCCTCCTCACCTTTGGATACTATGTACCGTCCTGAAGGTAAACCTAGCAACCCGGCGGTTTTGGAACATTTCTTTTTATATAAGAAATGACACAATACACACATTTATATATATATATATATATATATATATATATATATATATATATATATATATATATATACATATATATATGTATATATATATATATATATATATATATATATATATATATATATATATATATATATATATATTCAGGTTAATGACCCACTTGTCCTGGCACATTGTTTATGTATACAGTATATATATACATATATATATATATATATATATATTATATATATATATATATATATATATATATATATATATATATATATATATATATTGTAGAGAGAGAGAGAGAGAGAGAGAGAGAGAGAGAGAGAGAGAGAGAGAGAGAGAGAGAGAGAGAGAGAGAGTTTGATACATGTAAGAAAAGCTAAGTGCCTACACAAAAAGATTTTGCGTATCCAAAGCATTGAATTTTTTAATAACCTACATAAACATGGTGTTATAACAAACAGGCCTTGAAAAAAAAATATTTACTTTCGGAGCCATTATCAATATATATTAATCAAGAGATGTTGCCACACTATAAAGAAATTAACCTTCATCAACTTGCTCGAAAATCCTGATGAAGACTTTTATGAAAATGTAATAAAAATTTTTGAGGAACACTATCGATCATTTTATTTTTGAGTCACATAAAGATCTACTTTCACTTTTTAGTTAAATTAAGATCAGTTTTAATTTCATGTGGTGAAAGAATTTAAATGAGCATCCCTTTGAGAGGATTGGTTGTCAACCATAATGATTTACTGAATAATAATAATAATAATAATAATAATAATAATAATAATAATAATAATAATAATAATAATAATAATAATAACTATTATCATTATCATTATTAAAGGTTAAATGTGTCTGGTTTTAGTTCCAATCTCATTAGAATAAATGCTCTCCAGAATGTCAGCTGGGAAATTCCAACCCACCACTGTGGTGCCCAAACACAGCAGTGTCCTCTCCAGTAAATAGCTTAAACTCACCGACCCGGGCGGGGATCGATCTGCTGCCATGCGAATGTTAGGCGAACACGTTACCACTGCACTAGCAAGGAGGCTAACATGATGTTATACTCGTAAGCCCAAGGGCTTCAACGGGGAAAATAGTCCAGTGAGGAAAGAAAATAAGGAACTGGATATAATATTGTAGTGTGCCTGAGTGGCAAAGGAAAATTTACAATCTTTTCCGCAGTCAAACGAAGAGATTAATGTTTCCCTGTATCCACTGAAGGTTTAAAGGCTTAAAGGCCGCTCATGAATGACAGAGGCAAGGGACAGTGACATTGCCCTAGCAAGAAGGACAATGCCCTAGAGACTGAACACATATACAGTACATAAGATCAGCGCCCAAGACCCCTCTCCACCCAAGCTAGGACAAAAGAGGGCCAGGCAATGGCTGCTGATTGCTCAACAAATAGACCTATAGGTTCCCCCAAACCCACTATTTTTAGCTCACAAGGATGGTGAGATTACAGCGACCAAAGGAACTAACGAGTTTGAGCGGGACTCGAACCCCAGTCTGGCATTCACCAATCAGGGATGTTACCACACCAGTAACCACAACCTAAAACGTTCATATCTGAGTCCAGTGAAGACCGATTTTCTGAGTTAAATGAAATGTAATAATTTTCTATATGAAATCCATATGCATGAGTCAAATGAAAAGCTATACGTAATCGCTTCAGTCAAATGAGAAGCAATACTTTTCTTCAGAGTCAAAGGAGAGATCGACCATCAAAGTTCTTTTCAATTAAAGCTGCATTTTTATCACTACTCCCTTTCTCATTTCCGTCATCATGATTTTTGTTTCCTCCCTGTGTGCACACCCTTCTTTGGTGATATCTTTTCTTCCCCTACATTGATTCTCATGGCTTCCATTCACACTTTCCCTCTCTAATCTTCCAGGCCACCACCAATTTTCATTGATGACCGTAATCATTATCGCAGTCATTATCATTATCATTTGCATACATATAATGTTGTATGAAGGGATTAATACATTACCAGGCATGCATCTGATTTTAAGTATTACTTTTTATTTCGTAAGGCTCAAAGTTACAAATTATTTAAGCAGTTTCCTTCTTGGCATGGCCAAATTGTGGAATGATCTCCTTAATCATATAGATGATTCGGTAGAATTTCAAATTTGATGCAAACACTTCTTTGCTCGGCATATTGACTGGAACAAATCTCGTTTCATAGCTAATCGGTTACTGATTTACATAACATTACCATTCACCTTGATTTATTCTGTTCTTTCTTATTTTCCCTTTATAGTTAATTCTTTTTACACACCAGGGTATTTAGTAACATTTTGATTTTCCAATTGGGGTTGCAGCTTGAAAAAATAACTAGAAAAGCACTCTTGGAGTGCAGACCTCCATGGCGGAGCTTATTTCATGACCTTTTGCTCGACCTTGAACTTTGACCTAGGACTTTCAAAATTGAATCCCTTCCGCGTCTCAACATCACAATTAATCCCTGAAAGTTTCAGTATTCTATGAGTAAAATTGTGGCCAGGAAGTTGTTCCCAAACTAACAAACAAAGAGACAGGGGAGAAATCATAAACTCCTCTCAACTGCGTTGGCAGAGATGATGATGATGATAATAATAATAATAATAATAATATAAAAAAACATTTACTTTTCATCCAAGGTGGTATCATATGTCAAATTTCAAAAATTCTTCCTTTTCAGTCTTGTTATGGTCATCATCATTATATGCATCTCAAGATAAAATTCTGTCTCGTTTCCCGTTCCAGATATCAGTACCTATAAAACGTTAAATTCTAACTCATGGCATACGCGTCACTAACCCATTTCCTCTTGCCATCTAAAATCAAAATCGTTGAATAATTTCTCTGGAAATGATAGCTCACAATGAA
>NC_090752.1:12894669-12899669 GCF_036898095.1 Palaemon carinicauda
CGATAATGTAAAATTGACAATTAAAACGGAATATGCTGTGTGATATTATAAATACCTAACAATGTATAGATCTTGTAGGTCCTATAGTTCACAGGGTTCCCCTGTATGACAGGACCAGTAAAACAGCTCTTAAAGTAAAGTAATGTAGTGTTGTATTGGGGCCCCTAAACCGAAATTTAAACTTGCAACATCGCTTTACGGTCAGTTGCAAACACAACTGATTACGAGGTCCTAATAGAAACTAAAAAATTACAACATTGGGTGCCACGAGTAATTCTATTGTTTATTTATGGGAAATGTCAAAAAAACATATTGTTGAATAGGCTGACATATGTCTTTTTGTAGACTATTTATGAACCATCTGTTTTAATGTTGTTACTGTTTTTAAAATATCTAATTCTAATTGTTCGTTATTTCTCAGATCGTTTATCGATTTCCTTATTTCCTTACCACACTGGGCTATTTTTCGCTGTGGAGCCTTTGGGCTTATAGCATTTTGCTCTTCAAACTAGGTTTGTAGCTTAGTAATAATAATAATAACAACAACAACAACAACAACAACAACAACAACAACAACAACAATAATAATAATAATAATAATAATACTAATACGACCATAGGGAAATAACCCGATACTTACATCAGAATATGTTTTAAGATATTCATAAAGTAACCATTATTGTTTTTCTACCCAGTTTCTAGCTCCCTCTATGCAAAGAATCGTCCTTTCATCTCTTTCTTGAAGATGTTGAAAACAGAGTAATTTTACGCCTTTGTTACGTAACTACCATCTCATTTCTCCATTTCACCATTTCATATTACTATTTCGTAATATACTGATATTTGCTTCACAACCTCTTCCCTCTTACTGTCTCATTTTCCACTTTCATCACTCCATTCCCTGTTAAATTTCCTCTCTCTCTCTCTCTCTCTCTCTCTCTCTCTCTCTCTCTCTCTCTCTCTCTCTCTCTCTCTCTCTCTCTCTCTCTCTCTCCAATATTACATCCTAAAGTATTATATTTCCTTTCACTCCCCTCCTCTATCTCACCTTTAAGAAGGAATTGCGTCAAATGCAGACAGGGACAGACAGGGACCATGTGACAGGAATCTGGAATGCTGTCATTACGGCGAAAGCAATCACAGCGTAATTACATGCACGAACATTAAATTAAATGTAACGCACGTCTCATGTCAATCCATAAAGGAAGATCACGAGATTACCATTATCATCATCAAGACGTTGCTTTGAGGATCGTAAGAGCACGAATAGATTATAGGAACGTCTGGATATATCATGTCAAAATGCATGACTATTCATCTCTCAATAAAACTAAAAGGATATTGAACAGTATGGAACTTGATTTGTCGAATCAGTTTAAAGATTTAAAGGCAACTCGGAAATGGCAGAAGAAAGAGATAGTGACAATATCCTTGTTAGGAGGACAATGCCCTACAGACTGACCAAGCCCCCTCTCCGGAGACCCAAGCTAGAACCAGGAGGACCAGTTAATGGCTGCTGATGACCCAACAGGTAGACCTATAGCCTACCCCAAAATCCCAATCCTAAGCTCACAAGGATGGTGAGGTTGCAGACACTACAAGAAACTATCAAGCTTGAGCGTGACTCGAACCCAGTCCGACAGATCGTCAGGTAGGGTTGTTTCATATAAGCCCTCACAATCAAGTGACGTGACTATCCAGGATTGTGGTAGCCTACTGGAAACGTCCCTACCTGGGCTGGGTATCGAGACCCGCTCAAGTTCAATAATTTCTTGCAGTGTCTACAACGTCGCCATCCTTCTGAATTAAGGATAGGAGGTTTGCGGGAACCTACAAGTCTACTTGCCGAGTCACCAGCAGCCATTTCCTGGCCCTCCCTGGTTTTAGCTTGGGTAGAGAGGGGCCTTCGGCGCTGATCATTTGTACAATGTATATATGGCCAGTCTTTAGGCATAGTCCAGCAAGGGCGGTGTCAGGGCCCCTAGCATTTGTCATTCATAAGCGACCTATAAAAGTTTGAGTAGTCTACACAGGAAACCCAATTCTAACCTTTATGGCATGGATAAGATTGTTGATAAAAATCTATTTTTAAAAACCCTTTCTTTCAACGCTTTTAGAAGAGTTTGAAATTATATGTAACTTAGTCAAACAAATAATTATGTCTGTTGGTTAATATTACCTCTCCGTGAGAATATCACTACGAACCAAGCTTTAGAGGAAAAGTTAATTTGGTTCATTATTAATGAAAAAAAAAATAAAGTTATCTTATGGTGCTGGTATTAATTTCACGGAAACAAGGCATCGAAAATGTATTCCTAGCGTGAAAAAAATAGTAGTTGAGCCCCAGGAGAGATGGGAGGTTATAGGAATTATTATTATTATTATTATTATTATTATTATTAGTAGTAGTAGTAGTAGTAGTAGTATTACTACTACAATTATTATTATGATTATGATTATTGCTATTATTATCATCATCATCAGCAATACATTCTTTTATTGAACGTCCTTTAAAGGTTTAGTCACTCATGAATGGCAGAGGCACGGGACAGTAACATTGCCCTATCGAGCAGGACAATGCCCTAGAGACTGAACATATATACATATGATTAGCGCCCAAGCCCCCTCTTCACCCAAGCTAAGACCAAGGAGGGCCAGGCAATGGCTGCTGATGACTCAACATATAGACCTATAGGCTTCCCCCCCCTTCCTTAGCCCCCAAGGATGGCGAGGTTGAAGCAACCAAAGAAACTAACGAGTTTGAGTGGGACTCGAACCCCAATCTGGCGTTCACCAGTCAGGGACGTTACCACATCGGCCACCACAACCCCTAAAGATGTAATGAGCTTTCGCCCTCTGATGCTTTGATGACAGTAACCATATTCATTAAAAAAAAAAAAAAAAAAAAAAAAAAAAAAAAAAGAGGCCACATCACCCAACTCGACACTGTTACACTTTTCAGTTCTAAGAATGAAATAATTGTAATGAGAAATAACAGCTGCCGACTTATTACATCTTGTGAAGTGGTTCCAAACCCCAGCGGGAGACCACGAATCTAATTATACCTTCCCTCGACCCACTTAAACTTGAAAGACAACTGGAATTAAAAACATTCCAATATCTTAAGATCTTGCTAAGTGAATTAATAACCGTTCTGTCCTTTTCTATAAGAATTAATATACATCATGAATATTATTATTACTAATAATTATATCAATAATAACAAATTGATATGACATGAATTACTGTTAAAAAAATTGCCGTAAAAAACGGTATAAATCTTGGAATAAAGGTTGCCAGACATTTGCTTTTTAAAAAGTGAATGATATTACGGTCACAAACCCGATAAAAGATAATACCAAAGTAAGGTAAAAATTGCGGTCACCTGTATTTTACTGAAATACGGCCAAGAACAGTATATTTTTACGAAGAACTTCCGAATACAATTACGGTTTTTTTAACAATGTAACGTTCTCATATCATGTGATGTCGAACAAACAGCATTAGAATAATGGCTGCCGTCAATATGTAAAGATAATTGACTATATGTCGTGACGAGTAAAAAACACATCCCGTGGGTAACTTGAATGACAGCCGTTATTAAAATGCAAATGAAAACGAAAATCAGCATGTAGGGTGATATCTAAAATCTAAATACGACTAGAGACAGCTACAAATTAAAAATATTTCGCTCGAACGTACAGTTAGAATCAAAAGAACGCCGACACTCAGGGGGAAATCTTTCGTCAGATGTCTCTATTGTTCCAATGACAAAACAGACAAGGTGTTGCTCTTCTTACTACTTCAACGAAATGGGCGGAGCCTTCACAAACCTTAGCGAACCAAAGACAGTAAAGGGCTGTCTTTGTTAGAGAAAGCATACAAAAATTACAAATCGAGTTGCCATATTTCAATTCTTTATTATCATTTAACGTCTCAAATATCCACTGCAAATACAAAACACACACATTATATATATATATATATATATATATGTGTGTGTGTGTGTGTGTGTGTGTGTATGTGTGTGTGTAATACCAATTTTCGTGTCAGTTTCTCGGACCAGGGTTCGATTCACCGGCCGACCAGTAGCTATTATCTCTTGAGTTGATTCCCCCTTGGTTCTCTGATCCCGAGGTATAGGGAGAATCCAGATATTAAGGGAGTATAATATATGGCTTATATAAATATGAAAAACACGTCTAAATGTGCAAAATTTATCATTATATATATATGCATATATATATATATATATATATATATATATATATATATATATATATATATATATATGCGTGTGTGTGTGTGCGCGTAGAAATCACAAAAGCAAACACGTGATGCGCATAAAATAATCAAGTATCATAGCCACGAAAGGAAAAATGAAAACACAAACTTAGTTCTCTTTTCGTGACACACACACACACACACACACACATGTCGTTGATTCCTTTTAGACGATGTATTTTGGTTTTCTTCCAAAGTCGCAGACTCAACAATTCTCTCAACTTTCGCCAAAGAATTTTCTGCATCAACCAAATCTTATTTCCTTTATAATGGCCTCAGAAGCAAGTCGGTGATAAAATCTTGCAAATTTGGGTTGATCAATAAAACGATTAAAACCATCTTTTTGCCTTTTCTAACATTCCTGCTCAAGACGAATGACAATTTGAATCCGATTTGGAAATGCACTGACATTCCATATTTCTCCTAACAAAGAGACTAAGAATCTTTTTTAGCTCTGATATGAAAGCATTCAACTTACCTATTGATGAAGAATAACAAATTAGAGTCGAACAACGAGTTGGGAGAATTTTGAAGACTATTCCGAATGGGAGCCTGTTAGGAATTTCCAAAAGGAAAACGTCCAATTGGGGTGCCTCTCCTTAGAAGCCCTTCCTTTTTTAGAGAGAAAAAAAATTACTTCAGATTGAAGAATTCTCGATCTTTCTCTGGTCATTATATATTCTCTACTTCTGTGCAGTTTCCGCCTTATTCTGCAC